>NC_051074.1:47676702-48026702 GCF_004664715.2 Peromyscus leucopus | reverse complement strand
AATGCTAAACACTGAGTGGCTTTAACAACAAGAATTTATTTTCTAAAACCTAGAAGTTTGAAATCCAGGTGCCACATCCCTGGGCCCGTCTGAAGGCTCGCTTTTCGGCATTTCAACTTCGTATGTTGTCTCCATGGTCTTTTCTCTAGGTCATCCTGTGTCCCGATCTCTTGTGGGACACTTTTCATAGTAATTTTTGTTATAATTACTTCTTTATAGACCTTATTTAAAAAAAAACAAGTCACATCCTGGGGTCCTCCAGGCTATTATTTCAACACAAAAATCAGGGCAGGTCACAGTTCAGTCCATGGCAATTATGATTTTATGCATAGGACCAACGACTCTAGGCTTTGTCTGCACAGACTTTGGGCAAGCAAAGAAGATATAGGACTAGCCCACCTGTGCCTGCTGACCCGCAGGTACCACCAGCTCCTCTAACAGGTGAGAGCAAACACAGCGAGTAGTTCAAGTGGAAAAGCAACCCGGAAGATGGGCCATGAAGTGTGCTATTCCAGGAAAGCACCCCCCTGGCGGAGACGGGATGGCAGCGAGGATAAGGACTCTGGACGCCACCTCTGTCTGTGCTCGCTCTGCTCCCTGTCACCCGATTCCCTCATTTTGGTGGCCTAGCCCCTTGTACAAAAGGGGCTTCTGCTGGCTGCCTCTTCCAGTAACTCATGGAAGCAGCCGGTTGTGATAACTGGAGGCGTAGCCCGTGTTTTAAATGGAGCTGGGGTTTAGCATTTGACCACATGAGGTTTCAAGGGTGCCCAGGGTCCAGCTTTATTCCTGAGAATTCATTCATCTCTATGGCCCTTCCCTGAAGCACCCTGGTCCTTCCGGGGAGGAGGGGCGGTGTCACATTACCACTGCCCCAGACAAGAGTCCCTTCAAGCAGAAGCATGGTCCCTCCCTAACCCCTAAGCCTGCATCCATCCCAGCCAGCCCCACCCCACAGCTGCCCTTTCCAAGGAAAATGATGCTGAGACCTCTCTGGTGACTTTTGGCTTCGCGGGGACAGGATAGTGAAAGTGTGGTCAAGGAGGGCCATTCCTGTGACATTTGTAGTGCTTTTTAAAACAATCTCATTTAGAATCTTTTGCACTAAGCCCGTCTCATGCATCTTATTTTGAAATGCTCCTCTGAATCTAGCATGCCGGAGGCAAGACAAATTTGGCATTTCAATCCATATGTCCATTTGAATTCCAGGAATACACATAGATTAGGGTTGTGGAGCACCTTCTGGTTAAGTAAAGTCAGAGGCACATATCTATTCCAGTACACAGAGAGACAAGAGAAATTAGCAGCAAGAATGGAAGTGGAGAAAAGATACTTTCCATTTATCTTCTTTCTATTTCATAATTCAAGCCTACATTTTTAGAGATTTTTTTTAAAGGCCACAATAAGGAATTCTTAATCAAACAAGATTAGGAGTCAAAGAGTGAATTAATACTGTTTACTCCTGATACAGAGGGCAAACACATGGTATGTGGAGAAATAAAAGTATGATTCTCTGTTAACGCAGGACCACATAGTGTGAAGAGACCTAGGCACATCAAATTATGGTTAACAATGGAAAGAAGGGAGGCTGGGCAGTCGCAACTGAGAAGGACAGACATTCCACACTGCTGGGTTTCACTATGTGGATGATCACCCCACGAGAAGGGTCATGGAAGAGAGGGTATTTGAGTCTGGACTAGGGGTCTTGGACTGGGTCTTAGAATCAGTATGGTTTCCCTCAAGGTGCCTGAGCAAGGGTATGGCAGATGCTAGAGGAGGTGGGAAGCCAGCCTAGGACACAGCCTGGCAGATCCTGGCCCAGGTAGTAGGCAATTTACTCCTGAGCTGAGGGTTGGCAGGAGCGTGTAGAGGAAAAGCAGATGGGGCAGACTGGGGAAGAGAATGAGGGACTTGAACCTCTCAGAGTATGTAAGGCAGAGAACAGAGACCAAGGCCCTGATGCTGACCAGCTTCTCCATGCTTCCTGGGCAGAAAGCTCTCTTAATGCCCTTCCTCTCCTCCAGTCCCTTAGAGACAGCACACAAAGCTTTATGACGGAAGTCCTGGGTCATCCTGAGAATGTAGCCCTGATCTCTGAACTCATGAAGAAGAATGTTAATCATGTATGGCCAGTTGTCAAACAAAAAGCCCCATGACTCTCTGGCTTTGGGTCATCCATTTGCCATCAACCCCAAAGCAGCTCTCCACTGTGGTCTTATGCAAATAGACACAATCAACTATAACTTAGATATTTTAGACTTCAAGCTGTAGACCTCCGTCCCCTTCTGGATTTTGGGGAGGTCTATAAGCACCTTTTGTCTATCTGATCCCATTTCAACAGCCCTTACTTCTATTTGTGTATCATCTGTGAGCCCAGGGGTCACATGACATGGTCGGTCTACTACATCGGATTACTAAGACACTTCATCCACCTGTTATTGCTGATATGACAGCCTCCTCTAATCTTACCAGTTACACGAAACGACTTCCCTTTATTATGTGAACTACTTGGAGCTTGTTATCTGAGGTTTGCACAGACAAAGTCTCTGAAACAATCTCTTCGTGTGTTACTGTGGCAAGGGCTTTGTGAAGGGAGGCAGGACATGACCATACTGTGCCCTGCTCTGGTGTGAACTAGCTATGTGACCCTCATCCTCCAAGTCCAGTGTATTTGGGAGGAAGAGCTTGGTCAAGGCACTACATCTTTGGGGGCTTGAATTTCTTTATGGATAATTGTTCAAGTCAACCCCTAGCCATCTTTCCAGCCTTAACATTTCAATCCCAAATCCCCACTGTATTTTGAAAGCAGTAGGGGTCTTAAGAATGGTTCTCATGAACTACCTGGCACACAGCCATTCCACTACCTTTGCCTGACAGGTAGACAGCCACTGCCAACAAGACTGAGCCATTAACCATGGCTTCATGTCTTTGAACACATGTAGACATGACCAAAGAATAGTAGCCTTAATGGGAACGGTCAGCCGTTACCTTGGGGGTGTGGGCAGAAAGGTCCTTGGGAAGAATGAGGAAAATATGGGGTTGGGTAGGAAGTTAGGTCACTCTTAGATGTACTGAACTGGGATAAGTAGAAGACAACCAAAAAGAAATGTCTACCTGAGAGATTCTATGTCAGAGCGGACAGTCTCAAACTTTAGCAAGCATGCAAACAGCCAGATGACTTTGATGTGGATGAAGACAGACAGGCCCAGGGCAAGAACTGGATAGAAAAACCCTGCTTAGAAACGCATTGACAGAGCAGGGACAAAGGGGAACTGAAACCAGGGGCCTAGGAACAGAGAGAAATAAGGACTCAAGGTACACAGATGGCTCAGAGGTTAAGGGCACTTACCTCTTCTCTTGTAGAGGACCCAGGTTAAATTTCCAGCACTCACATGGTTGCTCACAACCATCTGTGACTCCAGTTCCAGAACATCAATGCCCTCTTTTGTCCTTTATGGGCACTGCATGCATATGGTACACAGACATACATGCAGGCAAAACTCCCATACAAATAAAATAAAAACAAAGCGTTGCATTTTTAAAAGTCAAAGGAGAAGCCGGGCGATGGTGGCGCACGCCTTTAATCCCAGCACTCGGGAGGCAGAGCCAGGCGGATCTCTGTGAGTTCGAGGCCAGCCTGGGCTACCAAGTGAGCTCCAGGAAAGGCGCAAAGCTACACAGAGAAACCCTGTCTCGAAAAACCAAAAAAAAAAAAAAAAAAAAAAAAAAAAAAAAAAAAAAAAAAAGTCAAAGGAGAACACAGAGGTGGAACAACTTCATGAACTAATGCACCTGCTTCTGTCAGTGTGGGGAAAACCTAATGGTGCATGTTAGGAATGAAAGAGAACATATAGTCTAAGGAAAGGGTCCTTAGGTTTGTGACCTTGGGCTTAAGCAATCAAGTAGTTTGCCCACTGACCAAAGAGTGGGTACAAGGAAGGTCACAGAGTCCAGTTCAGTCACAATCGAGATTGTCGCCCACCTGATGAGGATGAATCCTAATCTTATAGGTTGGAGATTGTGTAGCTGGAGTGTTCCTGTGTCCACCCAGCTCCTGCAGCCACTCAGACCCAAGTAAACACACAGAGACTTATGTTACATATAAACTGTATGGCTGTGGCAGGCTTCTTGTTATCTAGTTCTTGTATCTTAAAGTAACCCATTTCTATTAATGTATAAGTTGCCACATGGCTTGTGGCTTATGGCTTACTGGTACTTTTTTTTCTTGCTTCCTCTGTGTCTGGCTGGCAACTTCCCACCCAGGCTTCCTCCTCCCAGAATTCTCTTCTCTGTCTGTCACACCTATACTTCCTGCCTGGCTACTGGCCAATCAGCACTTTATTTATTAACCAATCAGAGCAACACATTCACAGCATACAGAGCGATATCCACAGCAAGATTGTAGTTGACACTTAGGTGTTGTGAGTCAGGGCCCCTGTCTGAATTCAGCACGTGACAGTCCATTCTCAGCTGCCCCACTAGTCTCTCTGCCTTGGTTCCCAGGAGTTCTCTGACTCTATGGAAGCTTCCCATAGGAAAAGGTCAGACAGACCATGAATTCCACGCCCTTCCCTCTTAACTCTTGGCCACTGAGAACCAATGGATTAATGCCCCAGCCTTTCTGTTTGCCTACAGCAGAGATCTCAACGCATCTGTGGGGTTGCTGGCCTTTCCTCCCCATCGATATCCCCATGCCCTTCTGCCTGCTGCCTGGGGGTTTCCGATGAAATCAGCTACCTGGACTCAGTACTTAATTGAGACTTAGGGCTCAGAAGAACCAGACCAGACTCGGATAAGCCAGATTTAGTGGGGTAGACCAAGAAGTGTTGGCAGAAGTATGAGCACACATTTCCCTTTAAAGCCCCAAATAAATCCAGCAGACCTCTGCTTGCGTCTGCAATGACTAAAGGAGGCTGTATCCACAGGGCAGATGGAGATGCTGCTCTGGAGAGTATCCAGAGCTCTTGGTCATAAATTCCCCTTGGCCGGGCAGACACGCAGTGCCTGTTCTCAGGGCTTCCTACTGGAAACACAAACAAGCACAAGCCGCAATCACATCATGGTAGAATCACATCACGGTAGAAGCCCACTTTCCCTTTAGAGACTCACTTTCCCTGGTTCAGAGGATGCGGTGCGGGAGCGTTGGGATAGTAGAAAGGCCAAGAAAGGTGGGTTGTTTCTTCACTACTGGATTTAGTGTGTCACTAAGTCTCTCCACGCAGTCATGCTTCCGCTAGCCCTGGGAGGCCTCAGAGCCAACACCTGGAACTCCAGCACAGCTGTAAGGAAGTCTCACTTCACTCTCCCCCAGACCCTCTAGCTGTGGCCTCTGGGTTACCTACCTCCCATTTTTCCATCTCTATTCCACCTTGAACTGCTCTAAGGTTTTGCAATGAATCTCCTCCTTAGACCTAAAATGGCTGTTGTCTTCAATACTACACTGATTGTACCCTGCGGGGGGGAGAGTGGTCTTTAGGAGTTTAGGCAAAGCTATCCAAACTTGAATGAGACCCATTATATAATTTCTATTACCAAATAGAGCTCTAGCAAGTAACTAGTTCTTCCAAAATCTTAGGAAGATAATGAATGGGAGGGGGTGTGAAAAGCCTGAAAGGGCAGACAAAGTCAAGACCTATTTCTGTTCCCTGCTTGCACCAGTACTGCTCCTATCATGGAGGTCCCCTTGCTGGTCCTCTCTGCCTTTGTCCAGAACCTGGCATGCTGCTCAAAGTCTGGCCCTGTTTAGAATAGACTCATGTTTGTCACCCGCCCCCCTCCCACCTCCATCTTCAAAGTACGTGTTTCCAGACTCTGGTGTGGATGGCTACTGAAGAGGTCCTCTCTCCACAGGACGGCCAATCATCAATTCCCTTTGTGCTATAGAACCCTGTGACTCTCAACTGTGTCTTTTAACTTCCTAGGTATTTACAAAATTAATTCTTTACTACCTTAATGAAGCGATTTGAACTCTTCCTTTAGCCAACTTCCTCCTGTTAGGGGAGACCTAGACCTTGTCTCTGTATGTTTACAGGATTATCCCAGGGTTTTTCTTAAAGAAAACAGAGTGGGCTGATATTACTCCAGCATTAATCGGCACACAGGCTTTCGCCCTAACCTGGATTTGATGCATGGCCGCAATTTCATTTAACCATCACGATGACAAACACATCCTTTACCGTCTATAAAGGTTGTCAAGCCTTAATATTAAAGGGGAATAAAGTAAAACTTGTGGCCCAACAAAGATGGCATCACTATCACCCGGGTCTCATTTAAAGCTCAGGATTTTATAGCTGCCTTAAAGGAAAAATGGCCAGGCCAGGCAGCCATACCCAAACATCCTTTCTGCTTTTTTTTTTTTCCTCTCTCTCTCTCTCTCTTTAATCTAGTGCAGTGGTTCCTCAAATTTTGATGTGAAGAGAAATTAGAATACAGGGTGTTGTATGTTTTATGGTTGATGCAAGGGCTCTTCAAGGGTAATTCTGAGTTTATATGATGTTCACGTTAGGTGTTGATTATGGGACCTAAAAATATCATCCCTGAGATGTGACTCCTCTGTTTGAAGAGCTTTCCTCCACGTGAATTCTGCCAAGAGAATAGAATGTTTGTGCTGCTGCAAAAATGTAATAGCTCTTTCTGCCCCCTTGTTCCCTTCTTTCTCTTGCTCCCTGGTCTTTCTACCTTTTAGGAGGAGAACCTGACCCTGAGGCCCGGAATGGACACCGGAAGCCACTCCAGACCCCTGCTACACCCAGGTCACCACTTATCAGCTTCACTGTGGTATAACAAAGGGTGAGGTGTCGGAAGCAAGGAGCTTGGATTTCTCATCCTCCAACTAGGTACCTAGGATGGCAAAAATCCAATCTCACCCACTTCACTTGTAATTTTCAAAGCAGAGATCTCCTTGGCCCATTGTGTGTGTCCTGAATTTCCCAGATTTATTTCCAGCCATGTCATCTGTTGCTGCCTTTACCTCTGCGCAGGTTCCTGGCCAACGGTGTCTTTCTGTGGATGACTTTTTCTTCTGGGTCAGGGGAAAGAAAGGCCCATTAGACAAATCCAACGGGACAAGTTCAGAGAGTTTGTCAGTTCCTGTCACTTCCAGGGCTGGCTGTGCAGTGGAGCACGGACTCGAAACCGACTGGTCAAGATGGGCAGCTCCCTTTTGGGAAGAGTTTATCTCAATGGAGAGAAACCGTGAGGGGCGAAAAACATGAAAAATGTCAGCATGTGGGCCTGGGGAGATGTAAGGAGCTGTGGATAAGTCAAAGTCTCACCCCTCCAGTGCTACAAATCCCAAGTTTATTAAGGGTCTGACACAAAAGGGAAAGCTATCTTTTCTTATCAATTATTATTCCCAAGGCGTCATTTTACCACTGTTGGCAATATTGACAAGAGACGTGAAAAACAATGTCTTATTTCACTAAGAAAATGGACAAGAACTGCATCTTTCCATTGCCAAGTTCCATATGTTCCTCCACGTAGCCGCAGCCTCCTTTTCTGAGTGACTCAGTTGGCAAGCCATCTGGGCACAAGCTAAGGCCACACACACCCTCCTTTAGCCAACTAGACTCCCTCCCTCCACCCCTTTGTCAAGAGTTTTCTTCTAAAACGACCTATGTAACACCAGTTCCTGTCTACTCAGTCAGCCATTCCTTTCGGAGAACATGCCATAATAGCTACCATCAAAAAGATCTTTTTACTCTGTGTTTGCTTTCAGCTGCCAATCTTCTTAATGCTGTCTGTAACAAAGTTCCTTTGTGAACTTCCTCTCTTTCCCACTTTCTAGAACAATGTTCAGGAAATAAAAAGTTACCAAGGTCACCAGTGACGCCACATAACCAGAGCCAATACTTATTTTCACAGCATTGGTTTCCATGTAATAAACATATTTCATTGCTCATCTGTTTAGCATCTGCCCCCTCAGTAGAAATATTGTGCTAATTACCAGATATCCTCAACTCCAAAAATACGGTATGTCTGGTATATATTAGGCATTTAGTAAGAACTCATTAAATGGATAATTCAATTAATTTGATTTATCATCGTTAGGGGCTGTAACAAAATGTGGTTCATGCAGAGCCTGTGTATCAGTAGAGAGTTGGAATGAGTGTTTCTTTGAGATATATCTGTGTCATTTATCTATCTGTCTGTCTATCTATCTATCTATTTATCTATCTATTTATTTATTTAAATTTTGCAATGGTCTGGGACATGGTTTTGCCTGTTCTCAGGAAGGAAGCGGCAAGAAGAGATGAAGTCAGTACTTGTCATGTGTACAACTTAGCAAGCACTAGTTGTTTCATTTTTCTCAGTTAGTGAAGATGGGTGCTAAGACTGTATCTACTGTGCAGATGAAGAAACCTAGGCTTTTGCCTCGGTTCTTCTCTCTTTTTAGAGAGAGTAACTGAGTTTGTTCAAGTTCACTCAAACACGAGTTCGGTATCGGTGAGGAAGCAGTGGGACTCCCAGCTCCTTCCTCTTAAATGCCGAGAATTCTCATGAAATCTCAGGACTTAGGCTGCTACCGACCAATGTAAGTCAGAGTTTCTAAAACAAAATACATGTAGTGTAGAATAGTTGTGGTAGTGTTTCTATTGTCAAAAGCAATTAGAGGTGGAGAGCAACATGATTTTGATTTCCTTTCCCATGTGTGCTAACCATCATAAGAGGCTTACAGCCATTACTCATGGGATATATATATACATAGCTAGAGAGGAACCACATGGCTAAAGGTGCCAGATAAAACACAAGAAGTCAACTTCAATTGAACTGAAACTGAAATCCAAGCCGTGTTTTAGAGTAAGTTCGGCTCCACTATGGCGTGGGCCATACTACTCTTAAAAACAAAAACCACGATCTAACTGAAGTTCAGATTTCACTTTGGTTCTATAATTTGATTGTTAAATCTGTCAACCTGTCCAATCACCATCACCATCCCTCTACCTGCCTCATAATGTCGCTAGATAGGTTTTGTTGAGACAGACAGAAAAGAGGGGGCACGGGGGGGGTGTGGGGGACAGACAGCGTTGAGAGGACTCTAAAAGATAAAAGCAGTGACCTGTCAAATGAGGGAAAGGCTGTCTGCCTCCAGAGACCCCCTGAGCCCTGCTCCATCACACAGACCTCGTCGCTGCAGTTCTGAAACTGAACCACTGTGGACAGCTCTATACTTCTGCTAGCCTCAGTTTCTTCTTCTGCAAAGAAGCAGTAGCTTTAACTGTTGGGAAGTAAAGAGGTGCTGAGAGGTAACTGGCTTCTATCGATCCGGTGCTTAACCTAAAGCTTTTCACCAGAAACTTAAAAGGTTTAGGGAAAGAAGCCATGTGAGCAGACACAGTGAAGAGAGAGTCTGTCTTCCAGCGTGGGGGCTTGTATCTGTGCAATCGCATGCATGATGAAGAGACAGGAGCCAGATGGGGAGGTGCATGCAGAATGCTTAATGGGGACACAAGAATCCATACTGACCTGCTTTTTATTTTAACAAAAATAAAAGGAACCAGATTTTGAACAAAGTGAAAACTTGGTAAGTGGGACAAAAGGAAGATGGTCCATAAATCACTCTCCTTGAAGTGTGTTTAAAATGGTGACTTGAAATGCATGCTAAGAGGAATATCAAGACAGTGCATGAAGATGGCTTCGAGTTAGGACCGAGGCAATTAAAGGAAAACTAACAGTGTCATTATTTGATATAATAGGTATTCTGAACTGGGGCAATGGTACAGACTGAACTGTGTTCTCACAAACTCATACACTGAAGCCCAGTTTGGTTATATAAAGTCAAAAGGGTAAGATCTGAAGTTATTCTAGAAGCCAGGAAAGTAAAAAGGGATCATGGTGGGGCGGGGGGGGGAGGTTTAACAAAATGCAGGTGATATTAAGGAGGAAATAGGATAAATAGGGAGGGGAACTCTAATGGGGAGAGGGGAAGAAGGTCAGTAGAGAAGGAAAGAGGAGTTGGGACAGATAATACGAAGGACATTTGATTAAAGCCTCAAAGAATCATATTATTTCATATTTACCTAAAATTATGCACACACATATATCTATATACATATATCTATAGAGAGCTATATCTTTAGTGAAGTTATGCCACTTGGGCTGAGAATGATCTTCATGAGAACCACAGACTATCATCTAATAAAAAAAAAAAACCCAGTAGCTGGCATTGGAAACCCCTATTGGAGTTGTTCGTCAGGGTAGGCCAAGTGACTCCCAAAACAACATAGGCTATTGTTGCCCTTGGTAACATCGACCTCTAAGTTGATGATTAGTCTCTATTGCTGAAGACACCACACACTTCAGACTCAGGACCTGGAAGATTTGAGCTGGATCCGATCTGAAATCCTCCTCCCCGAGGCCTCGTTTTCACAGTACCAGAAGGTACTTGGCAAGCTGCAAGAGGAGCCATTAATAGGTGTGATGCCTGTGAACAATGAGCAACGTGGCAAACTCTCCCTATAGGTGCAATAGTGGCACTCACATCTTGGCTGAAACCAATAGCTGTTTGATTGTGTCTACAGCCCACTCAACAAGAGTGAAATCATGCCTGGTACTAGAAACCTGTCAGGACTAGTGAGGTCAGGAATCTTAAAGGAGAACCTATCACCACCACTTTACTAGACCCCAGCAGGATTCCGAACTTCATACTAAATGTATCCTTATTCTCACATATTAAGTGTGGCTCCCACTTCCTATCAAAGAAGCTTCTCCTCGGGGTAAACAGATACCATTCTAGAAAAGCACAACTGGTCATAGTGCAGAGATCAACTGATCTTCGGGAGCCCAGTCCCCAGTGGCTACATCTACAACACAACTCCTGCACCCGAGCTCAGGGAACCCTGTGGAAGAAGAGGCAGAAAGATTGTTAAGAATCAGAGGATCAGGAAGTCTGATGTGAGATTTTTGTCCCCTAAAAATGACAATGAAGCTATGCCCGTGATGCCTCAATACTATGGCTGCCTAAAAAAAGATGACGATAATACAATATATATACTAATGCACAAGAAGGAAATCCCACAACTTCCCAGCCTTAGACAAAGAACTACAGCAACAAATGAATGCTGAGAGAGGGAAAATCAGTCTCTTCTGTGGATGAGCCCCCTAACTGATCATCCAATACAGTGGTCACACACACACACACACACACACACACACACACACACACACACACGTGTATACACAAGCAACAGTAAACTCAGCAGGTTGTATTTATATATTCGTGGACATAAATGTAGCAATAGCAACAATCAAAAAAGGAAGACATCAACTTTAGAGGGAGGATTTGGGAGGGGTTGAAGGAAGGAAAGGGAAGAGGAGAAGCAATGTAACTAGATTTTGATTTTTTAAAAAGGGGGAGTCTAATCCAATAGGATCAGTGACTCTACAAGGAGGATGTTCTCTTTCCTTTTTCCTTTTCAAGCCTTCTCCAACCATACGCAGAGGAAAGGCTAGCAAGCGCGCAGCAATACAGACATCCCTAAGTCAAGAAACAAGCCAACGCTATAATCTGACTCTACTGACACCCCAATCTTAAACTTCCAGCCTCTAGAATGATGAGAAAATAAATGTCTTAAAGTCGTCGTCTATGGCCAGCTCAGCCCGATTGTGTCCAAGAGTTAAGGAACTAAAGCCTGTTTGGAAGAGTGCCAACATACACATTTTAACAATCTTACTGTACAGAAAAGGTTAAAGTTGTTTAATAACAAGTAGCAAATGGAGCAAGAAAGAGAAATGAAGTTAGTGAGAGGAATGAACAAAATAACCTTGCAAGTAGCAGAAGAAAATAACGAAACTTGAAGCCTCTCCCCCCTGCCATGTGAGGCCCCCTTTGCGTTTATCAAGGGTCTGAACACAGCAACAAAAACTGATCATGGGACATCACTCTCACCTCATCCAGTGAACACAAGTTAGATTAGCAAAGGCAAATGAAACAGCCCTGTGAATATCTCTAGGAATCCAAGACTTGGATTCTAACTTTAAAAATTCAATGGATATAGAAATTTATCCATTTTCAGTATTTTGCTTGGATTGCAAGGAAAGACCAAGGCATAATGGAAACAAATCTCCTGTCCTTGGTTCCTTCATTCACAATATTACAGTCAGGGGTGGGAGGAGGAGTTAGCTAAAAGAAGCGGGAGTTGTTGGTCACTAGACACATGATGCTCAGAAAACCCAAGTAGTGCAGGAATGAGCTTGAAAAGGGAAAGACAAATAACTATTGTATGAATAAAGGCTACGTAAATGGATGGGTGGGTGGATGGATAGATGGATGGATGGATGGATGGATGGATGGATGGATGGATGGACAGATGAAATGATGGGTGAGTGGATGATGGATGAGTATGTGGATGAATGGATGGATGGATAGATGAATTGGTGGGTAGGTGGATAGATGGGTGAGTGGGTGGATGGATGGATAAATGGGTGGATGAATTGGTGGGTGGGTGGATGGATGGGTGAATAGGTGGATAGGCAGATGGGTTGGTGAGTGGACAGATGAATGGAACAACGATCATTACAAGGTTCAGAGAAGTCCTGTAGAGCTAGCCTCTGGTTTTGTTGGACCTCTTAACCACAGGCAGTGACCATTCTCTGATAAGCTGAGAATACCCTGTGCATGGCTTCTCTCCTCTAGATAACTGAGAAATCTGTACAACGTATTATTTGTGTCTGTTATTCCAAGGATCTAACTTCAGCCTCCTAAACTGGAATACTCACCGACTCTTTGACAAATGTTCTCTGAGCTCTGCCCTGCTCCTCCTGCTATTATGGGAACATGTTCAATTGAATCATTAATTCATTGGCTCATTCATTGCCCCAACAAATACTTATCAATTGCTTTCTATGTGTGCGACATTGGTCTCCATTCAGCGACATAATTAGAAAGCACATGTATGTCAGCTTCTGCTGAGAAGAAACAGGATACAAAGCAACATGCAATGCACTGTGGAGGAAAGGCAATACAGAGAGAGAAATGGAGCAAGATGGAATGAGATGCAAGGTTTGAAGGTGTGGTCAGGGAAGGTGCTCCCTGACCTTTCAGGAGCAAGTGCAGAGTGCTGGGGTAAGACTCTTCCCTTCATTGCATTAGGACAGAGGGACAGCAGAGGTAAAGGGCAGAGAGATTAGAAAAGGAGGAGACCATTGTGGTGACTTACAGGCCTTGTAAGAATTGTAGCTTTTAGTTGAGTCATTGAGGGCATGTTTTCTTGTTTGTTTTTTCATAGTATTTTTATTTATTCTTTGAAATTTTCATATATGTACACAATGTTGTTGGTCTTATCTGTCCTCCACTACCTCTTCTGATCCCCCCCCTCTTTGACCCATCTACCTGTCTCCATCCTAACTTGATGTCCTTTTTATCATCATCATCACCATCATCATTATCATTATGATTATCAGTTGCTGACCGTGCATGAATGTATGTGGGGCCATCCCCTGGAGTACTGCCAACCCACCAGCAGGCACATCCCCAAAGAAAAGTGACTGTCTCAACTCCCCACTGCCACCCCGCCAAAATCATCAATTGCCAATAGCTCCTGAGTTAGGGGTAGGACCTCCAGAGCCCCTCCCTCCCCCATGCTGGAATTCTGACTGGCTCAGTCTTGTGTAGGTCTTTGTGGAGGTGACCACGAGGGCTAAGGAGTTAATGTGTGCATTAGTCATGCTGTGCCCAGAAGACAGCATTTCATAGCTCTCCTCCCCATTCTCTGGCTCTTACATCCTTTCCAACCACTCCTCTTCCACATATACCAAACCTCGGATAGGGGGAGGTTGATATGGATGACCCATGTATGACTGAGCACTCACAGAGACTTGAATTTTAACAGGATTTCTCAGGCAACAGCATTGACAGTATGAAAAATAGCACAGCAAAGGCAGACAGGGGAAGGCATTTTTATAATCTTGAGAGGACAGGATATCATGGTGGAACAAGTGTTGACGGCAGAGGTATCCAGATACCTGATTTTAAATGTATTTGGGAAGTAGAGCCAACAGGATTTTCTGATGATGGTTTTCGTGTGAAGTCTGAAGGAGGGAACTCCCTTTTCTAAGCATGCCTAGTTTCAACACTGGTGTTGCTGGGTGGCTTCTGCTAAGAGAGCTCTGTCAGCTGTTAGTGAGCCTTCCCATGTCCCTGCCATTGTGTCTTAGACTGATGATCATTACGCTCCTTCATCCCTCCCCAACCCCAAGCCCAACCCAGGGCCCATTCTGTGTCCCTCCAATTCGGCCTGTCTCACTTTACCTGTACTTAGGCTTCCACAGAGTGGCAAAGTGAATTTTGGAAGAAAGGATTTACATGGACGAAAATAGGCGTGAGTGGGCATGGTGACTGACTCCAAGCTAAGGCAGAGCTTTGGCTCATGCAGAATGGCACTAAGATAACAGGCTATCAGGGTCAGCCAGTGAAACATTTCTAGCTTTCCATCCAACCTCTTTCTAAATTTCAAGACCTTTAGGTAAAAATGAAACTTACACAGTAGTAACTTAAGAGTTGGAGTAAGTAAAAAATCTGAAGACACTTATGACTTGATCCTAAGAGCTTTTGATCTCAAAAAGCAAAAAAAAAAAAAAAAAAAAAAAAAAAAAGAAAGAAAGAAAGAAAAAAAAAAGACACACAGTGGTGGTGCACGCCTTTAATCCCAGCACTCAGGAGGCAGAGGCAGGTGGATCTCTGAATTTGAGGCCAGTCTGGTCTACACAGGGAATTTCAGGACAGCCAGGGCTACACAGAGAAACCCTGTTGTGGGGGAGGGCAATGAAAAAGAAACAAGGAGAAAAAAGAAAAGTTGCGTGAAACAATCAAAATATCAAGATTTTTTTCTTTTAGCTATTTTATGAAAGCCAGCAGCAATTTTCATTGACTTTGACACTATTGTTCCCCTAACTTTTAAAAAGAACCCAAGCCATCAAACTGCTGTATATTACTTTATGACTTAAAGTCAAATGTCTAAAAATGTAAAAATTAAAATGGCTCAATGGAGCTAGGCAGTGGTGGCCCATGCCTTTAATCCTAGCACTCTGGAGACATAGGTGGGTAAATCTCTGTGATCTCAGGGCCAGCTTGGTCTACAGAGCTAGTTCTGAAACCCTGTCTCAAAAAAAAAAAAAAAAAAGGAGGAAAAAGGCAAAAGGCTCAATGGCTAAAACACTTACTATGCAAGCAAGAGAACCTAAACGTGTCTCTCTAGTACTCATTTAAAGCTGGATGTGGTAGCATGTCTCTATAGGTGGAGTTTTCTGTCCCACCACTTGACTCCCAAATTACCACACAGAGACTTATTATTAATTATAAATGCTTGGCTGATAGCTTAGGCTTGTTGCTAACTAGCTCTTAAATTAATCCTTATTTCTTAGCTATGCGCTACCACATTGTGGTACCTTTTCTCAACAAGGCATATTCATCTTCTGCTTCTGTGGCATCTCCTGGTGACTCCCCTTTACTCCACCCTTCTTCTTCCCAGCATCCTCTTAGTTCAGCTTTCCCGCCTAACCTCTTTCTGCCTAACTATCGGACAGACAGCTCTTTATTAACAATGAGAACATCTTCATAGTGTACACATCTTTATAGTGTACAAAAGGATTATTCCACAGCATGTCTTTGTGATCCCAGGGCAATTGCTATCCAACTTGTGGGTCACAATATGTACCCTAGGTCAGGTCCAGACACCTGTCCTCAATAAGCCGGTGAAAAGAGCCAAATTAGTAGTGGGAAACAGGAAAAAGGACACTTATTTAATATGGAAGAGAAAGAAAAAGATCCAGTGAACCCTAAAGTCCTTCATGGTCCTGAAGTAAGATTAGAGTTTAAAGAGAAGACCAAGGATATGCACATCTAACAGTCCCAGTCAAGATGTGGTCCCACATTGGACCATCCTTGTCTGGGCTTCAGCCTCCTCCTGGAAGGTGGTATGACAAGATATTCAAACTGTGTGAAATCTCTTTCTTGGGCACACAATCCCCTGTCCCCGTCCCACCCCCCCACCCCCCACCCCCACCCCCGGGCTGGAGCCTTTTCTTTCTCTCAGCATGAGATGCCTGGGTGAATTCTCATTTCTTTGGAGTCCACTGTTTCGATAGTCTGATGGTCTGATGGAGAGATGCAAGTATCTCTTTAGAATACCTTCATGTCTGCCCTACTGGTTGCACAATTACAGCAAGATGGAAGGCGATGATGAGAAGCAGCTCCCAGGCCAGCTAGCCTCGTGTGTGTACACAGCAGCAAACACGTGACCCTGTCTCAAGCAAGCAGAAGGCAAGGACCAACACTGAACTGGTCCTCTGCCCTCCACGTGCTTGCCAAGATAAAAATCTTTTCATGAAAGAAAAATAAAGCATGTCTTTTTAGGCCATGGGAGTGAGAATGCCAAGTGTGACCAACACACTTTGTAGTATTTTAAAAGCACATCTGGTAAATAATTCCAGATGCAATTGGCACACTAGAGACTCTCCTTGTACTTCCCGGCTTCACGATCCGAGTTTCCAGACATTCAGGGATGCTCAGGGCTGTGTGTACAAGTGTTGTTGTTTAAAGCATCTACAATGCTTTAAATGCTACAATGCTCACATGTGGAAATTGTCCACTGGCTTCTCCTACCAGCATGAACCACCCAAACCTCAAAGATTGTGCTAAAGAACTTTGGAGGCCCGTTTTCCAACCTCCTGGTGGAATGCATTATGAGATGTGATGAAGAGGTTCTTTCCCTAGGGCTCCTTGTGTCTTTATTCCTCCCACAAACAAAATGGAAACCATCACAAATAAAATAGATTCCTCAAGGTCCTAAGGAAGCAGCTCCCGCTGGGTTTTTGTATAGTCAGCAGTAGGGTCTTGGCTGATGTTAAAGGGCCGGCCTCTGGTGAAGAACTCATTTTAGCAGTGGGAAATGAACAGGAAATACAGACCTTAAGAGTCTGGAAGAGACGCTGGTAGCATGAAATGACGCCAGTGGGCAACAGTGTCAGCCCCTGATGAACTTTGTTTTATGTGTTGAACATTCCTTATCTGAAAATGTTTAGAATCAGAAGTATTTTAGATTTCAGTTTTTCAGGGGTTTTTGTTTTTGTTGTTGTTTTTGAATGCTTGCATTGACTGTAACTTTGAGCATGCTATAGTGTGTTTATTTGCTGCATGCCTGGAAGCAGAGCAGATGTAGTGATCTGCAGAGAGGATCTCATGAGATCAGGTAGGCGCCATCAGACTGGTTCTCTTGAGGGGCAGAATCAGTAGGAGAGGAAAGAGAGAGATACACACACACAGAGATTATTTGTTAGGCAGTAGGAACTGGGTAGTCTAATAAGGGGCATCTGTAGGTAACAGAGCAGCGGTTCTCCACTGTGGGTCACGACCCCTTGGGGGGTCCAACAACCCTTTCACAGAGGTTACCTAAGACCATCTGCATATCAGAAATTTACACTGAACCTTAGAACAGTAGCGAAATTACAGTTATGAAGTAGCAATGAAAATAATTTTATGGTTGGGGGTCACCACAACACGAGGAACTCTATGAAGGGGTGACAGCATTAGGAAGGTTGAGAACCACTGCCATGGAGGCAGAGAACCCAGTAGCGGCTCAGTCCCAGGGGCGGATCCCTCAGCAGCTCTCCCTGGGGAGAAACTGGAGACTGACATCAGTGGGGAACAGCAGTGGCAGCCTTAGACTCCGACCACAGGCCACAATGTCCTTCCTCGGAGCTCCTTGTATCTGAGCTTCCCCTTTGAGAAAGGCCTCTCCTATCACTTAAGCCTCTCTGGAAGGGCCCGCCCAGAAATGCAGAGAAATCAAGCTCTTAGGTTGATTCTAAATCACACCAAGCTGATGAAGAAGATCAGCCATTGCAGAAAGGGTCGTCTCGTGAGACGTATGAAGCCTTCAGGAGATTAGCAGAAACGTCTCCCATTCATAAGATGCCCAGATGCCCGCCACTACTGTAGAAGATGTAAACAAGTAGCCTGGGCAGGACTTACCTGTGCTGCAGCCGCCTGTCAGCATCCCAGGGGATTCACAATAGTACAGATGGCTGTGTGTCCTCTCTGCTCCTGTAACAAACCCCAGGAAATTGACCTTCAACGGGGTACTCTGGCTATCAATTCCCTCTCTATCTGGGGTGAATAGACATCCATGTATCCTCAAGGGGAAAAAAAAGTCACACAACACATACCTAATCTGAAAAATCCCTAATCCAAAATGGTCTAAAATGCAAACCTTCAGAGCATCATGTCAGCACTCAAAAAAGTTATAGATTTGAGATTAAGGGTGTTCAACCTCTATGGGTCTTTATGGGATCTTCATTTGTTTTTATTTTTTTTCCCCTCTGGAGACTGAGGTTGGTTTTAAACTAGAGTAGTAGCCTTGATTTTGTTGTTTTGAATGTGTGGGACTAGGGATTTGGAACTCAGAACTCTTAAAGCGCCCTGGGCAGCAAAGCTACTGTATAAAGTAGCAACAGCAGGCACAGGGTGGAAGGCCCATGGAAGCTGTGGTGGTCCTGCCTTCTCCTGCCGCTGCTCAAGCTTTCATTTCTGAATAAAGTCAGTGACCCCGATAATTGTCCCGCCCTTCCATTCATTGTTCCCGATTTACACGTTGGAGGAGAGTGGTTCAGCATTAGATGCCCCCTGCAGCTCTGTTCCTGACCCTTATTTTGCACTAGCTGATTAGAAACATGGTAGCAATCCGCTCTTGGGTACCCACCTATCATCAGCCTTGCCTAGGCTGTGCCCCTTCGTAAGGCCATTAACTGTAGGTGCCATAATGAGGAAGTGGAGACAAGATGACTCTTTCAAACCCCACCTTGTCAGTGAGGTGACAGAAACGAATAGATTCCATGTTCATTAGCATACATCTAGCTGGAAACTATTACCAAAGCCAGAACTCACAAGCTTCAGTGAACAAATTAATGAGAAACCTTGAACATGTCAGAGACAGAAAACAGTTAGTCTGAGCCGACAAACCTTTGGATTAGAAATTACATCTTAAGCTGGGTGGAGTGGTGTGCACCTGTAATTCCAGCACTTGAGAGATGGAGGAAGGAAGATCATAGGTTCAAGGGCAGCCTCCACTTTATAGAAAATTCAAGGCCAGCCCAGGCTTCATGAGACCCCATTTGAGGGAGGGCCAATGAATACTAAGAAAATTCTTATGAAATATTTACATGACAGTTATCATAATTGAATATGAACTAATCTGTTGTTTATGTTTTGAAGCTGAGTAGAACACACACACACACACACACACACACACACACACACACACACACATATAATTTACTAGAGTGGTTTACAGGCTGTAGTGGTCCAGCTAATCCAACAGTGGCTGTCTACCAAGGCTGGCTATCTCAGCTGGTCTTCAATAGATACTGGAATCCCAAAGAAGTAGGCTCTAATGTCAATGAGAGAATGGACCTGCTAAAAAGGTGAATACAAGCAGGCAAAGAGCAAGAGATTCCTTCTTCCATGCCCTTTATATAGACTTCCACCAGAAAGTGTGGCCCAAATTAAAGGTGGGTCTTCCCACCTGAAATGATCCAATCAAGAAAAATCCCTCACAGGTGTGCCCATATGCTTGGGCTCTAGTTAATTCCAGATATAGTCAATTTGACGACCAAGAATAGCCATGACAACCTGTCTCTTACTGCAATCAGCTCTTTACTATATTAAAAAGTTCGTTTAAAGAACTGTCATCTTACAACTTAAAGACATCCGTGTTCACTATGGGAAATTTAATGCATGTCAAACTTGGTTGAAGGAATCTGTTCATGCATTTACTCGTCCTAGTCTATAGTCTTTAGAGGTTGATGTAAGTTACCAATATTGCAATAAATAAACCTGTTATTAATGCCTGGCTCTGTGTCTAACCAGCAAAGTATTGAACACTATGTCTTAAAATCAAGAGCACAACTAAGCAAAATTCTAGGAATCCCACTGTTCCCAGGCCAAAGAAAGAGGTCCTCTACATTAAGTTTCTGATGACCAAGGAGGCATGTTTAAAACTGGGGGGGAAATTATTCAAAGGGTAATTTTTATGACCAATTGATTAAAGTGAGTGTAGTAGTTTAATTTTCCACTGCTCTCCTGAAATTCTCTGGCAAAAGCAACTTAAGGGAGAAAGGGCTTATTTTTGCTCACAGTTCCGGGGTACAGTCCATCATGTTGGGGAAGCCATGGCAGCAAGAGCCTGAGGACTCTGGTACATGGTGGCCACAGCCAGGAAGCAGAGAATGCAGAATGCTGTAATAAGCTCCAGTTAGCTTCAATTAACCTATCCAAGACAATCTCCCACAGGCATGCTCAGTGACTACTCTAATCAAGATGATCCCTTACAGACAGGCCCGGAGGCTCATCTCCAAGGTGATTTCTGACTGCAAATTGACAACTGAGATTAACCACCACAATGAAAATATCAGCTTATAATGGTGTCCACAAAAAACCCTGGCCCAGAAGATGATATACATTGTTCAACAAATGCATATTGAGTCTGATTATTCTAAAGCCACTCTACTGCTTCAGAGGTCAAGGAGTAAGAGGGTCCTTTGGAAGGTCATCTAATTTCCACCTCAGCCTGAAACCCCTTTTAGATTCTCAATAGAGAAGTCAGGAAAGGAAGTCAGCCCCATGCATTGCCCCGTGATGAGAAGTGCTATAGTTTGGATGTGGTTTGTTTATGTATTGGAAGCTTGGTTCACTGTATAACAACACAAAAGAAGATGGTGGAGCCTCTGAGATACTGCCTAGTAGGGGGAGACTGGCTCCTGAGTGCCTTTTGAAGGGATTAATGCAGGTCTTGTGGCATGTGTTAGGTCCCACTGGAGTGCATTAGCTCCTCCAGCAGTACACTGATGTAAAAGAGGAAGCTGTCTTCCTCCTTCCTCTCTTGTTTCCTTTTTTTACCAGGTCATCTCTTCCCTTGCATGTACCTCCTTCCCCTATTTCTTTATCACACTGTGATGCAGACAGGGAAGCATCCCCAAGCGTCATTGTCATGCTGTGCAGACTTTTCAACCACCAGAAATTCAAACCAAATAGGCCTTTCCTTCTCTCTCTCTCTCTTTTTTTTTTTATAATTTACCTAACCTCTAGTATTCTGTTTATAAAATATAAAAAATGAGCTAAAAGAAGAAACCTGTGTAGTGGGTAGTCATCCCAGCTTTGATCTTGAAGTTCCAACCCCCATTGAGACTCTGGCAACTGTCACGCCTACAAGGCAGGGCCAGGGGAGGCGCCTGGAGACCCGAGATCTGGATGGGCCAGCGCTCTCTCTGTTCCAGGACGCTGAACGGTGGAGGTGGACCGGTAGAGGTGGGCCAAACAGAGCTCCAGAGAACACCGCTGGACTGTGATACACCTTCTCCACACCCCGCCACCTACCTATCCCTTAATTTGTAAGTTACGCCATTAAATAAATATCCTTTTAACTATGTGGAGTGGCCTTAATAATTTCACCAATAAACCTGTGATCTTTCAAATCACTTTTCAGTCTCATTACATGAGCATAGTTCAGCACGAACATGCTACCCCCACATAGCCCTTTTCCCGTTAAGCCATGGATTCCCCTAAGCCCTCCCCAAAGTTATATATCCATAGTGTGGACTCCAGTCTCTGTCCAGCCCCTGCTTCAAAGAAGGACATAACATGGCGACTGTAAAGAGCAGACTTCTCCAGCCATCAGCTAATCCCACTTGAAATCACTCTTCGCAAGATAGCCCACCTTCTCTGATGAAGGAGGTACCCGCTACAAGGCAGCGTTGGTAAGCAATATTCCCTCCATCACTTCCAGCCAGGTGGGCCAACCCTTAGTGAACTGGTACCATAGGTTGGTATTGTCTCCCGCCTAGTCTACTGTCCTTTCCTTCCTTTCTCTCTCAGATGTTTCTCTCCTGAGGGAGGACCTTGCTTGGGAAGGTCTGTCTCAGCATCTGCTCTGCAGAGGCAAACAAGGACAGCTGTTTTGTATTTTGGTCCTCTTCGTGAGTTGACTGCCAAGTGACAAACCTGTCCAGTCCATCCAGGCCGATGAAGGGCATTGGCTGGAAGGTCACTAGACTGCCCGTGTGTACCTCAATATTTAGCCCTTGGAAGAGGAGTCATTTTTGTCAAACAAGACCTTCGGTGGAGTCACAAAGTGGCGTAGAGAGGCTGTACTGAAGCAACTGTGGCAGACCACAAGGTCTGAAAGAAACGGAAATCAATGAAGCAGATAGATCTGTGGTCCTCAGCCCGCACCAGCATCCTACTCCATCTTCAAAATGCAAGGACTGGGGCCACATGCTGTTGATTCTGTTTGGCCTTATAAGAGTTTTTCAGGTGACTTAGGCAGCTTGGGTTAAAAACCACCAAACCCTTGGGGTCTATCTTCTCTTGATCTCTAATTCCATAAGATGCACAGACAGTCTTTTTTTTTTTAATTTTCAGGTGCAGTGCCAGCATTTAAAATGGGGCCCTCACAAGCTGAGGTTAGAGAACCAGTCCTTGCTCTTACACACATAGAGAGATTTATTTTTAATTATTCATGTTCACTCCCCAAAGCCAAGCAAATGAAATAGCGGGTGTGCTCACATCCCCTTGACCTCCTTTCACCCCAAGATCAAAGGGTTTCTAGTGTTCCTGCATCTTACTTCTCTACTACCAGATGTCCTTGGATTCAGCCCCTACACTTGCCCAAAGTTAATTATTGAGGCCATCTAACTGTGGGAGGCCCTACCTAGGCTGCCCGGGGGCAAATTTCATAGGCATTATCCGTAGAAATCTGAGCGTCCTCTTCATCCAAACTTCTATTTGAAAAAGTCATAGCTGGATGTGATAATGTACCTCCATAATCCCAGCACCCTGGGAAGCTAAAACCGGACAAGCACAAGTTGAAAGCCAGCCTGGGCTATATTGCCTCAAACAAAACTCTCATTGTTTACACTTTCCATCTTTCTCAAGCTGAACACAGATGCTCTGACAAACGCATGCCCTGGCTTTTGGGTTTTATCAGTAGTAGAAAGGGCAAACCCAAGCAGTCCTCAAATGCATTTGCTGGCCCAAAGGACCTGAAAATGAACATGATTGAGTTTCCTCTGATTGTGACTGAAAAGGCACCCATTTTTAAGATTGTCGCTAGTTTAATTCATAAGCGTCCTTCTCAATGCTCTAGAGTATGTAACTTATTGTTAAATTTTACAGCTAGTGTTAGAGCAATCTTTATAACGCTTGGTATTAATGATCACTCTTGGTCACCTGCTCCCTTTTAGATCCATAAAAACATAGTTCTGGGCCCTCTTCTGGGTCACTTAAGAAATTCAGTTAGACTCAATGATCTTATTTTCAAGTTGATTGGCAATCTGAAGCCTGCGATGATAGAGTCAAGTTCAATGCCTTCAGTTCCCAAGAATCAATGGGCCAATGCCTAATAACCATGCTGTTGTACATGTGTTCAAAAAAATATGTGGCTTTATTTGATGGATGCTCTGTAAGTGATTTTATGTTGTATAGATGATCTAGTAATTTTTCACCCAACAACACCTAACTATCTTTCTCTTCAGTAAATAATTATTTATTGGAATATAATATACATTAAGGGTTCAGGTCATACATAGCAGCTAAAAGAATTTGCATGAACTGAACATTCCACCAGTTACCAATATCAAGAAATAAAACATTAATAGTGCATGCGCGTGTGTGCGCGCACACACCCACACACACCTTTCTAAAATGATTACATCAATTTACATGCAGGAGGAAAAGCATTCTTAACTCCACCTGTTTGTTGTTGCTGTTATTATATGTGTATGGGGGGGGGGTGAATCTTAACACATTCTTAACCATAGTGATATTTGTAATGGTTAATTTTTGTTGTTAACTTGATTGTATTTGGAATCACCGAAAAGATATGCCTTTGGGAGGGGTCTAGAAGGGTGTTTCCTGAAATAATTCACTGTAAGCTGAAGATCTTTCCCAAGAGGGGATGGCAGCACCCTCAGCATCCCCCACAGGGAGAGGGAGGAAGGAAAGGCTGTTTGCCTGCCTGCCTCTGTTCCCTGCTGGTGAGTGCATCTACTCTATGGTTGTTGCTGCTGCTGCACCTTTCACTAATCATAAGAACCCATCTTTATCCACCTTTCCATATGGACTGAAGGCTGGTGGCTCTCCAGGAACCCCCCAGGTCTTCAGTTCCAGAAGGAAACTACTGGGGCATCCTGCTTCATGAACTGGGCAGCTGTTGGATTCTTAGCCTAGCCACTGTGCAAAAGCCTACTCAGCATATAGCATGTAAGCCAAGCTAATAAATCTCCTTTGTAGTAATTCTCATCCCATCACTATGTTCCACTAGGGAACTCAGCTACAGTGTCTCATTATGGTTCGTATACGTATATTTCTGGCCACTAATATTGTTGGTCACTTTTTATCCTATTTTCTGAAGACTTATTTGGGTCTTTTGTCCATCTTAAGGCTTCAGTCAATATTGTATTTGCATAGCATAAAGAAATAGATTAATTTTTTTTTAAAAAAATAGATAACTTCCACCATTTCATGCTTACTTGATCTACGTGCATAATTTTGGGTCAAAAGGAATATTCATATAAAAAAAAAACTACCACATTAAGTCTCACCTTGAACCATACTCAAAATAGTTTCCAGGTGCTCCAGAGACTGTAGGTATCAATGTGAAAAGTAAAAAATTTTTAGGAAAACACAGAAAAATATTTTAATGACCATGGGAATGACATTATTTCATAAGGAGGACAAAAAAAGCACTGTGCATAAAATCTAACAAGTGACAAAATGAAGCAAAATCAGGCCTAATGTGATCTTCAGTGATACTATCTAGAGCAGTGGCTGTCAACATTTCTAATGCTGCCTTTCCCCTTATTTTTGTTGCTACTTTATTACTGTAATTTTACTACTGTTATGAATCATAAACATCTGTGTTTTCTGATGGTCTTTGGTGACCCCTGTGAAAAAAAATCATTCAACCCCTAAAGAAGTCACGACCCACAGGTTGGGAAATACTGATCTATAGTGTCTAATTCTAGTTTTTCCCTCTACAAATACAAAGAAAATCAAATTCTTAAGAAGGAAAATTCTTAGTATATAGTCACTTAGTTAATTTTCTTGCTGCTGCAATAAAATTCCAGACAGTGAGTGACCAGGAAGTCCCCTGAGGTATAAAAACCTCAAGGCCCAACCACAGTGATCCACTTCCTCCACCCAGGCTCTACCCTTGAGGGCTCTACAACTTTCCAAACAGCACAGCTAGGTGAAGACCAGATACTCACTCAAAGTGAGCCTCTGGGGGACACGTCACAATTAAACTACAGCACTCACCGGTGGCATGTAGCAGCCCTCTCAATCTTCTTCTTTCTGCTCTATAGTAATTTTTTTTCATGAATCAAATTTAATGAGTCTAAGAGATAAGGATGAATTTGTTCTCATATTGGAACATAAAAGGAAAAAAAATCATGCCCACCAAGATATCTCACCGTCTAAGATGCATCTCATCTGAAACTGGAGGGACGCAGAGGACTGTAGCATACTGAGATTTCTAATTACTTGGTTCCCGTCAGTAATTGGGCAAGGCTTCAGGCAGCAACTAGACAACATGGTGTCTCATTTCTTTTGCCCCAGCGAGCCCACTCCGGTAACTCAGGAAATAATTGAGAATGAACAAGAATGAACGGATGCAGGCGCTCACTGAGAGCTTGTGCGTTACGTTAAAATGCCGGGTACAACGTGAATGCGCGTCAAGAGATTGGCCGAATACACCGGGATCATCCACAAAGCAAAATAACACTAGACATTACAATGTGGCGTTTTATTTACAGCTTTCCAAATACATCAATAAAATACTGTTGTAAATAAGGCAGAGTATAAGACAGGAATATTCTAAATGCAATATTCTATAATTGACTTTAAGAACACACACATCTCTATGTGTACATGTGTAGAAAAATGCCTTGAGAACTCACACCAGCGTGTTTATCTTCAGGTGGTAGGATTATGGACACCTTTCTCTTTATTTCTTACAACTGTATGTATGACCTGAAGTTTTCAATGATAGACACATATCGTTTTTATAATAAAGGAAATGGTAACGCTACTTTAATTAAAAAAAAATATTTTAAATTGTTGCAAAAAAAAAAAAACGATAGTTCTGGAAAACTCAACTCTGTGGGCCTTGTCTCTTCCTCTGACAGAAAGGTGAGATCTCACTGCTGCTGTGTGTACTGTTGGGACAAAGTCTTTCAACCTTAACACCGCTGTCATTTGGGCTATGGAGCTCTTTGTTGAGGGGGGGGCTCCATGCATTTTAGATGTTTAGATGTATCCTGGTCCCTACCTACCAGGTGCCACGCACACGCATCATTACTTCTCCCTAAGTTATGACATCTAACTCTATCTCCAGGCACTGCTGTGTGGCACTGGGTGCCTAATGGTGGTCCTGGCATGGTTGAGGGCACCAAAGGAAAGCAGTCAACTGATACCCATCACAGCAAGAGGGAAGGCGAAGCAAAAGGACCTCCCCATTTTTCATAGCAGAGTGATTAGGGTGGAAATCAGATGCCGGAAAAGCCTTATCGTGGCTTTCCTCCATCACACAATTGAAAAGCTGTGTTTGGGGAAATTCTAGAAACAAATGCCCCAAAGCCCATCAATGCCTTCTATCACTGTTCAGTAATAAGAGAGATGTGCCAAGAACATGTCTCCCCGATTGTTAAAGCCGTACACTGAGGAGATAATCTTGCTTGTGGTTGGTAGACTCAAGGGGAAATGGGCCCAGCTGATAAAATGATAACGAGATTTAGTTGACAATTTTCTCTGAGTAAAATGTCGAGCTTGTAAATAATTTAAAAATAGCCTGTCATTCAGTTGCCGCGTGTCCTTTAAGAAATTTTAATCGATGCAAAACACATTTCTCAGACACCTAGCTCTAACCCCTGCGAAGGCCGCTATAGGGCTAAACAAAAAAGCTGTGACAGAGCAGACAGTGTGGCAGAAGGTGACTAAGGAAGGGAACGTGAACTTTAACCCCAGAATCCAATATCATGACAATATTCGGCAACCTAGAATTAGCTGTTGTGACAGTATGTGGGGTGGAAGCACATGACCAGTTCGGCTTTCTTGCTCAAGGACACCGAGAAGCTGAGGTTTTCATGGGCTTCTCAGAGAAAGCCAGCATACACGTGAGCGGTGTGCAGTTTGGCTGCAAATGGACTGTGTGGTATCTTGGTCCAATGTTCAGCATTACGGATAAAAAGAAAGAGAAGGCATAGCAAAATGGGGAGAGGGGAGAACACAACAGATGTCTGAAATTAGGGTTCAGGGTTCCTCTGAGAAAGCAAGTACTCATCACCAGACTTGGGGAGAACAGTTTCTGCTGACCCCACAACTACCATGAATCTAAGCCAACCCCCCCCCCCCCTCTTCCCAGCATCCACGTCAAACAGGGACGGATGGAGACAGCTCTAAAGTGACATGTGCAGCTTGTCATCTCTTCCAGGCCACTGCTTTCCTGGGGCAAGGGTGGGTGCCGGGACTTAGGCACCAGGAGTCTGCATGCCTCCCAAGCCCCGTGCGGCCAGCCTGGCATCACCTGACTCAGCCGAACTTTCTATCAAAGGAAGCCAATCAGTGACCAGCTCACCGTGCCAGGAGACATTGCCAAGGGCTGTGTCTCTCCAGTTTGGCACCAGAGTAGAAAAGATGGGGCTCGGTCCCTGCTTGAATCTGGAATCCATTTCCTTTTCTTTCTTTTCCTTTTTTCTTTCTTTTTTTTTTTTTTCCTTTTCAACAATTGACACAGATTATGAAGACATCTAAATTGCCAGCATGGAAGCCCTGGTTTGGGAAATGAACCAACACAATTAGAGAATAAGGACATCCCCTGAGTACTTAACCAAATTTGGCTAGCTGTTTGTTTTTAATGAATTGATTATCACTGATAATCACGAGGTATACGTATTGATTTTTATCCCTTAAATCTTAGATGGTACATAATCTGTAAAGCTGTTAATCCTGATAGATTTAAAGATAATAGATAATGATGCATTATTCATAAATGCTGCTCAGCAGGATATCCACTGTGCAACTGTTAATCTCTCACTGTATCATTTTCATATTCATCTGTTATTAGTTTATTTAAACCAGATTGCCAGAAATGTTTAGAAGGATGATTTTTAACATCCACCCATATAACAAAATATCACTTCTTCCTTTTGGTCCAAGGCAGCCATGGAGACTGTCAGAATAAGTCGCCTCCCTCCCTCCACCTGGCCCAGCTTACACACAAACACAAAGACATGTGTGCACGTGGCTTGCCTCTGTTATTGACTCTGGAATAGTTTCCAGCCTGTCTTTGTCCCAAGGTCAATCAGACTCAAGTTCTATATTTTTTTTTTCTTCATAGAAGAAGATTTCCTCATTGGTAAGCATAGTTAAATTCCTTTGCAGATATTGAACTAAATTTGCCCAGGCTTGAACCTCCTGTGGCCTTTTATGACGCAGGGCTAAATATTAACAAATAGCCATATCAGACAGTTTTTGATGGAACATGAAAGATTATTCTGGTTACATGACTTCTTTATTTCTGTACTTGTATGTTTCTCTACTTCCATGTTTCCTGTATAAAAACCCAAGGCTGTCGAAAGAGCCTCGGTGGCAGAAGGGAACAGCTTTCTAAATTGCTGCCTATGGACCTCCTGGGACTTAATGGCGCAGGGCAAAGGAGCAGCTGATCTTGGCAAAGGAAGAAAGATAAATAATGCTAACCTCCAAATCAACTCCCCTCAAAATCGCTACTGTCAACTCCCCCCGCCAGTTATGAATCTGGGGGCAGGTTGCTATGGCATCGCGTCTCACCCAGAATCAAGTAGAATCGTTCCTTTCTGCTGGGGAGAGGTTCCCAATCCGCCTCACATCACAGTCCCCAGAGGGGGCGGGGGACTTTTATTTTCCTTTTCTCTTCTCTCTCTTATCCTGTATGTACACTAAAGAAACCCAATCCAGGCCAGCCACCGATGTTTATACTTGTTAGTGTCTTGTTTTTAACCACTTTGTTCTTAATCTAGTTACCACATCATCCCTGCAAAGAATAGGGCCACGTGTCTCACAAAGTGAACTGGCTTGTAGAGATGAAGGATCAGGCTAGAGAGGCAGAAAATGACAAGAGTGGGAACCTGGGAACTAGGGGGTGGGGATGCTTGTCGTTTTCCTGGAGTTCCTCAAAGAGCTCTGAGCCCTGCAGCTCCAGGAAGAGGATGACGTACTCCTTGGCTGGGACTCTGAAAGCATGAGGTATACCTCCCTTCGTAGGGGACACACATCCACAGTCTGAAAGGCTAACCTTCGCCAGACTCTATGCTAACTGTATCATCTTGCTGAGAGTTTAGATCAGCCCCTCAGGACGGGTAATGTCAGCTCCCCTTTAAAGGGAGGAAGCAGTATTATCCTTCCTGCTACACTGGGAAGAAGTCCCTGAGAGGCATCTGGTCCTGATGGGATAAGAAGGTGGCAAGCTAAAGACAGAGCCAACTGCAGTCACGTCCTGGGGGCAACCATTGGGTTGGGTTTTCTTGAGGATTCCCTTTGTGAATGCCCTGAACGTCTCTAGGCAATTCCAATTCAAAGGCAATCCCATGGAGCGTATGGAAATCCTAAGGAGAAAGCTCATGGCACATTCGACAAAGTCCTTCTCCCAGCGTCCCACACACAACTTTGAGAGGCCAAGGAGAACAGCTACTCAGCTCTGACTTTGTACCTAACTACTGCCTTTTGCACTTCACAGATGCTAAGCCATTAAGCGTTCCTCTTACGTTACTGTTACTTCTTATGAACAATCTTATAAAGCTGAGTTGATAGTCGCCCATGGAAGCGGTGTGTAGCTCATCAAATGCTGGCTTCTTGTTACTGTTTGTTTTTTAATACATAAAGCTTTTCCATTATGTCTAGATAATAGCTCTGTATAATCCATAAAACGCGTGCACACACACACGCACACGCACACGCACACGCACACACACACTCCAAAGTGGTTAAATGGAATGGACACAAACAAAAATCAGCTTCTACAAATTGAATAAAGTACCTGTACAAAATAAGCCAGGGCTAGCACAATTCAGACTAGGGGGTAAACATCTGCCCTTGCTCCACCGTAATGTCATAAAAGTCCCAAGCCTTTGCTCCTATTGAAAAACTTTCCAATAGCATTATTTTGCTTACATTCCCTAAGGTGATGGAGGAAGTGTGGTCCTCTCTATTTCCAGGCTCTGAGACTTGTGCAAGTTCACGATCTGAGACAGAGAGAGCAACGGGACTCTGCCAAGAACATGGAAGTCATCAGGATTGCTGTCCCCAGATGTGTTAGCACAACCATTGGCCACTAACACTGAGATTCGTGTCTGTAAGTGCTCTTTACCCTTGATTCCAGCTGGGCCCAGGTGGGACAAGATTGTTATGTGTCCCATTGTTCTTTCATCCACAGTTTTATTTTCTCTCATGGGTGAGCGAGGACAAGTGAATCTAAAAAGGCTGCTTAAAGAAATCAGAATGATCAGTGAGAACAGGATGGTCCCACACCTTCCCTGCCTGGAATGGAGGCTCTGTTTCCCTTCCGACACGCCCTCCCTTCTCACTGCGTTACCCTGCGAGGCATGTGGTAACAGCACAGAAGCAGTCTCCATAAATTCAAGTTTAAAGGGAATAATACTGGATCTTAAATCGTTAAGTTAAATCACTCTTTACAAGGCACTTTTACAATTTCGAACCATTTCCCCAATATAGCTGCATAGGAAAGTAATTACTGCATTAGTGGTTCATCGGTGACTCATGGAAACAAGGTTCTCAATCAAAACAAACACAACCGTGCTCCAAATGTGTGCTCACCTGTTTGAAAACATTAGAAAGGGCCTGTGATTGTAGAGGAAAATGCTCTTGCTAACTTTGACGCTCACCTCATCCTATCCTGGCACAAGTCACAGTTCGTCTTCCACTGGAGTACATGGTCATTTGTCACGCTTGCCTGCATGGTGCTGGTGAAGGTACCTGAGGGCTTGTCAGAAGTTCAAGTAGGCCAGGAACAGTTAGCTCTGAATCTAGTAAAATCAGCTTTAATATTTTGAATTGCATCGTATATAATATAGTAACTATATTAATGTACAATATAAGATATAATACATTTGTATATTAAATGTTATATTAACATAACATAGCAATATGATGTGGTATATATTAATATATATTAAACATGTATAATCAAGAAGACAAATATACTATGCTCTCTTTTTTAATATGTTTTTAAATTGAAATATAATCATACTACTTTCCCTCTTCTCCTTCCTCCCCCAGCCCCTCCCAGTTACCCTCCCTTGAACCCCCCCATACCCCCCACTCTCAAATTGATTGCCTCTTTTTCTTTGACTATCATTGTTATATACATGTATGTGTGTCCACAAATGCACATAGTTTTCAAAAGTCTGAGAGGGAACACACTCATGGGGCATAAACACAACAAAAGTTGCCTACATTATAGCCAGTCATCCTAACTCCAAAAATATATCGCTTACCTTTTGTAAACAAATGGTTCATCTAAAAAAGAACGTTAAGTTGAAGACAATACGTTCATCAAGACAGCTCCAAGCAAACAAATGTTTCTATTGCTCCCATATTTAAGTTCGGTAGATGCAAATTCTAGATGAATGATGCAAATTGGTTTTTCATGTGATTTAAGTTTCCTCCCAAAGACACCTGCTTAACGTCTACTGAAAGTTGTAACTCACTAAAATACCAGTGTTTACAAAGCAAGTTTTTGTGAGAAACATAATTGGTTGGGTAGGTTCAAGTATAGTAATTGTGATAATAAGTATATTCGAAGTCAGAATATTTGAAACCAGACCTGAGACCCAGGGCAAATATTCTGTGGCCTCTGGACCACTCCAGAGAATAAAGCCACATATATGCCCATACATTCGTGTGACACTGGGGCATATACTGGCTAGAGACACATCAAAAGAAGGCTGAAAAGAGGAAAAGCTACCCCAACATCCATTAGCTGTGTGAGAATTAAACCGTGTACAGTAGACTTACGGAGCATCGGCTAGGAAGCATGAACTGTTATCATTCTTACAGCACAGGTGAATGTCACAGCCACAATACTGACCAAGAGAAGCTGGACATTCAAGGACCACGGGCCGCCATTTCACTTCTTGTGGTTCTAAAGAAAACAAACTATGTCTGTGGCCTTAGAAGTTAGAAGAGTAGTAACCTGTTGGGGAAGGAAGTAGTGAATATAAGGGAGCTGAGAGAGCTAGGGGACCCCAATATTTTCATACAAATAAAGTAAAACTACTGTCTGGATTTATCCTTTGAAAATTGTTCTGGCTGTACACTATGTTATATGCACCTTCTGAATGTAAGTTGCAATTCAATTAAAACTAAGTTAAAATAGATTAAAAAAAAAATCCTAAGTATTACACGTAGTTCAAGGTCTCTTTTCACACCCTCTGCAGGGGAGCAGGGGCCTTAGTGTCCTTTGGAGATTAGCATTAAGGAGCACTCCTGTTCCTAGGAAGAATCCTCATTGTCTCAGACAATCGTGGTGAGCAAAACTTCACACTTTAAGAGAGTTTGTGGCCTCTCTGAGCCAAATAAGCCCCAGGGTATGTTCCTTCAGGTCTGCCAGAGCCCAGTCCAACAGACTGGGATTCCAGAGAGGCTGTCCATGGTTCTAGCCAGATGAAATACTTGCCAAAATGTGAACGGCCTCACTGCCTAGAAGAAACGGTGCTGGTTTGAAACGGTGCAACGTGATAAGGAACAGATGCACTCTGCGATCTGCCTGTAAGCATCCTCTGATGAGACCGGGCACTGCAAAAGGGATTTCATCTGAGCTGAGCGCTCTTCAAGCAATGCCGCAAGGGCAACACAGCTCAGCATGATGTCCTCGGGGTACACAAAGCTCTGCCACTGTCACAGCTATGACTCTGTTGGACTCCAGAACCTCCTTGGTAAGGAAGACAGGGAAGCTCATAAAAGGGACACCAAGACCAGTGCTGAACTTGGGTGGAGCAAGAGGAGTTGTGAACATTTTTCCAACTCCGACTCCCCTGTCCCTTAGGTCAATTGTTTTACCTTCTCAGAAAAGAGAATATATCTTACAGATACACTTCAAACAAAGGGTTCAGTGTCGTCCCCAAGCGGAAGTGAGGAGAGTTGATGGCTGTGAGAAAACTCAGGATTCCCGTTGAGAAACATCATTACCAAACCTGGTATCATCCACTGCAGTTATAACTCTGGGGTCTAGGTAGAACATGGTGATCTATCATCTTCAGTTCTTCTAACACTATCTATCACTTACGTGTGACATCAGCCTCAGCTAACCATTTAACCTATCTGGTCTGCAAAGTCTTTGCCAACTGAGATTGCCCTTGTCATTCTTCAGATATTCAGAGGAGCAGAATAGACTGACCGTGTATTGCTTTGGTGAAGCATAAGTGGCTGAACATGAATATGAAGGCCAGCCTTGTCTTCTGGGACCTTCTTTCCCATCTCATGGATAAGCCCTCCCAACTCACTGTCTCTGCCAGTAGCGGGGTGGGGCATATACAGCTCTAGAATCCAAGCACAGGGTGGGTAGCTCTCTTAGCAGCCCATCATTTTGAATTAGTATCCTCTAACTGCTCCCTGGGTTCCCTGCAGGGTCTCTGATGTTTTTCTTGTTAGTTTTTTTAGCCTTCTGGTATTTTCCTTTTCTTTGATTTGAGAAAATGCTTTCAGAATTCCCTTGATCAATCCAGACTGTGAGGATGTGATCAGTGTTCACTCATGATAATGAGTGAATAATAAATGTTGCCTATGCGCTTTTATTGTTTGGAGGCCGAGGAAAGAATGGTTGATCTACTGGCAACCCAAGGAGGAGACACTTCATACTAAAGTGTCAGAAGCGGCCAGAAGCTACAGCTCACACAAGGCCAATGAGAGAGAAGGAGAAAGCATTGCCAAGATAAGAAACCAAACCAAGGGGAAAGCGAAGCCTGATCTCACCCCCAAAGGGCAGTTACCTTCACATTTTAAGGGGCACATCTGGGGAGACAGTGAACCACATCTGCAGGCCAGGCCCTTCGGGCACTCCCAGCAAGGCTCACCCAGTGCTGAGAAAATGAGAGTTTCCTTTAGTGAAGCATGTAATCATATATTTCCAGATGAGAGGCACAAAAAAATGATTAAAGCTTTGGGAAATTGGATCTATAGAGAGGGAGTAATGGAACTGGCCTTCCATGTCCTAGAGAAGAAAAGACTGGAAAGGGGGAGAAAGCTCTCAACCACCTGTGAGTGAAGGAATGCAGGTGGACGCCAGAGGCTGAGTTGACTTCAGGCCAAAGTAAGGTTATTAAAGAACATGAGAAGTAGACTCCACGCGTTTGCTCGTTTTGTTTTTGATCATAGCTAAAATCATTGTGACCAAATATCTGACCAGAAGCAACTTAAGTGAGGGAGCCCATATTTCAGCTCACAGTTTGAGGGTGCAGCCCATCCTAGTGTGGAGGGCATGGTGGTAAGAGCGGCTTACCGCTGTGCTGACAGGAGCCTGCCCACATCTGGGTGGATCGGAAAGCCCAGAAAAGGGGGGTGCTGGGTTCTGCTGGCTTCCTGCTTTTTCCACTTGTACTGAAGCCAGGACTCTCGCCCATGGGGTGTTCCCATTCACACCTGGGGTGAGTCTCCTTTCTTCAGTTAAACTGCTCTGGAAACACTCTTTCTCATAAGACACCCAGAGATGTGTCTCCAAGGCGACTAAAAATCCAGTTACACTTACAGCAAACACTAAGCATCATAGTATTTAGACAAGACTGTCAAATCATTGGGCTGGTAAGCTCCAGGATCCTCAGAACCATCCCTAATAGGAAAGAGGTCTTGGGTTTGCCTGGAAACTTTGGATCAAGGTGACCCTTCCTTTCTGGGTTTGGCTTGGATGGCAACAGAAAGCGCTTCTGAAGGACTCTGATGGATGATTTCAGGGTTACAGCTTATGGCCTTGAACACCAACCATTAAAGTCAGAAAGATGACAGCAGTGTGATGAGACATAGCACCCATCAGTCCATCTTCCTCAATGACCATCTAGATGCTGTCATAGGCCTACATCATCTTCCCAAAGAACAGGTCAGCCTTGAGGCCATCCACTCCAAATGGTAAGTGACCTTCCTATTTCCATAAATGAGATCACCTTTGTTCAGTTGCCCAGGAGTGACACCTCAGAGTTATCTCAGACTCATCTACTTCAATTGCTCCTCTGACAGTCTGCCACCTGCCATTCAGTCTTCCTTCTGTCTTTCTTATCAATTTCCTCCTTCCCATTTCCAGAGGAAAACATCCTAGTCCATGCCATCATTAACAAATATCAATATAAAAAAACTAACAAGACTTTCAAACTCTCATCTTCTGGGTTCAAGATCATTCTCAATGCTTTTCACCTCCACAAAAATCATCAAAGGAACTTGTTTGGGGAGCAAAAAACTTCTAAGGCCCCAAATTCTGACTCAGAATATTCAGGGTTGGCACTAAAGAATCTGAATTTTCAACAAGCTCTTCCTGTATGAGGCTTGTATTCCCCCATTGAAAATTTTTTCTACCATGTGAGTTCACTAGTTCAGGTTATTTATTTACTTATCCAATAAGACATGCCAGGAATAGTCCCTCTTTTCACTGATGGATTTACCAAAAAATCTTAAGTGGGTTTATCAGTATAGAAAGGATAAATAAAATATGATGTGTCTGTATAACAAATGGGCTATTATACAGCAATGAAAAGAACCAGTTACTGTTATACATATCATCCTGGATAACAGATAAAGACGAGGGACAGGAATGAAACATAAGAGTATATGCTGTATGGTTTTGTTTACATGAAATTTAAGAATGGTGTGGTCATAGATATGAGAATTGCAGTAACTTATAGGACATAATAATGTCTGGGTGGTCTTAGGGGTACTGGAATTGTATAGTTTAATCTAGACATATTTAAATGTTTATTAAGGCTTGTATACTTTACAGTATATATAACTGTACATAAGTTATCTTCTGGGCTTCCACAAGGAGAGAGTAAAAAGGACAAGGAAGAAGAGGGAGGGGGAGGAGGAAGGAGAGAAGAAGAAAGGATGTTGAGTGATTCACAGCATCATACCTTGTGGATCCAAGCTTCTTGGCATGCCTTTGAAGACCTTCCAATATTTATCAGTAACCTAATCTTTTAAAGTCCAATCATTTCTCCAACCAAATGTGCCCACTCACTTGTATGTGATTTCACTGAACACAATTCATGATTTCTTATTTTCTTCTTCCTCTACAGTCATATCTCAGCCACCTAGAATACAATTCTCTCTGCACCCAAACTTTAACCATACTTGAATGTCCAGCCTTGTTCCTAGAGAGATCTTTTCTTGACTATTGTGAGTTGATAAGACATGTTGAAATCCTCTGGAGCTGAAAGGTTTTCTGTGTCCCGCCCAGTCCACAGCTGCTCAGAGCCAAGTAAACACACAGAAGCTTATATTAAGTAAAACTGCTCGGCAATTAGCTCAGGCTTTCCACTGACTAGCTCCTTCATTTAAACTTAGCCCATTTCTGTTAATCTATATGTCGTCACATTTTCCATGGCTTTACCTGTGTGCCATTACATGCTGCTCCCTGGACAGGGGGCTGGAATCTCTGCACTTAGCCTTCCTCTTCCCAGAATTCTCTAGTCTGCTTATCCCACCTATACTTCTTGCCTGGCTACTGGTTAATCAGCATTTTATTTATCAAGCAATCAGAGCAACACATATTCACAGCATACAGAATATCCCACAGCACCTCCCCTTTTCTGTCTAATCAAAAAGGAAGGTTTTAACTTTAACATAGTAAAATTACATATAATAGAACAGTTATCAAGCAAGAATTACAGTTACAATATCTAGTCTGTTTGTATTTGGCAAAATTAATGAAAATATTCTATCTATCCTCTATTTGTGAATCTAAAGTTTCATATCATAACCAAGGGAAATTATAATCATAACTATCTAGTCTTCAACTACATCAAAGACCTCAGAAGGATACAATATTACCTAAGTAAACAGGAAATGCATTGTAAGCAACTTCCAAAAATCTAGAATGACAGAGACAGCTGGCTGCCTGGACAGTCATCCAAAGTTTCTCTGTAATGTTGGGGCATCCATCTTAAGCCCACAGGCCTAGAGTCTCTCAGTCACTTTTCTCTGTGTCCTGTAGAATGTCTGGCAGTTTCCTCTGCAAAGCAGGAACCTAAATGACCATCTCACCTTGCAAAGTTCAGTGGTCACCTTTCTATGAGTGCTGCATGTCCAGTTGATATAACATTTTGTCAGTCAGTCCAGGCAAGAACAGTTTCTTGCCCAAATGGCTATTTTTGCCAAGAAGAAGGTAAACTCCATATAGAGTGTCTTTGATGCTTATCTTTCTCTTTGAAGTAAATTGGTGCTGCCAGGAGCAGACATATCTCAATGTCCAGAAAAGTCCAAGTTTTTAAAACATTTTAAATGCCATATTCTGTAGGTCTTTGAAGTGTTTGAAGATTACCTACCTAATTGAAATATATCTATGTATACCTAGAAAACTTAAACATGACTGTAAGTTTGACTATCATATAAAACTAATTATTAACCTGTATTTCTTAATTATCCATTACAATTTAAATGATCTCCACAAACATAATACCTTAAATGAGAGTAGAAATATATATAAAGTATAACAAAATTAACTTTAAATTTATATCAATAAACTAAAATCCATAGCAATACAACATGTTGTTACTCTTTAAAAGTAGGTTCGATAATCTACTCTTTTATCCTATCATATCTGTATCCTATATTTCTATATCACATCCCCTTTTCTTATTTTAGAAAAAGATTGTGACCAATAACAATTTGCAACCTACAATCTAAACAAAGACAAACATCCATAATCCATTTTTTGGGAATGTGGGCGCAGTTTTGTAGGCTACTTCCTCTGATAGAGGGCACAGTATTCTTATAGGGATCCTGAGAAAATTAAGAATTATGGTCAAGTCCTGACTGGAATAGTCTGTGAGGCTGCATTGTCTGAGCCAGTTGTCTTGAAGCCGTTCTGGATGTTGGATCATCTGAGACATGGTGTCATCAGAGACCTTTCAAGGGGTCTTGGCTGATGAAACCATATTAGCCTGGAAGCAATCCACAGGTTCTCATCTTCTGTGGAAACAAAAGCAGAACCTCTTTTCCTAAGCAAAGTATCCTTAGACATAGATTTTGAAATCAAGATATCTTTAAAACCATTTGTAGCTGAAAGGTTTTCTGTGTCCTGCCCTGTCCACAGCTGCTCAGAGCCAAGTAAACACACAGAAGCTTATATTAATTAAAACTGCTTGGCAATTAGCTCAGGCCTACCACTGACTAGCTCTTATTTAAACTCAGCCCATTTTTGTTCATCTATATGTTGCCATGTTTTCCATGGCTTTACTTGTGTGCGCTATTACATGCTGTTCCCTGGACAGTGGGCTGGCATCTCCTCACTCAGCCTTCCTCTTCCCAGAATTCTCCTTGTCTGATTATCCCACTTATACTTCCTGCCTGGCTACTGGCCAATCAGCATTTTAGTTATCAACCAATCAGGGCAACACATATTCACAGCATACAGAACATCCCACAGCAGTCCTCACACCTGGCATGTCATCTAGAAGAAGTTCTTTGAAAATGTTATTAATTAATTGGGGTGCTACTGAATCCAGATTGGGTGGATCCTAAACTTAATGACTGGTGTCTTGAAAAGAAGACACACAAACACACAGACAGAAAAATGTCATGTAAAGATGAACACAGAGATTGGACCAATGTCTACAAGCCAAGCAACACCAAAGCAAACCAGCAAACCACTAGAAGCCAGGAGAGAGACAAGCAAAGATCCCCTTAGAGTCTTGTGGTACAAGTGGAACTACCTTGATTTTAGATTTCTAGGCTCTAGAACTGTGAAAAAAATACATTCATTTGTTTTGAACTGTCTGCTTTACAGTAATTTCTTACAGTAGCCTTGGGAAATAATACACTAATCTTACTCATAGTAATTCTTGGCTTCTAGTTCCTAAATTCTAAACAGAGTTCTTGATGCTTATGGTAGCCAACCTCTGACATTGTCCACACTAATCCTAACCACATAGATAGGATGTCATTGTGTAGACCCTTCCCACATTTTCAGGACTGACCTATGTCACAAATAGTCTACTATGGAAATGATGTATTATTTCTAAGTGTGGGTGTTAAGGGACATTTCAGGTTTTGTCTTGCCATCTCGTGGAAACCAGTGTCGCATCTCTAGCACACGCAGGAAGTCCAGTGAAGTTCACCTGTGAACAGTGGCCATAGCCATGTCATTTATCAGGTATGGTAGCACATACCTGCAATCAGCACTTGATAATCTGAGGTAGAAAGAGCGCAAGTTCAAGGCCAACCTAGGCTACAAAGTGAGACCCTATCTTGAGAAAACAAAAATTAACTGTTAATTAATATCAATCAAACCCGTCATTTATGTGAGTGGGCCTAATTCAATCCAGGCAAGGCTGTTGAAGACTGTGATCCTAGCTAAGAATTTTGCTACTTCTGCCTTGTAAGATCTTAAACTACTCTTGGATTCCAATGAACAAGAATTATATGAGATAATGAAGATTTGTTCTAAAATACCATGTTATGGCTTGTTGTTGTGTATGGGTTTTTTTTTTTACGGTAATATATTAAGGATTGAACCCTATCACACCATCTCATCTTAACTTTTCTTTGTATGTGCTTGACAACTCAACTGGGCTGCAAACTGTGTCATTTTTCACTTAAAACCAAGGATCATTTGTGTCTACATCCTTACGCACCATGCCCTCTGAAAATATGTGAATGAATGGGTATGGCTGGTATACCTGCTTAGACAGACTTGCAGAATACCCTGCTGAGCTGACAGGCACACCTCTCATTTAAGGATCATTCATGAACTCTTCTCTTAGAGTGAAACACTCAGGAAGGCTGAACTTGAAACTGTTTTGAAGCCCTCCATTCCCTCCCACCCACCTCCCTACCTCTCTGGTGTTGTTGGCTTCTGAAATGTAGGTCACCTCCGGTAGCGTGACCTAATTAGGAGATGTAATTTAACAGGGGGCAAAAAATAATAAAAGAAATCCTTTGGGATGGCAGGTTTGAAACAAAGAAAAGTGGTTCTTCCAGTTTTTGATTTTGGCAACAGCTTCCCGACTTGAGCTACCCTTCATCCAAGCCCCAGGCTACACGGTTTTCAAAGCACAAGGCAGAGAGGTAGAGATGTGTTCAGCGGCATCTGGAAATGATGAATTCATAATAGCCACAGAATGGGGAAGGGCAGGCTTTACTTCACTAAAGAGGCTGCTTCTTGGCAGCACCGTGGTGGGACTTTGGAGAACGCACTCTTGCTGATGGAAAGTCAGCAGCACTCTAAAGACCTGAAGAGACCTTCCGGCTCCTCTCATCCAAACCCTCCGGAAGTGTCGTGACACCTGTTGCATTCGTAACACAATAAAGCTCCATATGTAATACATCTAAACAATATAAACAACAGAGGTGGGTTTTGTTTTTTCTTTGTTTCCTGCCCATGTTTGGCACTCTTGTTTTTAAAAAGAGAAAATGGGTAAGCAAGCTAAACAGATTTTAAAGGTTCATTACAAAATTAAGTTCCGGGGGATGTCATTGGGCCAGATTGGACTCCATCCAGCTCCCTCACCTCTTCCTCTCAGGGACATGATGCTTGGTTCCTGTAAAATATGCTTAAGTGCTTTCTGAATCACCCTAGAAACACTTGACTACACTGATCATAATTGAATGCATTATTAATTCTTTCTTTGAAACCTGATATGCCATGTTTATCATCAGGCAGCCAACGAAGCTCAAAAGCCTAGAGTATGCCCAACTTCGTGGCTGATGTTCATTAAGGCGAAAACCATTACACGGTTCTACAGAGATATAGAAAGGCAAGGTAACCTATCTACCAACCAAACAGCTGACGAGAAACATTCTAGTTGGCTTTCTATTGCTGGGATAAACCCCATGACCAAAAGCAGCTCGGGGAAGAAAGGATTTATTTGCTATAAATGCCTGTATCCCAGTGCATCGTTAAGGGACACCGAGGCAGGACCTCTAGAAAGAGCAGTGGCAGGGTCATGGAGGGGTGCTTCTCACTGGCTCGCTCTTCTGGGCTTGCTCAGTTTGTTTTCTGATACAACCTAGGACCACCTGCCCACAGTAGACTAGGCTCTCCCGCATCAATCAGCAATTGATATAATGCCCCACAGATACGCCCGCAGGCCAACCTGGTGGAGGTCATTCCTGAACAAAAATTCCCTTTTGGGGGTATATGACTAGGTTGTGTCAAGTTGACAAAACTAACCAGCATAGAAAGTGAAGCAAAAAAGTAAATTCAAGTAACCTGACTGTTAGTTATAACCTTTTGCTTTTTTTTTTTCTTTTTATTAAAATAGAAAAGGGGAAATGTGGTGGTAATCTAATTGTACTGAAATGTGATTTTGATTGTATGTTAATAAATAAAGTTGCCTGGGGGTCAGAGCTATTAGAGCCATAGCAAGAGTGTGGCGGTGGTGGCACACGCCTTTAATCCCATAGATATCTGTGTGTTCAGGGATACAGCCAGCATTGGAGACATATGCCTTTAAGACCTAGGGGGCTGTACATTCAGACAGTGATGAGGCAGTCACGTGTTTGGGTTTACAACCAATGAGAAGGCAGAACAAAATACTTTAAATAGATGAACAGACAGGAATAGAACGCTCATTCGGGAAGCTGGGACACCGCAGGCGGAAGGGTGAGATTTTAGCTCTGAGCTCTGACCTCTCGGCTTTCTCTTTTGCATTGTTTCTGTGTTTCTTATTTAATAAGACGGTTGGTTACATCAATACCTGACAGCCGAAACGGCGTTCCTCACCTCCCTGCATGACCTTAAGTGAATTATAGATTCTTCGTTCCTGTCCACTTAAATACATTCTAGACACCAGATCCATTTCTCACTACAAGTAATTTCTCAGCATCGGGGGAGAGCCCTGGTCATATTTTGTCTTCTTTTCATTCTGTTATTGGAGATGTCATACTACCGCTAATACCCCTGGTTCATGAGCTGGCAGCTTTCTGTGCCATGCTTTCCTGATGTCCAGCTCCCATTAAGAACCACCACTCAGGGCTGGAAAGCTGCTTCAGTGGTTAAGGGTGCTGGCTGCTCTTCCAGAGGACGTGTGTTCAATTTTCAGCACCTACACGGCAGCCTACAACTGTCTGTAACTCCAGTTACAACAGATCCAACACCCTCACACAGACATACATGTAGACAAGACACCAATGTACATAAAATACATAAACTAATTTTAAATGAACCACCACTCAAAACTTGAGGGATTCCACTCCTATCATGAGAAGCTCTGTGGAATGAGTCCTCAGTGAAACTTGGCTGTCTAGAAATAACTCTACTTTTATACAGCAAAGATAGAAAGAGTTTGTTCATGGAAGTCTACTAAGGGATTGATAATAAATGCAAGAGTTCTTGGCAATTCAGCCAATAGCCACCTCCTCCATCTATGCACCCAGACCAATGAGGTAGAAATGCTACTCCAAACTGCTGCATGAACTTAAATCCCCTTCTCACTCAAACTACCGGTGAGAGCACCAGTTCCCCGGGAGGGACCGGACATCGGAATTTACTCCCATTTCCCAAGAGTCCTGTGGCTGAGTACAACCAAGAGGTGGGGTTCTTGTCCCCTGTCCAGTCAGCACTGGTGTGTGCAGAGGCTGGAGCTGCTGAGAGTCAAGAGACCTCAAGCACATACAACTTGACCTCTGAAGCCTGGAGTCATGCCAACAGAGTCAGGCTGAGGAGACATGAGGCTGCTACCCTCCCAATCCACTGAGCGCTTGGCCCCTTTAAGTGAGGGTGTCACTCGCTGAGAAATGCACCGTTGTGGCTGCTCGGAGCAACAGAACGCGGCCCACAGGCCTCATCAGGAGAAGGAACAGGCCACGAAAAATAAAGGTCCAAATCCCTCCCTAGAGAAACTTCCTTCATTTACAATAGGGGCTGAAGGAGGTCAGGTTTGAAGGTGCTCTCACAAGTTGTGGAGGCTGTGAGGGGAAGGCAGTTAGGAGAGTGATAGTCGCTGAAGATGCACACCAAGCTGTAGGACAGCTACTTTGCTGTAGAGAAATGAGGAAGGTCGAATCCTACCCTCCCGAGGTAAAAACAAATAGCACACACCTGTCTTCAGAGCTTTCCCTTCAAAGGAGCCCAATCTATTCGACTCGTCTGTGAGGCAAGTTATGCTCAGGGCATTGCTGAAAACACCAGAGCCTTTATAGCTGGCAATTAATTGTGTTTCACAGCTGAGTGTGGTCAAGGAAAGAGACACAGTCAAAAAGGCCCCAAAACTGGTCAGTCCAGGGTGACGGTGGCATACCGGAACGAAGCATCCTTGAGCAGCCGCAGAGGCAACAGCGCGTGGGGAGAAGGGTGAGACACAGGAGAATAGATTTCAATAAAATAACCCAGCAAGTCACCAGATGAGTAAAAAAGCAAACAATAATGGCGTTCCCTCCCAGCACTACTTCAACAGATTATCTAAAATGTCTAGTTTCTCACAGAAAGAAAAGGATACACATAAAGTAACAGAAAAAAATATGTACTGGAAAAAAAATACACAGTAAAACTGACTATGAGAGAGGCCTGATGTCATATTTAATGGACATAGATTTCCTAGTCGCAGTTATCAATATGCTGGAAATACTCAAGGAAACTGTGGCGAAAATAACCAAGGTGAGTGGGATGACAATGTTGCCTCAAACAGAGACCCCTCCCTCCTAAGGGGGGAAAGCACATATGTGTTTTTTTTAAAAAATCAAATGGAAATTCTAATTGAAGTCAAAATTACTAGAGGTTCAACAGTAATCTTCAACTGACAGAAAAAGGAATATCAAACTTGTGTGATTGATAGAGTGTATAAAATCCAAAGAAATGGAGGTTCAGAGAACCATTGGACACCATACTATTACTTTAAGGGCACCAAACTATGCTAATAGAAGCCCAGGAAAAAAGAAAAAGGGTGGGGGAGGGAGGGAGAGAGAAAGGGGGAGGGAGGGAGGGAGGGAGAGAGAGGGAGGGAGGGAGGGAAGCAGAAGAAAAAAGATGAAAAAATAATTATTGAAAAACATTAAACTACAAATCCAGAAAGGTCAGTGGACTCCAAGGAGAACACAGAGAAACCCACACACCTACTGAAAAAAGCTGAAGAGGAAACCCCAATAAAATTACAGGAGAATTCTCAGTAGAGGCCAGGAGACAGAGAAATATTACTTAAAGTGTCAAAACAACCAGAAATCCAAGCTGGCTTTCAAAATCGAAGGCAAAATAAAACCATTCCCAAATAAACGTAAGTTGAGAGAATTTGTTCCTAGCTGTCTTTCTTTAAAGTAATACCTGTAGCACTGAAGGAAGTTCTTCAGGCTAAGAGCAAGCAATCACAGACAACAGTTCAAATCCGCACCAGGAGGTAAACAGAACTGGAAGTCACTATCAATTATAAAAGACACTATGAATCCATCCTTCCTTTTTTCCTCTTCATTGATTTAAAACACAGTTGTGTAGAACAGTATGTAGATGGTATATTGTGGAGCCTGTAACGTAGAGGAAAGTGATATATTTGTCGATGATAGCACAAAGGGGTGGGCGGGGAAAATAAAAGCTCTTTGGGCTAAGAAAATGACTCCAGATGGTAAGTGGAGTCTACATAAACAAGGGAAGAGAAGCAGAAATGATACATGAGAGCGCAAGCATCACTCAGTGATGGCTCCTTGCCCTTCTTGCTCTGCTAGCTTATTTAGAAGACATTAAGTGATTATGTATATAATTACATGAAATAGTATGATTATATGAAATCATAGCTATCGCAGCATATTACTGGGTTTTTAATACTCACGTGCAAAATAATAACACTCCCCAAAACAAGAAAAGGAAACATAATTATACAGGAATATTTCTATATTTCACTACAATTAACTTAGTGTAAATCTGAAGTTACTCCGGATGAGTTAAGAGGTAGATGGTCCTAAGAGAAACTACTAAGAAAATAACTTTTAAAGGGGGTGGGGAAGGGATTAATCAAGGAAGTTGAAAATATCATACATTCACCAAAATCAGCACAACACAGAGGTTGTTGCTACAACCTATAGACTTTAGTTAATGATCAATACTGAACCACAGATTATAACCAGTGTACCCCAGTAATACAAAATATTAATGGGAAATATGGCGGCAAGAGATGGGCTACACAGGGGCTCTTTGGATTTTCTGAACAACCTTTCCAGAAACCTAAAACATATCTTAAGAAATAGTTAACTAGAAAAAAAGAACTAAGACTCCTGACTGGTGATTTATTTAGATCACTAAAGAAATTGAAATGGGATATTAGAGGATGTTCATTTAATGTCAAAAAAATTAAAATTAAAAAAAGCAGTAAAGGACTAAACACAGAGAACAGAAAAGAGAGGCTGGGGGTGGCTAAGAGTTCACACTGCTTCTGGAGAGGACCCAAGTTTGGTTCCCAGCACCCACATCCGGCAGCTCACAACCGCCTGTAACTCCAACTCCAGGGGATCCAATACCTCTGGCCTCCTCCAGCACCTGAACCCATGTGTGTGAGCACACACACACACACACACACACACACACACACACACACTCACACTCACTCACAGACACAGACACAGACACAGACACAGACACAGACACACACACACACACACATTTGTGGGTTTTTTTTCTTTTTAATTAAAAAAGGACCCATCTATCAGTAATATTTAACAATTGGAGGTAAATGTGTGCTTTTCAGAAAGGCACCAAATTGTATGGAACCAAACTGACAGAAATGAAGGGAGATGTAGTGATTCAACAATAATCAGAAGCTGAATTACCCCACTTTAAATAATGGATAAAATCTGCAGAACAGTAAGACTTCAACAACACTGCACACTGAGCTGACTGACAGGTATATGTGCATCACTCGACCCCACAGAAAGGCAGTGTCTTCTCAAGTGCTTATAGGGGTAAATTGTAACTTAATAAAATTATTTTTAAATTCACTGGCATCCTACAAAACATCTAACCAGTACTCTTCAAAACTCTGACATTAAAAAGTAATAAAAAAAAAAAAAAGTCTGAGAAATGTTCATAGTTCAGGGGTGTTTATGAAGTCATTCCCAAAGCAGCAAGGCACCCTGAAGAAGTTTTTGCAAGAAATGGGCATTTAAGGAAAACCTAGGGAAATCTGTGGCTTTTAGCCATTGTTATTGGCCAATGCTGATTATTTATAAAGAAACACAGTAATCTAAGGTGTTGATGAGCAGGGAAACCATGTGAGGGCTACACAAAAACTCTGTATTATCTTTTCAAATTGTTTGTAACCCCAAAGATATTTTTGAATGCCTATTTAACTTTTTTAAAGAAATCACTACCCCAAATTAGTGCTCGCCCTTTTACGTTTTAGGAGTTAGCTTTCGAGTACCGAATTTGCCAGGACTCTGTTTTCAGTGAAAGATGGTTAGGGCTGGATGCTGGTACACAAGTCAGGAAGAGGAGAAACAAGAAAGGCGGAGCCTTGCCACTTGGGAGGTTACAGGGGAACAACTGGAAAAGAGGGAGGGGCCTGGCTGGTACTGATGCTGGGCATGAAATAGACACACTTGAGGAACAAAGACAGTGCAGGAGCCCTTAGCATCCCATCTCAGGTCCAAGAGATGGACACTTCTTCCTCTACAGACAACCCTAAGTCACTACCCACTCTTCCAAATGATGCAGAGGACTGTGGACTCCTTCCCTTCTGGTACTTCTCCAGGGCCAAGTGTCCTGCAGGGCATACGGGACATATGCAATGTAGCTTTAGGACAGAGCCTTACAGGAATCGCTTACAAACACAGCCTCCGCTGCCAAAACAAGCAAATGTTCAGGATGTAGGACTCATAAAAATAGCAAGACGAGCATCTGATCAGAATATAGAGAGGAAATCACTTAGCAGACATTTATTGGGCATTTACTACAAATTATGTCCTAAGTCAAAAGTTGGGGATAGGCGATAAATGCACTGTCTGTCTGCCCCTGGGGGGAAAGTCGGCATCAAGGTGCATCTGTCTGGAGGTGAGAGGAGGTGACAGAGATGAGGAGGAGAGGACTTGGAATGAAACTGAAGATATAACAATACAATGCCATAGGGCCAGTGGCGGTGCCCAGTCTCCTGCCCCTTCGGTGAAAATTCACCCAATAGGGTGCTGATGGGTGGGAGGGTTGAAGGTGCGATAATCCTGACTGACCAATGAACGCGCACTGTGCACCCCCCTGAGTCATGTTTAGACCCTGACTGCTGTGCCGTTCAATCACACCACTCCACAGGGAGACGTATTCTCAATCCCCCCATGTCCCAGATCCTTAAATAACAGTTTAGAGAAGTTAAAATGACTTTTCCAAGAACACAGGGAAGAAATATTGGCACACACTTTCCAGACCCACGGACTTAAAACTCTGGGTAAAAGGACGAGAGCTTAGACACACACGTTATTTCCTCATTCTAAAACGAAACTCCACGTGGATAAGGGGAAAGAAACTAATCAGGAACTAGGCCCTGAATCCTTCAGTCCATCCTCACAAACAAGGTCAGTTTTAGCCAGAGGGAGGACGTGGATGGAGGCAGCAAGAAGGGGAGATGGTAACTGAAAGAATGCCAGCTCCTCGGAGCCCCTGCTGTTCCCGCACAGGAAAGGGACCTTCGTTCCCAGTTAGCCCTTCCCATGCCAAGACTGTTGATCCAGAGTGACAGTGACGCAGCAGAAAGGATTAATAAATAAGTATGTGCTCCGAGCCATTATTGCCTCGGAAGAGCATTTGCACCCAGCTAGTGTACACTTTAATATGAGCAGGGGTGGGTGCATGGAGACAAAGAGGAAGACAGACGGGGGTAGGGATGTGGGGGAAATGGTGTCTAGACACTGCCAAGAATTAGGGCCGTTTATTTGCTAGAACAAGGAGGTCTCGGCTCCCTTGGGAGAAGCCTGGTGGCTGTAGCTGCACGCAGTTCTTCCTGTGCGGGGCATGAATGAACGTGAACGGGTTCTGAACATACTATGCACAGCACGTAGACGCCAGCCCATTTATAGTAACGTGCGGACGTGTCTTGGCCATATTTCTGATTCCAAAGGGTATTTTAGCCAAAGCAGGAGTACATGTGTGTCACCTAAGACACATTCCAAGAGTTCTCATTAAGTTTGGTGCTCTTGAGATCTTTGGGGACAATAAAGGCCCCTTTAACCCATATACTTAGTTTTCAGACCTCAACTATCTCTGTTTTATTTCATTTCTCCATTCTGAGATAAAAGTTGGCTCTCTCATTTGTTACACTTGCCTGTTGTTAATATGACTTCATATTCATTAAATCTGAATTTGGAGAAATTATATATGGGGTGTGAATATCTTTGTATAGATGGAATCCACTTGAAAACTCCTTTTTATAAACTCATTTTCTTACATTTACCATAAGAACTTCATGATAGATTTTTTTCTTAAATTAATCCTGAGTATACATTCATTATGAATCCGATTTTTTTAAAGAAATATGTAGCTGAGGCTTGTGTGTTGACAAATTATGAGCTGTGCCCATGCTGAAGTGGCCACAGTAGGCAAGATTGGGGGGCCACAGGGGAGACATTACCAGGACACAGGTGTCACTGTAGATGACAATATTCACAGTTCTCGCCTATTCCTGAAGGTTTTTCACCCCAACTATCAAAGCCGTGTTCCGTTTCAGAGGGGAAAACGTGGGACATTGGTGTTTATTGCATTTTCTCGGATTCTCCCACCTTGCTTTGAAAGAATCCCAAAATCCCAAATACTATAACTTACTCAATATCACAGAGCTTTGCAACCCTGATGAGCATTTCCATGTCCATAAACATTTTCAAACCTGAGCTCAAGGTACAAACGAGGACAGGGCCCAATCCACCAAGAACATGATGCTGGTCCTGAATTTTCTTCTTATCTACCGAAGAAATATCATTGAATACTGTCACCTAGCCAGAGTTCGGATGTGTCAAGGGCAAGCATGGGCCTTGTGATACTTTAAAGGTCACAGAACTTGGAAGTGTCATCCAGGAAAATCAGACTAGAAGACAAACATGATATTGGGTATATAAGGAAGGACACACATTTAGAAGAAGAAAATAAAATCTAGTGTATTTTTAGTGAGCAAATATTGCATATATTATAAATCCTGAAAAATTATGTAATAATTTCTGTGACTCAGCTTCAGACACACCTCTATAATATCTGTCCCTGCACACTTTGGGCTGCATGCCCTCATCATTTCTTCATGTGACAATGGTTATGTAATGGTTTTATGGAAGGGAAATAGAATGATAATTTTGCCTCTGCTCTTTCATGGTCGTTCAAATGTTTCCTTTCATTATCTACAGTTTAGAAAGCGCTTCCTTCCATTTCAGAACTCATTAAAGGTATTGTCCTAGAAGGCTTTAGGAGAATTATCAAATCAGAGAAGACATGTGGCAAGCTTTTTTTCTCACATACATGAAATACAAGATTTGGAGGCATTTTCTACAAGGTAGCTTCTGGCTGTGCATATTTAAAATTCACTTACTCCCTGCATGCAAAGTACCATCTTCAGACATCTTATTGACAGCCTATAAGAAATACCCTCTAGTTCCAGTCACAAGCAAGAGGCAACCTGGATTTCTCAGGGATACATTCTGTCCCTGCTCCTTGGTGCCACTTTGTATAGGGCAGGAAGTCTTTGGGGCAAGGGAGGCTTGTCTACCCAAAGCTCATTCCCTGATACTTTTAATTTTATTCTAAATACATAGCACCCTGGGATCCTGGTAGAAATATTTTGTTCAGTTAGGTGTGGTGGCCATACCTTCAGACTCAGCAATCGGAAGGCAGAGACAAGCATATCCCTAAGTTTGAGGCTAGCCTGATCTATAGAGCAAGTTCCAGGACAGCCAGGGCTACACTGAGAAGCCTCATCTCAAAAATAAACAAATAAATTAAAGATAGATAGATAGATAGATAGATAGATAGATATTTTATTCAAACAGAGACTATCTGCATCTCTTCTTCCTATGGGTAAACCCTCTGCTCATTGTGGGTATTATTTGGCCAAACTCAGATCCATGGATACAGAGCCTTAAGGGATCTTGAGATTATAATTCATTGACTTTGCAGTAAATCCATTTCTTTGAGACACTCAGCGACTCTTCAATAGAGGACTCCTTCTACCCTGGACCTTAAAGGAATTTTGTGGTTACCCTAATCACCAAAAAAAAAAAAAAAAAAAAAAAAAAAAAAAAAAAAAAAAAAAAAAAAGTTTATAAAAATCTCATCACTACACCACCATGGCAACCATACCAAGAAAGCCCTGAAAGTGATGGGAACAATGCATGGGTGGCTCTGACTACAAGGGGTGTCCTCCTGGACAACAGGAAACCGTAAACATCTGTCTGCTGCAAATCATTAGTGCCGGACTCTGGTATCTCCCAGGGTGTACCTTCAGTTCTCCAAGTGGGCAGAGATGCTACTGTTTTTTCTTTTCCTCCTCCTCCTTTTTATACAGCAAACTTGGTTTAATTTTTTGAAAACACCAAGAACTTTGAGAGCAACCTGAACGTTTGGCTCTACCAAGAATAAAATACAAGTAAAAATATTTCAAAACCGTGTCTCGCTTTGGCCACTGTTTGTTTTGAGATCGGAAGTAATTTAATTACACCATTTCTCCTTTCCCTGGCCCTCCTCTAGACCTTCCCATATACCCCCTCCCCACCCTCCTTCAAATTCAGTAGCCACCGTTTTCTCCTTCTGTGTCAAACGTGGTGGGGAAGGGAATGGAGGTAGCGGGGGTCCGAAGAGGATTGCCTAGCCTAGCCTAAAAGAAAGAGGGAAAAAAATTTAAGACAGAAACCCTGAGGGACTCATATACACCCAGCATTGGCTTCTCTAATGCACCCTCTCCATGCCAGCTCTCTTTATTCTTTGGACCTGCTTCCCTTGGATGGCTTCCACCTGCAAGGTCACGGCCTTGGTCACGCAGGGGGTGAATCCTGGTAAGGGCTCCAGAGGCAACTGGGGAGCAGACGGAGAGTTTGCTCAGAGTGTCTCTCTCACCACGCAGCACCCTGTCTTGTCTTCAGGAGGTCTGGGTCTCTCCCCCAGACCCCCCCAGGTTCCAGCTTTCAGGCACTTTTATTCACATTCAGGGCAGGAGATAATAAGGACCCTTGCCTAAAGGTATGTGTCCTTAAACAGAAGAAAACCCTGTATTAAAGATTGGAAGCAACAAGCTTCAACACAATGTCTTACAGACTGAAGGTGTAAAGAAAAACGTCCAGGCTCTTTAAATGAGGCATGACATTAATCCCCACCACCTCCACTGAATAGGAAGGAATTAAGAAACAGAGTCGGGATAGTTAGCCCAGAATGGGAGGGGCGGGTTTGAAAAGGGAGCTGGCTGACTTGTGGTAAAAGTCTGGAGATCAGGGTAGGGGCCGGCAGGGGGCTGGTACTGTCATACGCTCTTATCCTGGTGGCTATACACACACACACACACACACACACACACACACACACACACACACACACACCCTCCCAATGGGAGGTGCTGTTCCCAGCATCTCATTTCGTATTCCTTGCACTATGAGCAGCAGCCAGCCCAGGGGAGTGAGGAGTTGGGAGGGGCCCCCGAGAAAGAGAAGGACACATTTAAAAGGAAAGATTTACGAGGCCATGAAGATGCTTCTCCCTGGCTCCTGAGTGCAGGAGTATGACTTATTTATTTTATTTTCATTTGTAACCCAAACCTTCCCCGGACTCCCATTGGCCCCGGCCATGAAGGGAGAGAGGGCCGGGCCCGTCAGGCGTTGAGCGTTGGGCCAACGGGAGATAGTGTGGCGTGATGCTGACGCAGCCCACTGACAAGGCAGACGGGCCCAGGGGAGCAGCTGGGAGCTGAGCCGCTAGAAACCAGGCAGGTAGCGAGCTGACAAGCCGGGGAATTGGGAAGAGGCCTTGCGGGTGGGGGCAGGCTGGGGAGACAGGCAGGGAGGACAGAGGGTGTGACTCGGTGGCTCCAACACCGCTGTTCACCATCTCTGCTCTGAGTCTCCCTCCCACATCATCCAGAGCCGCGTCAACGCTGCCCCTGTTTCCCCTCCCTCCCCCACTTCTAGGAAGACAGACAAAGCCAGGCCAAGAGGGCAGACCAAGGAATTAGTGACATTAAAACATGACTTAGTGGTCAGCTGCCTTAGTGGGCAGCGGCTGTCTGTCCTTGGGGCAGCCTACTGGATGGAGATGAGCTGTGTTCTGGAAGACAGGCTAGGGCTGAAGGGAGTATTTCCTTGGTGCTGAGAATGACTATGCTCCTAGTTCAAAAGAGCAAGCGTGTGGAACTACCCATGGCCTGGAGAATTGCCTGTTCCACAACCCAGTCCTCCCAAAAGGCCTCCCATGGAAAGGGGGAGCTGGGTCCTCAGTCTGGAGCTATCTTTTGATGATAGGAAACCGAGGAGTGGAGAGATCAAAGCCTTGAGGCCCTGGACAATCTTAATCTTTTTCAGGAACCCCAAAATTCACAGTTTTGTGCCCCTTCATAGAGGACTGTGGCATTTTTGTCAAAGCCCTCCCAATCTGAGAGAAAAAAAAAAAATTAACCATGTAAGGCAAAAGCAAGAAAAACACCACCAAACTTTCCTGCTGGGTATGCCTGCCTACCCATGCTCTCGGAACTCACAGAACGGTGTGTGTAGTTCACCATGCTCCCCCTTGATAATGCCACACACGGCAGGCTTGCAGCATACAGGGCAGGCCATAATTTTCACTTCTTAAATGATGGGACAGATGGTGCTGATCCGATGGCTGGACCATCTGGACCTATCTGATCCACGGTGGAACTCAGCAGCCCCACAGCCCCATCCTTCTTGGTGCTGGAGACCCTCTCGCTCTTCTTGCTCCCTCTCTCTGGAGACAGGTTATGTCACGAGCAATCTCTAGACGGAACCACAAGGGCCCTACAGTCTGTCTGGGGAGGTGGGGTGCTCGGAGACATATTGTCACATTACCTGAGGACTTCATGCCATGAGATGCCATTATGAAGCTTATGTGGCACTCACATAAAGCCTAGGGGATGGCTCTAGGAGCCAGTCTGCAGGCCTGCAGCAGGTTGATCATGATGGTAAGACTGCACATCTGTATAAGATCCTTCAGCTCTGGCAGTCCGTGCCAGGGCTGAGGAAGTATGAGGAACTCCTGAAGGTAGAGAATCCCCAGAGGAGGGGAAAATGTGATACAGTACAAGAAAGCAATTTGGATCACGCAAAGGCCCAAACGGCAGAAAGCAATGCTGTTTTATTGGTCTTTTACTTTGGATCCGAGGGCCTTTCCATCTCATAAACTCTCTATACTTTTATAAGTGTGGTAAGTGCTCAACTGGCCTGTACCAGTGGGCAGAGTTCTTCCTGTTTCCAGTTATCATTGGAACAGAAACTCCTTTGAAATAAGCTACCTCCTCACCTAATGAAAACCCTTCTACCCACCATTGGAAACCTGGATGTGTTTTGTTACAGTGGGGTTTTTTTTCTTTTTCTTGCTGTGTTTAGCTTGCGTTCCTGAACAGTTTCCACAGGAGATTCTGGCCAAGTTAACCCCTCGCTCCTCAATTCTCCTTCTGTTCCTCGTTTCTATGGCGTCAACCTCCTGGACTGTATTTGTAACTTGTCTATGCAGTGATCAGTTTTAACACACCTCCAACGAGCCATTAACCGTTACGACCATGGATCCCCGGTAGCAGTCAGCCCAGATTGCCCATCCCAAAGCCAACACGAGCAATTATATAGCTTGTTGACATGCAACCTCTCGTCAGGCTTTATGTATAGATCAAGACCTGTACTACTTGGGTCAGTCCAAATCGGGATCGCCTGAAGTGGGGTCAGCCTGAATTGAGGAACCTCATGGTTTGATTTTGATTGCATTCTAGAGACCCCATCAAATAAAATGCCTGATACTTGGTAGGTCTCCCCTTCCCCCATCCCTCCCTCTGTCTCTCTCTCCTCTTTCTCCCACTCTCTTTCCCACTCTCCCCTCCCCCCACCCCATATGTATAATACATTAAGTGACTAAATAGAATATATTTCAAGTTGGATCTCAGAAATCAAAAGTTAAAGCACAGGGTTGTGGAGCCAAAGCGCTAAGATGTCAGCTTGATCATAAACCAGCTAGTGTGAGCCTGGACAATGGACGCTGGCTCTCTCTGTACCACCCACACACCCATGTTTTCAGGAGTAAATGGAGACGGTAACTACCTCCCAGGCCTCTCGTGAGTGAGACTTAGATGCTGCCTACACTGCAGTCTCTTCACCCAGCAGGAGACGGGAGATCAAGACCAGTGCAATAGTGATTTCGGTGTGCTACTTACCCAGCTATCCAAACCGGGAGAAGGTTCTCCTTCTACACCGGTCATGTGCGTTCACGGCTTCTCCAGACCCAGACTCACGCATGCGCAAAATCTAGTCTCAGCCCTGCCTTGAAAACTTCCTGTAGCTACGGGGAATCTCAGACTGGGAATGATATTTGTTTTTGTGTCGTGCTGTGACACGCTGTGTTTTTAAACATCCTAGTGTCAATTGATTTAAGTATTTTGTTGAGCAATTTTACTGTTTTGTGCCCAGAGGCTTTTTAAAGCACGGACCAATTTTTTTTTTTTTTAATCAAATAGATAAATGGATAGTTGTCACAGTTGAAAATAACAGCAGGCAATAGGGCTAAAAGCTTCACATTGCTATTTAACTATTTGCATGATAGCCTGGGGTTTTCCTAAAAAATTGGGAGCAAAGCTATGGGCACTTCAGTGCTGATGTCCCCAACCATCTTACACGCTGTCAGGCAAGCTCAAAACCCAGGTCTGCAAAACACGGTACTGCCAGGCTCTAAGCACATTGGAATCTGCCTGTCCTAGTGGTGGTGGGCAGGCTACCCTTACCTAGCCCTGTTTATCTGATATCTAGTTGTATGTCTCCTGTCAAGAGCAGAGTATTGGAAAGTAATAAAACAATCATCAGTTTAGATTATCCCTGCAAACTGAGGCATATGACTATTTGGTATCCCTCTGATCATCTTAATTATATGCAATACAGCTTCTACGTTTCAATAGAAATGACAACGTTAAAGAACTTTATAAACCAGGATCATCCAGAGTGGGGAATTCTAGAAAGCAGCATCATTTGTAGTGGAGCATTGCAACCTGATGGAGATCTTGAGTCATGGCGTGTATGCTACACCACTTGTGAAGAATTCTGTACAAACGTCTGTAACTATCAACTCAGCCAAGCCTAGAGGATTCAGAAAACTTTTGAATGAGGCCACATGAAAATAAGAAACATGGTTTAACCTTACAAAAGTGTAATGGGATCTATTCTCGACTATAAAAACCTCTGGAAACTCCAAGTACAATACATGACCTTGAAATAACTCTGACTTGAAAAAGACAATCTATAAAATACGTTTTTAACCAACTGAGGAAATTGATTTTAAAAAAGGTGATACCCGAGAATTGTTGTTAGTGGACCTGGATGGGGGTATAGTCAAGAATGCTCATATTTACATAAGATGCCCACTGAAATATTTAAATATGAAGCATCACATGGAGGTGATCACTACGTTACTAAGAACTGCTAAATCAAGGTGGTTGATAAATGAGTAAATGAAAGAATCAGTCTGTCAGCTATTCCACATGTTTGAAGATGTTCCTGACAAGGTTTCCTTGACACATGGGTCTTCCTGGGTGAACTTCATAAATTCAAAGCAATACAGGGAGCCGGAGCTTACATTTCTATTATACTACATAAACTCAGGATTAAGGAAATGGGGGATGTCTTAAACCATCTCTGTGGCCTGTTTAGGGTAACCTGGCCTCTGTGCCTATTCATGGCACCGTGAAATGGGCCACACTCCTGGTCCTGGTGTCAAAGCAAATACATGATCATCGCTCTTTATATGAAGTATCTGATGAGCAAGCCATTGAGCGCACCATATTTCATGTATGCAATATCATCTAGCTCACTGTTTACTAGATCAGGCCTCTACACGTATCCCTCACCTCTGATAATCAAATGTCATGTTTCTATGACCTCCATAACACAGACTCCAGAGTCCTAGATCTCTGTTGCAACTGGGGTCATCTTCCTGTGTGTCTCATAAGATTGATTTCTAAGTCTGGGATGATAGAACTGATCAGCCCAATAATTAGAAAAGAAAATACATCTTGGTACCGAAAGCATGTTTAATCATATGGTAGAGAAGGGACACTCATTTGATTGATGTAAAGGAGAGAAGTTGGGATTTGTTCAGATTGACAAAGCCAGAATCATTTAGAGTCTGCCTGTTTTCTTCCAGTCACAATCTTCCATTGATGTTGCAGTCACAAATATATGAGGTCATCCATGGTGTTATCATTTTTATTACGCCTCTCTCTGGGTATCATAACTGGAACGCAGCATGAATATACATGAAGCATTTCACAGTCAAGGGTCAAGGTGGATCTAAAACATAGAACCTACGCGCAGCAGACTGTGTTCTCAATTGCTTTTGTTCGGAGGGTTGACTCCTCTGGAAAACATTTCAGTCAGCCAGTTTTGATAAGGAGTCATCTGTTAGCAAAATGAATGACTGCACTGTACAGCAGCAACACACATCCTCATCTAGACCCCTGCCCCTGAAACACCTCACAGAGAAAGCATTCCTTTAAGACCTAAATGGAAACCTACACGTTGGCTCCATGCCACGCTCTCATCCTTTCTTTTATTATTTTGGATTTATTAAATTCCCACTGGACAACAAGCACTGTTCTAGGTACCTAGGGGGGAAAAGCAGATAACACTTTAAAACTCCAGCCACCTACTTCATGGAAGCTACACTTTAGTTGAGGGCGAAGAGAGCTTGATAATAGACAGAGAACAGTGAACGAATGATCAGGATGGAAGAGACCCACCTTAGATTGGTGATCCAGAAAGGCTCTCAAAGAAATCTTGCAATGGAGAGCAGAGTCAATGGGAATAAAAACAACTAAACAAGGGCTTTCCACTAGAAGATCTAGCTGACGCAAAGGTCCTGGAGGGAAAATAGAAGCCCATTGAGGTTGAAAGACAGAAAACCTAAGGCAGAGAGAGTAAATGACTTGCAAGTGTGACCAGTGAGAGTCCAGTGACACGCAAATCTCCCCGAAGACATTGGACTCATGTTCATTAGACAGTAGCGTGCGGAGCAGTGTGACAGTATTTATACTCGCATAAGACCTCCCAAGTTCAGAGACCCTCCACATTGACACCAAATTCTGTCTGCTGCCAGGAAAGCACATTCTCTGTCCCAGTGAACAGATGTTGTTTGAAGCTCACATCAGTTTGAGTGCCTGACAAGGCATCAGGTGGCTGTATCATGGTCACCGGAATATTAGAATGAGAGTGAGAGGAAAACCAGGTGGTTATCCTCCACCTAAATTACAGTCAGCGGTGAAAACAGCGGTCACACCAATCTTGTCCCCAGTCCACACAAAGGACCTTCTGAACAGTCTGTGGCATCAATGACATTGGTAACTTGGAAGACTACCTCCACTCCTCATGGGAGGGACCATGACAGTGGTATAAAAAGGATGCTAAATTGGATGGGTGGAACTTGTGGTGGAGTCTGTCCCCAAGCAAAACAACAACTTCACTGCTGAGAATTATGCAAGTGAAATGAATTATTTAAGCTCCCTGGAAACTGTCCTAGGGCATAGAGCAAATGGAGAAATCATCTCTCAATGTAATCCACCAAATTTCCTAAGAACGGTGAGTCCGTGGCTTTCTAGCCACATCCTACTTCTTTAACTCCCTCTTCCTCCCTCCCTGTTCTATGCTACAGAAACTGAATCCAGAGACTGAGCAGAAGGAAGGGGGGCTATCCCCAAGGTGTGGGGTCTGGGGCTATAATTTTACCCTGGGAGAGGCAGGGTGTTACCAAACATTGCTCACCCAGCCCCCACCACTACAAGAGCTCTATTTCAGGCCACTGTGTCCATAAGGCCGAGGCTCCCTTCTCTGGAATCCTGGTCCTGAATCACAGGGCAGGTTCCCCTCTTGGAGGGACAACACAAGAAGCCAGAGGCTACCACTGCACATCCTTCCGGGGTTCCTGTGCAAAGCTTGAATGTAAGCCCAGCTCAAGAACAGATGCGGTAATAATTCTGTCCTGTGGTGAGGTGACCCTGGAGGGAAGAAGTCAACGGCTCTGTCTGATGGGCTGTCTCTGTGGCAGAGAGTGGAGCACTCCACGCCTGGGGATATTATGGAAACAAAAGAGATCTCAGCAGAGAGTAATTACAAAGAGCCTGGTGGATCCAGCACACAAGCAGAACAGCAGAGAAGCCAGAATTTGAACAGACAGAACGAAGTAAGGCTGGAGCATCCAGGAAAAGGCCTCCTGGGATAAGGGTCCACACAGGGTACAAGCCTCACCCACGCGGGAGCTTCAACCTAACCCCTAACCAAACACTGACCCAAGGGTGAGATCAGAACCCAAGGGTGAGTCTTAGGATCAGAACCCAAGGGTGAGTCTTAGGAAGATAAGACTGACGATACAGCCACACTCACCCAGGAAAACTGGAAAATGGTGAACAAACACACCCAGAGTTGTTCTTGTGAGCAACTAGGGGGACAACCTATAAATGAAGCCACTGGTCCTTGGGTGGCAACAGGCACAACTTCTGGCGGATAATTAGCTTGGATCTTGAACTTAAGGCTACCTCAGGTAGCCAGGCTCAGAGATAAACACAAGGGGGGGGGTTTCTAAGAGTGACCATAAAGAAACTACACACGGTGGGAGAAACAGACACGGCAGATCTCATTCAGTAAGTAAGGAAACGGAAAATGCCTAAGTAAAGGGTGGCTGCCTCCAGTCCTGGAGGAGAGAAGAGGGGATGCGTGACTATTGTGACTGTCATTTCTTATCAGTGTCAGTCAAAATCCAGAGGCGAGACACTTAGTCCATATCTTGGCTTCTAATATCATTCTCCGAAAGAGAGAAATACTGTCTCTTGGTGACAATACTGATTCTAGAGGCAGGCAATCCACAAGGTGAGTCTGAAGTATCTTAAAGTGATAATGTGTAAGAAGTGACAGAAAAAACAAACAAACAAAAAAAAAAAAACCCCAAAAACTGACATTGTTAGTGGAACCAACTGAAAGAGCCCCCAATGGCTAAACTGTACCAGCTGAACAACGAAATAATACCCAGGAGCCTATGTTGATATAAAATGAATTGCTTGGTGGGAGAACGTTTTTTGTTTTTTAACTATGTAGATACTCTGTCCTTGGTAAGGAGACCATTAGTCCCATCCCTTAACGAAGGACTTCTCATAATGACTGACCTATTGAGGTAGGGGGAGCCCAGGTGAATGATGGAAAAACCTAGCAAGCGCTACCTCAGCCAAGTCACAGTCAAGAGTAATAAACCGTGTTGATGTTATCTGTCTTTTATATGATGTGGCAAAGATGGCAGCCATCTCGGTGGTTTCCTCTAGCCGGCTAGAATACCTCTGTCATGACGGGAAAACATTAGGCAAATTCCGATGCAGGGCTATCTTACCCAGTCCAATAGAGAAGAACCCTTATAAGATATTCCACCTAGTCTCTCTGGTCTTGAAACTGTTAATATCAAGAGATATCTAAGAAACTGAGACAGCTCCTGCCGCCACACACCCCCTGCCAGAATAAACTGCTTCACCATAGGTTCAGAACAACGGAGTGAGCCAACCTTGGACCTGAGACCTCCACCACCGCTAAGCAAAATAAAACTTTTCACTTTGTAAGTTGATTACACAGGGCATTTGTTAGTGAATGGAAACCTTTAGGAGAATGACTGGAGTTCTGGGAGATCTAGAAACTGATGGAAAGACAGATACCGTCATGAAACCTGAGTAAGGGCAGAGGACTCCGGGCAGAAGACACTCCCTCCCCGCTCCCTCCCTGAGCCCAGCCCCTTCCCTACCAGTGTCCATCCGACCACATCTCACAGTATGACTCAGAAAGTAACTGTCAACTAAACAAAATTCCTTCGCAGAGTAACACATAATTTAAACCGTCAAGCACTTCAGTCACTTGTGTACAACGCACCTGCTAATACTCAAGCCACAGACATGCGAGGAAAAAGATCCCACCAGCCTTCACACACGGGATTATAATTTCTCTTCGGTCTCCCTTGTCACTGATCTTATGTGATTTCAATCTGTGGTGGATGAATAATTTTATGAATGCCCTGCTCCTCGTTTTTGTTTTTACAAAGACAGTATTTTTATTACCTTATTTCCTGAAGCTGTTTGAGACCGCAGGCAACCTATACCAGTCTTCCCAGAAGGGAAGAAATACACCATTCTTGTCTTTGCTTTTAGAGAATATACTGTTCAGTTTTGTACCAGGAATTATTATCAGGCAGCTGCTCTAGAAAACCTCAAATGGTGAAAAGAAGATGATAAACTTTCAGGAGACATGTAGAGAGTGCCATGCTAAGGGCACTATTAATGACAATTACTGTTGATTGTACACTCGTTGTACAACAAGCAATGTGCTAAATGCTTGGGTGGCTTATTTAAATCTACACTATGGTGTAGGGTTGTTGTTGTTGTTGTTGTTGTTTTAATTACTTGAATTGGAAAGTTGAGATTTAAGAAGTAACTTGTCTATGTCTGCATGATTTTTTTTCTTCAGGAGAAATGGAACACAAACAATCTAACTACATAACAGCAAAACTGGGACCACACCTAGTTGCACATGCTGAGCATGGGGGTGGGGGCGGTGGAGAATTAAGGGATGCCTAAGAGAGTTGAGGAAGGGGAAGGGAGGTAAAAGCTCCCAGCCTAAAAGAGCAGCGGGAGGCAGGATTTCAAGATGCTGTCAATCAATAGTGCCATCTGACCAGGGGAGTGAGTTTTTTGTTTTTGTTTTTTAATCTTTCACCCTGGGTGCTTTGCTTGCCTCAGGCTACTCCTTCTCTGGGCAGGTGCAGGAATCATGGAAGCTGGGACAGGTGCAAGGAGAGGATCGCAAAGGGCCATCTGGTTACACTAAGAACTCTGGCATTGACTCTAAATAAGATTAAGTCCTTAGTGCTGAAAAAGAGAACTTCCACCATCCAACTGAAGCATTAACCTTTGGCTGCAGGTTGATAATGGGGCTGAGGAGGGTGAGGGCAGATGCAGGGAGACCAGTTATGAAACCATTGTGAAAATCCAGGCAGGGACCTACAGTGGCTTGGAGCAGGTGGCAGCAGGACAGGGAAGCCAACTCCCGGTTATCCGGGGAATAGAGATGACATCATTTGCAATGGGACCAGAAAGGGAGGAGTCAAAGATGATGGAAGCATCTGTGCCAACGACAAGTTGTCTGACTAAGAGGCGATTGGACTCAGTGTTTAAAAGGTCCTATGTGAGCTGGATGGGAGCATTTCCCAGGAAGAGATGGAGTTCCAGGAAGACTGAACGAAATAAACTGAGTAATACGTGAAAGATAATTAACTAAAAGTAATGAGTGTGAATGATGCTTCTGTGTATGTGCGAAGGAAACTGGGTGGTCACTGGGGGTTACATGAGCATGTGTGTCTGTGTGTTGGGGCGTGTAAAGATGTAAGGGAATTAAATACATCTATATGCTAAAACCAAGAAACACATGGAAAAGGAGAATTGGGAAGGACTTGGCATAAGGAGAAGAGGCTGAGGGAACTTCCTAAAGGGGTGGGAATAGACAAGGCTGCAGTCCACGCACACTCAGAAGTGTGAGGTTTGAACCAAGGTGGAGGTGTTGGGTAGGAGAGCAGAGGGAGGGGCGGGTACCAAGATGAGACACTTCATGCTGAATGGCTCAGTTTCTCCCAACTGAAGCAAGTATTGTAAGACAAGTGGGAAATTGTTCAAAGTGAGAATAGTTTAAACAGCTTAATATTCGGGGGAGGGGCAGCAAATAGGGCTAAGGACTACAACAAAAACCCAGAAAATGCTATAGATTGTAAATAAATTCGCTGAACCAGTCCACATAGTTGGGTGATTGATTTGGATAGCAGGAAACAGTTTATATTATTTCAATCCAACGACATGATGAGCTCCAGATTTATTTCTTAAGAATTGATAAGACATGATCTACTGGGACAAATATAGTTCTTGATACTTAAGAAGGTTGGTGCTGGCACTCATCCATTCATGTTATATAGTGCATAACCATATCAATGCCTAATGCTACAATCGGATAAGGTAACTCTGGGTTTATTTCACTAAAGACCTTCAAATCCTTTGCTGCTGCACATTCTCTTTTGAGAAATATATCTATTTCAGTTTTCAGTCTTGTCCATTTCCAATTTCTCTGGTAGTAATGGATATCACACGATTATGAAAAATTTTCATTTCATCTTATTTTATATTTGGTAAAGGCCAATATATTGGGTCTTTGCTTGAAACATCAATTCCAAAATTAAACCATTTCACTCTTGAAACTTCTCCAGCTTACCTCCAAGATTTCTTCAAGTCTTTCTATTTAAGAAAGACATAATTAAATGTAGCAGAAAACTGCCTTATCATTGCAGTAGCTGTATAATTTATTTTTTTTCCACAAGGCAATGTGCTTAGCAACTTGCACATTAAGACTTCTATTAAGATGGTATTAATATCATAAATATGCAAGAATAAAACCACTCTCAGAGTTCAAAATAATAACAGTAACCTTTCCCTCATATAAAACCTTTTATCGAAAGATCGCAATGCGCTTTCCCAACAAACATAAGCACCCTGCCCTCCACTTTTGCAAAGAACCAGTTAAAATGCTGCCTTTCGATCGACTGATTCACTGGTTCAAAATGCTAGGAAGGGCTAGTGGAAGGCAGAGCAAGCACCTGAGACCATCATGATTTTAATTCTTCAAGTTTTGCTCAGCAGCGTCTCTCGTAAGTAAGAGACCCCCAAAGACTATGGCTCTCTTTGCTTTCTGCTGCAGCCACTGCAGACAAGAATGTGGGAGGCTGTGGCTTTGGCAAACTCCCATATGTGTGACAGTGACCTATATCACTCACAGACACACAAATACACAGTGATGCAAACCTAGCCAGAAATGAGTCAGGGCCCTTGAGGTAAGAGTCCATGACTAACTCTCCCTCAGGAGCCCAAGGCAACTTGGGAACAGACTGAATGAGGTCAAACCTAGAGCAAAGGCCAGGTGAGCAATGAGCACAGGAGAATGGAAAAGGAGATGCATTGGGTTCCCAGGGCCTTAAGGACTCGTCCTGGTTGTTCCCAGGTGACTTTAGGGTGTCTGAAAGGAAAGCTAAGCTTTGTCCTGGGCCATATACACAAACTCACTGTGGGATGGAAGGGGACTTCCCTTTTCTGGGCCTTGTTTCCTCATTTCCAAAAATAAGGAAATTTTATTACCACATCAGGAAGACTCCTTCCTCCTCTGACACCCCACAGAACAATGACAGTCATTATTCCCCGCTCCCTGGGGAGGCATAACGTGCCTTAAAAAGGCATGGAAGGAATTTGTTCTCCAAAAGAGTTTCATATTCTCAAGGAACTCTGGAAAGCCCTCCGGTTTTCAGAACTCCTTCATCCTTCACTCGAAGAAAGGCAGCCCACGCAGCAGGAGAGAAAGAAAACCCACTTCATCCTTTGGTTCTGCAAAAACCCATGAAGGGCATCTCATCGACATGTGACCACTCAGGTGTGGGATAGTGCGAACAGGATGCTTCTCTGATAACCTCAAGCATCCTGGCCTACTATGGAGGGTCCCTTGCCCTAAGGGATAATGCCACCCAGTCATTGTCTTCTCTGAGACGCTATCTCATGAAGCATCTTTTTCCTGGAATCACACCCCAGGAAGTCATTTATTTTAAAAAAAAAAAGTCACAAAAATCCATAAATATGTCAGCCTCATTTTTCACCTAACGGAGAGATGAAAAAGAAAGATATTCTTTCTCATTTTAGGTCAGCCGAGCTAAATTAAAGGAGACTTTATAAACAACTACAGGTTTGTAAGTTATATCACACTTTATTCTTTAAAGAAGAATTTTGGTTATTCCAATTAGGGAGTGTGGAGATTGTCAGATGTACTTTTAATACATCATAATTTTCAAAACTCTGAGAATATCTGGGATACTGATTTATTGCCCCTGAATCTCGAGGAGTAGCATGCTGGGCATTTGCAACACTGAGAAACTTGTTTGGTCTTTGTTTTCACCGAGTGTTAAAATTCTAAACAGTAATGATTGTTGATGAATGAATATACCTTGTTTCTTTAAAATAAATATGAAATTTAAAAATTAAAAAGGTAGTAATTACAAGACCAATTTGTGCCAGGGAATCAAGGAAGGGCCCTTGAGATAAACCTGTAAGGTACTTGGACCCAAAGAGTGCCTCTCAGCATCCACCAATATTTGCCTAGTCAGATGCTTCCTTGGTCACACCTCGACTCCCACCCCGTTCCACCCCCCTCATCCACCCCACCCCACCCCAACCCCGAAGCATGACTGCAGGATAAACCTCCTTTGAGCCTCGGTCTCCTGCTTTGCCCTGCAGCTGACTTGTGAAGTTCTTTGAAAGCTGTAACAGAAACTGAAAGCCAGACAAAACTCCCCAGAAAGATGAAGCCCTAAGAACTCTTAAGCTTCAGCGGAAGCAGGTGTCTGCACAAGGGAGCTTTTTAGACAAGACAATAGAGCAGCCATGAGGGGTGGGGGGTGGGGGAGGAAGTTGGTTCTTTCTATTTCCGGAGAAAAAGAGAAACTGCTTAGCTAAATACTAAACCTCTTCGGAGCAGAACCAGATCCCCAGCCAGGGTGACTGGTGAGCTAGCTTCCTGTCTCTCAGATGTTTGCGCACGGGAACATCGCACTTGGTTTGCACGGTAACCAGTATCTAAACCAACATTTGGAAAACTAGCCAGATGAATGGACTATCTTGGCGTCACAAAGGAATCCACTTCTCTAAGACAACATGATTTATTGCTGGGCAGTGGTGGCAGTGTGAGACCAAAATGAGCCATTTTAGAAATAAGACCAAAATGCTTCCACCCAAAAACTAAGGCCTAAGATTTCTCCTTTTGGGAATAGGCCATTAGTTACTGAAACCAGTCAGTTCAGATTCCAGAAACCAGGAAGTGTAAAAGTACAGAGTCACAAGATAGTCACGAGGTAATGCCTGCCAGACTATGGAATGCCCTCTCCCTGGTTTCCAGGGTAACTGATCACAGAAATGCCTCCACCTGAGGGCAGCCAATGAGAAATGGTAGTGGGCAACCACTCCCTTAGAAGTAATTTCTAGAAGTCCCTAGAAGCGAGCCAATCAGAATTGTATCCATACTAGCACCCCTAAATGATGTAACCTTGACTTTTCCCTTTAAAAACTGAGCTTGCAGACAGGTGGGCACTTCCTCCAGCCTCCACTGCGTTGGATGTATTGGACGAAGTCCCTGCCTAGGCTTGTATTGCTTTTGGATATCCAGAATTAAACCTTGCTTTTCATTCCGGCATGCTCGTCTTTGGTGGTCTCTCTGGGGGTCACGATCTGGGCACAACAGCAGTACAAGTCTTTAATCCTAGCATTTGGGAGGCAGAAGAAGGTGGATCTCTGTGAGTTCAAGGCTAGCCTGATCTTCAGAGCGAGTTCCAGGACAGCCAGGACTGCACAGAGAAACCCTGTCTCAGAAAAAAAAAAAAAAAAAAAAAAAGGCCCAAAAAGAAAAAAAAGTGATTTACAAGAATCTATTTTTTCATAGAACTCTCTAGGACTACAGTTATAAAACATGAGTACTCTGGATTCAGACATAAAAAATTACGCAAAATATGCAGTATAGTGTTCATAGAAATTGTACATTTTTATAGAAAATGGATTTGTATTTTTTAAAAACTCACTATTTATGAAGTTTTACTTAAAATCATATTATTTGCAATTGTTCTCATCCCACAGATGTTGACACATAAACCATCTTGCTCTTTATAAATCAAGTCAACAACTATCCTATGACATTTATACGTCCCAAATTGCAGAGGCTTGGTGAGAAGTGTTTAGAGGGATACACACAATCACAGACAGCCCTGTGACAGGTACTTCAACATCACTCAATATAACCCGGGCTTTTCTAAGTCACAGATGGTCTGTCTTCATCTTCTAAGAAGCCACATGATCTGCAATAGAGTTTTTTACCCCCTAAACAACTGTCTAAACTAACAGAGACTTTATAAATAGCTATAGGTTTGTACATTCTGCCAAACTTCGTATGTTTTATTGTTTAAACAAGAATTTTAGTTCTTCAAATTATGGAGTGTGGAAATTGTTAGGAGTACTTTTAAAGCATCATAATTTTCAAAACTCTGAGGATGTCTTGGATCCTGGTATTCTGGGATCTGCTCCCTAGAGTCACCCATAGAATAACGAACTGTCTGGGTCTGCTCAGGACAGAGGGAACACTTGGAGCGAAACTTTTCAATGTTAAACTCAAGGTCTACAGCCCTGGAGAAGTTGGTCACCGTGGTGATCTGATGAGAAATGAAATCAGCCAGTGGTGTCAGTGGAGTAAACTCATTGTCCTCTCTCCACCTCCCGTCTTCCCCTTGGGTCCCATATTCCTCCGGAGGCCAGTTCTGTGGTACAGTCAGCGGAGAAGGAGACTTGGTTCCAGACGAATCCATGTCTTCGCTCCAACTTTGCGAGACTCACTGTTTTGTTTTGAACAACTGACTCTTGCCACCTGATGCTGAAAACTATCAGGTCGGGAGGCCAGAACATGTATGTGAAATATTCATCAGCTGACCTGACACGTATGTCACCCTTTATATGTGTTGAGTCTTATTGTCTGCAGGATGATGGCCGCGCTCTGATCCTAGAAGCGCTGATACAGCGCTGCACTGTGGACCAAGGAGTTAAACCACGCTCCAATCCCAGAGCTGTTTGCAAACCTGTCCTCTGTCCTTCTGTCAGGATTAAAGCCAAGAGATAGACGTAACTAGAGCCATGTCCTTGTTTGCCTATCTTCCTCAATCCTTTTCTTTTGATATTCTGAAGCAGAGACTTTGCCCTGTTTTTCATATACTCAATTACACACACACACACACACACACACACACACACACACACACACACACACGTGTGTGTGTGGGGGGGGGAACCATATAAACATATACACATAAACAGAAACTACACATACACAGACAGAGATAGAAAGAGAGTACATAAATATATAAACAGAAAAACCAGACACACACACACACACACTCACACACCCAGAAGTTGTTATACTGTTGCGCTAAGAAAGGCCAATAAGCATTCCCCCCGCCCCACTTTGTTTCTTGACTATTAGGAAATAAGAGAAAAATTATGTGACCCTAAAGAGGAGACCAGATGGGGTCTGGGAGTGGAAACCCCGAGGAAGAGAAATTGCAGACAGAAGGTGGTTTCACTTCAGAGTTCCTGTCAAAAGCAAGTAAGAAGTCCCAGCTGGGCGGTGGTGGCGCACGCCTTTAATCCCAGCACTCAGGAGGCAGAGCCAGGCGGATCTCTGTGAGTTCAAGGCCAGCCTGGGCTACCAAGTGAGATCCAGGAAAAGGCGCAAAGCTACACAGAGAAACCCTGTCTCGAAAAACCAAAAAAAAAAAAAAAAAGAAGTCCCACAACTCCAGTCGTGTACCTTGGTAATTTCCCTGGGGAGTGTCTCACCTCAGAGAACCCCTAGCCCCCAGTCCTCAGAATCTAGGGGAAGCTGAGCTAGGTAAATTCCAAACATGGAGAGCAGGAGGGTGATGAAAGGTCCAAAGCCACAGGCCTAGACAAACTTCCACTAGGGCCTGCTTGACGGCCACAGACGCCCGCTGAGCCAATGGGGGGCTTTGCTGACTGAAGAGGACTGCTACCCAAGATGACTACTGGCAGTTTCCTTTGACTCGCGGCTTCCTGTGTTTAAAACGAAGGAATCCAAGGCTTTATGTGACCACTCTTGTCTGGGATTCATTCCTCAAGAGGTGTTTCTTGAATTTGTGAAGAGTGCCAGGAAACAGCGTGAGTCACGGCTTCTGAGCAGACAGTATTCGGCTTTAGAAATTCCCAGAGATATGACTTGTTTATGGGAAAGGAAGCAGCTATTCTGAGCTGCCTGAGGAAGAGGAAAGCACTGCTCATTTAAAAAAAAAAAACAAAAAAAACACCTCGGTGAAAAGTCATCTAGGCAGCTGCAATGCAGCGAGACCCTGGTGTAGACGCTGGTGTTGAACAGTTCATTCGTCTGCGTTTTACAGGGTTTTTCTGAGTTTGGCATTTTAAAAATGCAAGTCCCATGACCCTGGAATTTCACTCTCAGTCTCCAGTGCAAAGTTGGGTTTTGATGGACAGGCTCTGAGTAGGAACCAGGGAGGTGGGGGCTGAGAGCTGAGAGGTAGGTGGCTGTAGGAACCCCCTTTGACATTTTTTAACTTCCGACTTCAGAGCAGGGCACCGATACTCATTCCCATATCCCATGCTGCCTCTTCCAATGTCTCGTCTCCATGGTTTTAGCAACTAGCCTGTCAGCTGCCGTGCCTTAAAGGATGATGGTTCAAAGCCACCAATGTTGGAGGAGAATATGCCCAAAGAGAGAGAGAGAGAGAGTTAAGGGATTCCCACTCCTACAACTGCTTCTGCACTGGCCAGTTATCTCCTGGATGCACTCTGGCCCTCAGCTGTTAGAACTCCTAAGAGAATGGCATCACAGATTGACTTACCAGGAAAAAAACAATTCACAAAGTACCCACTGATTCAACATCATCAGCTTCCCCTGGCAGTCACAGGGACCATACCTGAAGGAATCAAAACCGTTCCCTAGTCACAAAGGAAACATTTCACTAGATGTTGAAGGATGCCCATTCAATAGGAAACAAGTGGAGATGGATTAAAATAAAGATTTGCCTTAATGGATAAACATCCAAGCGTAATCAAAAAAAAAAAAAAAAGTGTGCACCGTTATCACTTTAGATCACTTCCCTGCCTGAAGCCGTAAGCTGAGAAGCGCAAGGGATAAATGTTGTGAACAGAAATACTAAAGTACTTGAGAATCACACAAGTATGCCTCTGAGAAAACTAAAAGTATGAACTAAAGATGTTTTTATTAATGGAGTGATAAAGTGGCTTGAAATAAGAAAACATAAAAACAATAGTATTTGTATATTATGGCAATGCCTGGATAGATGATAAAATAAAATGAAATCAAGCACTAATGTCTGCTGCTAAATATGACGTACTAATGACTTAAGTATTAAGAAGCATAAAATACATAGAAACCCAACGAGAAGTATTTTAAGATTAAAGCACTTGATGAGAGAGATAATTCAAATTATTAGGATTGTTTTATTTTAATTACATAGGAGAATTCAACATAAAAGGTGAAAGATTACTCAGATGACTACAATAATTCCCCAAATCTAATTCCTTGGAAGTCACTAAAATCAACATCAACTAATACAGAGTCTGATGCTTCCCTTCTGACAAAAGCATGAACTATAAGCAGGAAGAAGTAGCCCAAAGAATAATTTTAAAACTCAGTCTTATCAAATATCAGAACCTACTATAAAAACTGAAAGTGTGAGCTTGACGTCAGTGTAAAACGTAAATAAAAGGAGACTAGTAAATGCCTTGGAAGGGGCTCTCTTAAAAAGCGTGTGTCGCCTTCTAGAGATGGTTTCATAGTTGGCAAAGCTTTCCGCCTGCCTTACAGTGTGCACTGGAGAATCGTGCTCCGAAGCAGGCTCTATCGGCTCTGTTCTCTAGGACAAAGAAAACGAACAAAGTTCAGTGACTTTGGCAATGTAATAAAACTAAAGAAATTCAAAGCTGGATCTAGATTTTTTCTGACTTCCCAAACCAGACCTTTCCACTTGATTGTTCCCACAAAACAACAGTGAATGAATTCCTTGTTTAAAAAAAAAAAAAAATGCTGCTATTCTGGGAAGAATTTAGACTTCCCTCTTACACCTAAGAGCCCCACTTACTTAAATAAACAAACAGAAAATTGCAATTGTTTAAGGCATCAACACTGACTGACAATTAAATCACGGATACTCCGGAGAAGAGAGATGCCCAACACAGCATCAGGACACTAAGCTAATGCTGTGACTGGACCTCGAGCCCACTCACTCGTCCATCAAGGAGCTATGGTCATCCCTGCTCACTCCTCCCTGCCCAGCCCTCCATCTACACCCAGATGAACTTCCCATCACCACTAAGACACAGCAGTCCTAAAGGGAAGTGGGAGCTTTCTAGTGATGCCTCTCAAAAGAAAATGCAGTCAGTCCATCTCTGAGGAAGGAGAGGGCAATCGCAGAGTGAGTGAAGCAGGGTACATATGCATAAGAACAGAGTATAAAGGCAGAGACCAAACAGACAGCAAAAAGTCTGTGCTGTTCCCCGGGACAACAGCTCAACAATAACACTGTAGAAACTAGAAACACCGTAGAAACAACTAGAAACGCTGTAGGAACTAGAAACGCTGTAGAAACTTGCAGTGAACATGGATGATTATCTTGACCGTGTTTGGCTACGTGCCAATAAAACTTGACTTCCGTGAACAGGCAGCAGACAGGACATACTCCGATGGCTCCTATGTTAGTAGAAAATGGTTTTTCCCACGCAGTGATCCTAAGTCCTCTAGAGAAGAACCCCGAGGTTGCTCAACTTAGCCACCAGCTGTGAAGACAGTGGCAGGTGTTATCTTCCGTGGGCGGCAGATCTGAAATTCATAGACTCCAAAGTTTGAAAGGATGAAGTCATCCTAGTCTATGGCCTCCTGGGACTCATCGCTGGAATCTGGGTTTTTGTAAATTTCTTTCTGCAGGCAGAAGAGAAGGGCTCTGGACAGATTGAACCTCATGGAATAAACATTTGCCAGAGAGGCATTGGGTGGGAGCTTGTCACAAAGCAGGAAGTAGTAGATTTTTCCATTCACCTCACAACACTCCTCTCTCCTCCCTCCCACAGCCCCCCACCCCGTCCCCCCGTCCCCTGTCCCCCGCAATCCACAGAGAATCAGAGTTCTAGAGAAAAGCATGTTGCAGTGTTGTTGGTGTGTGTGTGTGTGTGTGTGTGTGTGTGTGTGTGTGTGTGTGTGTGTGTGCTACAGGCAGCCTGGTGGCTGTTTATGAAGACCAGGAAATACTCAAAATTAAAAGTAACCCAGGACACTCCCTTTGGAATGGAAATATCTTCCCTCCCCCACCCATGTCAGAATAAGACAGAAAAAAGCCTGCATAAAGTTCACTGGGTACTTCAGGGACACATGTCATCCAATGGCACGGTCATATTGTCACCTGGTACTGCATGATTTCAGCTGGCTTCACCTCCCTGATTTTCCCTTTGGGCAGGGAACTTTGCCGTCTTTACACTGAGCACCTCTCTGTTGACGGACCAGTACTATTGAAGCGGTGCTTTGACAAGAGCCGGGATATATGACATGCAAGGGTGAAAGAGCCGTGACCAAGGGGGGGCAAATGAGCTTTTAAAGGAGCCCAACACCATCCAGCTAGTTTTCATACAGTTGCCTGTGAAAAATCTTGACATATTGGTACATTGCTCTGAGTTATCTCTTCATATGTTGGCAGACAGTGGCCTAATATTATTTGATCTTATAGAGTGTTATCTAGGACTATAAACTTATTTTATTTTAAGCTCAATGACATTTCATCAAGAGTTAACACAGCATGTGTAGATAAAACACACTTCAGGACAGCACTGGAGGCCCCTAGGAATTCCTTCCTTCATTTTTGTTGAAGAGTGAGCTGTCTGATTTTCTCTGCTTTGGATAGTTTGGGGTTTCTGTTTTTGTTTTTATTTATTTATTTACCAAATTTGACTGCCTTAAGCTGTATTTTTTATTTCATGCTTACACACGATATTTATTTTGACACAGATCTACTTGTTATCAGTACTGACTGAAACTAATTCATTTTATTTTCCCAAATTAACTACAGATCAAAAGGGAAGAATTATCTTTCCGGGTCATGCATAAATGGAGTGGGATGCAGAGGAGATAGAGACAGCTGTGAACGATTCCCTGGGGTGACTCCATCCTGCTGAACCCCCACTTTGGGCTTGAGGAACAACCCAAACATGGCAAGATTTCTACTGAACCCTCAGGGGATTTTCTCAATTCCAGACTGAGTCCACACTGGTGCCTGGAATTTGATAATGTTTTCTGGAAACTTGGAAACTATTTATTCCTAGTTTTAATTCAGCTATTGACATTCTGGTCTTTTCTGCTTAAAGCCACAACACTATTTATTCTCTAGTTGTAGTCTAGCATTGCTTTGTTTTAAGCCTTTTTAGTTGATTTCTAACCAATCAATAAGGTTGGCCATACATTTAATGTGATTCTCTTTGAGACAGCCAAATTCCACTGATAATATGTGTATGTATATATATATATATGGAGAGAGAGAGTTTAGCCATTATGTAAATTTGTCCCACTTTAGCTTTATGAAAACTTTCCCATTCATAATTTGTGAAAGCATTTTACTCAGTGCACAGGATAATGAGAAGAATGTTATAAAAACAAGAAAGCAATGTATTTTGTGACTGTCAACAAGCATTTACTAATAAAACAGTAAAAACACACGCCTCCAAGAAGACAGGCACTAGGCATTTGTTGCTCATGGATCACAAGGCTCACAACACATTCTCATGCTGACAAGAATTCATCCATTAAGTGACTGTCTTCATTAACAGTATTAACTTTAAAAAACAGTATGAACTCTTAAAAAAGCAGTATTAACTTTTGTACCGACTATAATTGGGCTCTCTTAAAAAAAAAAAAAAAAGCCTTTCATGGATGAATGCTTTGCAGAAAACATGGATAAATATTTCAGTGTGAAGAATTTTCAAGAAATAAACATAGCCTATGTGTTTCCCATTAAGAAGAGGAAACAGAATTCTCCAGCACCCCAGAGGATAGCTCCTCAATTTCCCCATCCCAGGCCCACCTTCCTCCAGAGCAAACCACAGTCCTAATCTCTAAGGCTGCAAATTATTTTGTCTTCCTTTGATGACCTTTTACATATAGCATTATAGAACTACTCACTATTGGTCCAGATATACGTTTCTGAAGCGTACTTGGGCTATCATAAGTGCGGTGTGATTCCTGAAGAAGGCTGTCTTTCTAGGCTGACTTGAGGAAAGGCCTAGAAGAAGAGAGTGAGACGTGACGACCTTACCCTACTTGTCATCCAAACTGAGACACCTTGACTGGAAAGGTGTGCTATCTGTAAGGATCAGGGACAAAAGGCATTAACAGTGACTGGTCCCAGCAAACTAGGATGTATGCTCACCCAGTGAGACATGACAGGAGAAGGGTTAGGCACACACTGGCAGCAAAAGTCCACCTCCAAGACTCTGAAACAGAACCTACTCCAGCTGCCAGGGATGTCTAAGGGATGGACTGAGGCCGAGGACACATTTCCCAAGTAGTGTGGGCCACTGAGGACGCTCAGACATGGTGAAGAGTCTTTACTGAGCTCCTGCTGTGTGCAAGGCACTGCAGTGGCACACAAGTATCTCTGGCATCATCCTTGCCCACAAGGAGCCTGCAGACTGACTGTAGCTATGAGACAAGTTTGCAAATCGGTTAACTGTAGGGCAGCTGCCAAGAGAAACAGGTGAAGCTCTGTATGAGTACCAAATCCACAAATCAAATGTTCCACAGACCCAAGGAATGAAAGGTGGTGTCCGATGTGAGACTGAAAAAGCATGCCGGGGAAGATAACAGGTGGGGTGGTCTAGGGTCTGCTCCACTGGTGCTGATGGTGCTGAGCCCCAATCGCATATTGTAGTCACCGGGAAAGATTTTCCGTGCTCCTCATACCGACTACCCCAAGATCAATTAAACCAGACTCTCAAGACGGGACTCAGACATAAATGTTTTCAGATTCTCCCAGGGAACTGCAGTGAATATCCAACACTGAGAAGCTCTAACCCGGAAGGAGGAGTAGGCATGAACAGGTAGGAAAGGTGGTGAGTGGAGACTATGGAAGGACAGCGGTGAATAAATGGATTCCGTCTTTGGTTAGAGGCCCACAGAGAAGAAGCATCCATTGGGCATTAAATATGGAGGGGAAACAGCAGGGCAAAAATAATTTAACCCCCTTCAAGAAAAAAATTAATTAATTATGAAACCATTTGCTATAGCCAATAAAGGGGATGGATGGGGAAAGATGCACAGAACATCAAGGGAGCTCAGAGTGGCAATAAATCCATCATAAATTGCACATGCCATCTGATAATGTCTGGTCCTCACATTAGCATCCCATTAAGCTGCTATTAGTGATAACAAGAAACAGGGAAACCGGCTTCCTGGGTTAGCACTAGCTACCGGGAGAGAGTTAACAAGCTACAATCCTTCACCAGCACCTTTAAGAACCTGAGGACCATTTGTAAAGGATGCTTAGAGGCCTAAAACCTTGACCTATCTCCCTCATGCTGTGGGAGTTTGAGGGGGGGGCCTGGAATTAATCACAGCAGGGACACAATTTGCAGATCAATACCAGCCAATTAGAAGGCTCCCTGCTGGAGAATTCCCTTGGAATTCGAGATGACCTTTGCCCTTGACTTTTTGTCGGGGCAGATGTTTCACAACTACTGATAAGGACTGTGTTGGGAGGGGGTGGGGTGTAGCTCACTTCACATCTCACCAACCTGGGCCAGGACATCTTGAGGTTGAGCGTTTTAGCTCTTAAGTTTGAGCCACCTGCTGGTGGATGCTAAAGGAAGTCGGGACTGGAAATTATATGAGTAATTAATGCACAGCCACTAGTCCTGTGAACTTGGGCCTGACCTTCTAGAAGCCGCTGACCACGAAAAGTTGGGCATAAGGCTTTGCAGTGACAAAGTCTATGGTGTGACTCTGCTTCTTCCCTGCAGTCTCTTCCACCCACCCCGAGACAGGATTCTGATGAATGGAGAGTCATCTGATGAACACAGCCTACCATCTTGATCTAACACCGAACTAGACCTTGAGTGTGGGCACAGGTCCTTGTAATCCCTTGACCTCCTCTGTGGACCAGTTACAGGATCCCTTCTCCTATCAAAAGATGCTTAAGCTGGGCGGTGGTGGCGCACGCCTTTAATCCCAGCACTCGGGAGGCAGAGCCAGGTGGATCTCTGTGAGTTCGAGGCCAGCCTGGGCTACCAAGTGAGTTCCAGGAAAGGCGCAAAGCTACACAAAGCTACACAAAGAAACCCTGTCTCGGAAAAAAAAAAAAAAAAAAAAAAAAAAAAAAGATGCTTAAGTCTCTCCTGTAAGAAGGCATAGCATTTGTGTGTGACCTGTAGGCATCCTTGGTATAGCTGGAGCCTTCCTTGGATTCCTTATCATATCTAGTACAATGGAATGTGGTGTAAGTAGCTGTTATTCTATATTGCTTAGGAAGATGTGACAAGCATAGAAAGTCTGTGTGCTTTCAGGACAGATGCGGTTTTTGCAAATATTTACCAATGAGCAGTTGCTTCACTCTTTGGTTGCCGAATCCATGTATGGAGGGATGACAGTGGTCTATAAATCAGCTCTCTGACATCTTTACCACAGAAAGAACGTATGCCGGGACACAGAAATCTAGAAGGGAAGGATCTTCAATTAGAGAATTCTGGAAAGGATTACTAAGTCGTTGTTTAGCTTTGCTGTGATTTCTTTCGTTGGCTTTGTTTTAAGGAGAAGACATTCTTCCCCAGCGTGGCTGGAGGAGGTCAGAGGACTTCCGGTCCTTGGCCTCTTCTATTCAGTCCATATTTTCATAGGATCCCGGTTGCAGCTTCTTAAGGAACCAACTCCTCACACTCTTCTCAAGCCTGCCCTTTCTAAGTATCCTTCTGTCCCTCTGCCTGGAGAAGCATGGTTTTAAAATTGAAAAATAAAATAAAATAAATAAAACAAGGTTTTTTGGTTTTGTTTTGTTTTTTCCTGCAAATCATTTAGTGATTCCTGTCCCTCAGATCTTATTATTGGCCACACCTGATATAAATGACTATTTCCCTTAAAGAGAGAACAAACTTTTGGGAGGTAAGCCTCTGGGTTGTGAGTGGATGACAGACAGAATACCGTAGGTTTTGCTTGGAAATGTCTGAAGGAAGCTAATAATAAGCAGTTGTTAACTGGGGAGTCTTTAAATATTAAAATGTACCACTTGCTTTGAAATTGTGGGGGAGGGGCACTCTTTCTCTAGACCCTCTTCTCTTCCACTCTGCAATCCCTGAACACATATTCTGTGGCCAACTTACCTGAGATGGACTCTGCCCATATTCTCTACTTTTACAGGATAGAACAATTGCTCATCATGCTATAGACTCAAAAAGTTTTCAACTTTTTCTATTTTTTGAAGGCTTGCTAGAAATGTTAGGCTGACTATTACCATGAGAGAAAAATTCAGAAGAGTCCTGACTGAGAAGAGATGATGGAGGTCTTAGAGTATGCAAGGAAATGGACTACAAAGGTGGCAAAATTCTAAAACAATGGTATCTAGTAAAAACTGTCAGCTTTCATTTTTTCCTTCCTTCCTTCCTTCATTCCATCCATCCATCCATCCATCCATCAACCCATCCATCCATCCAGCCTTCCATGTATCCATCCATCCATCCATCTATCCATCAATCCATCCATCCTTCCATGTATCCATCCATCCATCCACCCATCCATCAGCCCATCCATCCATCCTTCCATTATCCATCCATCCATCCATCCACCCATCCATCAGCCCATCCATCCATCCTTCCATTATCCATCCATCCATCCATCCACCCATCCATCCATCCTTCCATTCATCCATCCATCATCTATCTATCTATCTATCTATCTATCTATCTATCTATCATCTACCTATCTGTGCTGACTAGATTTATCTCAACTTGACACAAACCATAGTCTGTCTATCTATCTATCTATCTATCTATCTATCTATCTATCTATCTATCTATCTAGCATCTATCTATCTGTGCTGACTAGATTTATCTCAACTTGACACAAACCGTAGTCATCTGAGAGGAGAGAACCTCAAATGAGAAAAAGCCTCCCTAAAATAAGGCTGTAAGTCAGCCTGTAGGGCATTTTCTTAATTAGTGATTGATGGGGGATGGCCCAGGCCATTGTGGGTGGTACCATCCCTGAGCTGGTCGTCCTGAGTTCTATAAGAAAGCAGGCTGAGAAAGCCATGTGGAGCAAGCTGGTAAGCAGCACCCCTCCATGGCCACTGCATCAGCTCCTGCCTCCGGCTTCCTGCCCTGTTTGAGTCCCTGTCCTGATTTCCTTCAGTGATGAATAGTGATGGGGATGTGTAAGCCAAATAAACCCTTTCCTCCCCAACTTGCTTTCTGGTTATGGTGTTTTATCACCATAACCAGAAATAGAAACCCTAAGTAAGACTATCTGTCTGTCTGTCTATCTATCTATCTATCTATCTATCTATCTATCTATCTATCTCTTTGTAGATGCAACACATTTTAAAATAAGATGTTGAAAGAAAAATAAGAAGTTCCAAGGACCAAGCAGCTGCCATTTGTAAGGCCTTCTGAGATTTGACATTTAAGTGAGGTGGGGGAGCAGGGTTCTTGAGTGACACAGAGGCTTTTTGTCTCAAATGGCTAACATCCTAGATAATCTACTGCCACCAAAACTGCCCCAGGCCAGTGGATTCCAAGTTCTTTGTCTCATGGATTTAGAGATTTCGTGGACAACAGAAAGGTGGATTTTTCTTATTGTTTAGTTTTTATTCATAATCACAAATATAACTCTGTAATCCAGCCAGACTTGGAGGGGAATAAGGAAAATATGAGACCCAAAGAACTGTAGTGAAAAGTGTGAATATCCCAGGATCCTGTGAGCAGATGGGGTGGAAGGTGCTCTTCTGAGCCATAGAAGGAATGGTCAGCTGGTTAAGGAATTACAGGTTGAAAGCATGAGAGCTGTCTGTAGTGGGTACTGTCTAGTTGGTGTTGCCGGTCCTGAAAGCTCACCATGGTGTCCACAATGGTTACTCCATCTTTCCCCTTCCAGAAGATGACAGGCTTGCCATCCAATCTCTCAGTCTTGGCAATGAGATGAAAAACTGGGAACCATTTGTGTTTAGCCCAACATTTGCTGTGGACAGGAAAGCAACTGGTATACTTCGGGATGAAGTGCTCATCCTCAGATTTCTCCCTCTAGATGGACTTGCTGCCAATGCCAACATGGCATGTGACATCACCACCCTGGCCCATAAATACTGGAACAACTCTGTGACGGCAGCAACCCTTAGGACCAAATCCTTTCTCTCTAGTACTCCAAACACAAAGGTTTCCTGGTATCTTTGGAACTTGGTCTGCAAAATCTCAAAAGAGACACCACCCAAGGTGTCTTGGCATCAGCCTTAAAAGTCAAAGAACAGCATGGGGTTGACCTTGGCTGCAGCAAGTGCCTACAGGGAATAGAGGCACCTGTGAAGATGAAGGGTGAGTTTATTAGAGATGATACTTTAAAAGAAAGGAAGCAAGTGGAGCTCCTGTACGATAGGAAGGATCCCAAGATAGGGTTGTCATTGAGGGTTCCTGTTTAGGGCTTAATAAGGCTTTACAAAGTTGAGGCATGGAGGGTGAGCTACTTAGGCTGGCTGGCCAAGAACGAGGTGTCCATGTTCCTCTCTATCTCATGAATGGACTGGAGTTTTAGGCCCACCTTCCAGGGTCACACTATGTGTGAAGTATCTGACCATACATAGCTTCGATGAGCCATACTCATTGGGTTGATATGTAGCAGGAGAAGAAAGATGACAAGAAATCAGGACTCCAACCAATGCCCCTAAACATTCCTGGCATTTCCAACCTCTGCCAGTAGTTCTACCAGGACAGAAGTGCTGAGAGGATCCAGGACATTTCTGGCTCTGGGCCAAGCAGACCTGGTTGTCAAGGACAAGGAACACAGCCACTCATTGTTGAAGTCCCTGCTGTAAACTACCTGGCCAGCTTTTTTTTCTTCCTGTTTTGCGTCAGGAGGTGATGCTATGAAGCACTTTCTGCAATAGCTTGAACTTTCGTGTCGAAGCTTAACCCTTCCTTTGAGTCAGAGCGGCAGCTTTGGTTTCGTGCCCAACGATAAATGCTAACCTGTGCATACTCTCCGTAAGGACATTTGGGTGGTGGTTTCAACAAAAAGAAGGGACACACGCAGTAGAGATTTCACTTTAATGTAAAGTGTGAGTTCACAGAGATTGACATTAACAAGCTTCTCATTTTCCAATTGAAAATGGGTGCTTCCCAAACAGATACAACCACACCACTACCAATAAACACGCACACATGGTATGCTTCTCACAGACTCAGCACTCAATCTGCTTCTTTTGATGATCTATAGATTATGACATGGAGAGAGAGAGAGAGAGAGAGAGAGAGAGAGAGAGAGAGAGAGAGAGAGAAATGTCAAACTGACCCTGATACGGGAAGTGATGTAGATTTAAACAGGTACCTACAGATTTGGAAGTTCTTTACAAAAATCTAGACTTCCTGTAGTAAGAAACAATCCCTCAACAGAAAATAACACTATGTCTAAGGGACCAACGTCTGCTTAAAGAGAGTTGAGAGAGAGAGAGAGTTCTTCCTCCATGACAAACAAATCTATGCTTAAATTACCCCAGCAAAAGACAAATAGGTCTCGAAGTTAACTGAACCAAAGCTGAGAAAAAGCTGACATATTTTCAGGAGGAAGGCATGCCTCTGTATACAGTGAGACCTTAGAAACAGCTCTAGCAATTGTAGTAACCACAACAGAGGTCGTCAGCAAGAGGGAAGACACAAAAAAAAAAAAGGATTTCAGCTTGGTTTTGTCTAAGGAAATTTACACTAAATTTATATTTTAGGTTTCTTGATTCAAAATGATCAGTTATACCTAATTTTATGTGTAGACAGAAAAAGGAGAGAGAGAGAGAGAGAGAGAGAGAGAGAGAGAGAATCTGTGTCATGCTTCTGAAAGCAGATTATTATTCTTGTTTACCACTGTAAAGGAGAAAAGCTGTTTTCTCCACTTACTGTAGGGGCCACGGTCAATATTTCCATAACAAAAACATAGTGAATGTATGCAGCACCCATATAAACATCCAGGCAATGGCCACATGTACTTGCAGCCCCAGAGATGTGGGAGGATGAGAGACAGGAGGAATGCTGGGATTTTCTGGCCAGCTCCATGTTCAGTGAGAGACCGTGTTTCAAGGGGGTAAGGTGGACAGAGATAGAGAAAGACATCCAATGCCCTCCTTTCAACTCTGCACACCCATATAAGTGCACAAACTTGCAGACTTTTTGTAAAGCACAAGCACGCACGCACACACACATACACGCATGAAAAATAAAGTAAGTGTTCTAATTGAAAAATAAATGATACGATTTTTTTTTACATAACAGGGGAACCTCAGAAGACTCCGACTCGAGGCAAACTGTGTTTAATGCTAACTCTGATGAAGGAAGCAGAGAGCTGTGGGGAAACGTGATAGGAGACGGGAGTGTGACAGATGGCAGTAGACTCAGAGCAGGCCAAGCAAGGCTTGTGCATTCAGATTCTTCTTGGCCTTTGTGTCTAGCATTTCTTCTCGCCAGCTATGAGCCAGGAACCCTGTGGAACAAGGGTCATGTGACCAACTTATTCAAGCAAATAAGGTTATCTAATAACCAGTTTCTTAAGAGACCACTATAAAGTATTAGGAAGAACAGACAAAGTATAAGATGGTGACATGCATGCTTTCAGCATAGTAACAAACTAATAACCTGGCATCCATATCCCACAGGCTCCGTGCAGACTCCCGGTCTAACGGCCAGAATAATATTACAAGCAACCTTCTGAAGGCTTACCGAGTGTGAACCATGATTTGCATCTATTATGTGTCTTGTGAATCCTCAGCTTAAACAAGAGGCTTCAACACCCCCAAAAGTTAAGCAACATGCTCAAGGTCACATGGTTCATAGTAGTCAAGCCGGTTTAATCCCAGGCCATCTAGCATCAGACCCCGTGCTCACCGTTGTTACAGAGAACACTGTGATGTTCGACTCAGTGACCCACAAGACAGGCACAACCCTGGACACAAACTAAAGATGTTCGTATAGAGGTCACCTGTAACTTGACACAAATTCTCCATTGGCCTTCTAGACAGACAGCTTAAGCACAAGACAGGGGGTCAACTCTGAGGCAGGAACTACCTAGTACTATCATGTGACCCAAATATGCCTGGCCCCTGCTTTTCAGAATTCTAACGCTCAAGTTCTGAGAGAGCTGCGGCCCTTCATCCCCGATCCTTCCTGTCATCCCATTGCCAGCTTGTCTGGGAGTGAATGACTTCCCTAACACAGGGAAAAGCCTACAGATAGGGGGAAAGATGAGCCTGGAGAATGAACAGGAAGCTTTCCTCTTCCACAGATTGCAGTTAGGGTTAAAGATGTGGAGTGAAGGCTGGGCGGTGGTGGCGCACGCCTTTAATCTGAGCACTCGGGAGGCAGAGCCAGGCGGATCTCTGTGAGTTCAAGACCAGCCTGGGCTACCAAGTGAGTTCCAGGAAAGGCGCAAAGCTGTATACAGAGAAACCCTGTCTCAAAAAAACAAACAAACAAACAAAAGATGTGGAGTGACTTGTGAGGTTTATGCATAATGAAGTACTAGGTACAAAGTACTGGATACAGTGCTTGGGTCACCCCTATTATATGGTCTTTAACACCTTCTTCTATGGCGCGCACACACACATACACACACACTCCAAAATCTCTTGGTTGTATTCATGGATTGGGAAAGGAGAAAGTTACCATTAATGTAGTTGGAGAGAGTAGCAGCTAGCTGGAGCCCTGGGGACCCACATATTCTAGATAAAACCCTCGTTCTTTATTCTCTTAAAGAGGTTGCACCCTCAAAATTAAATCATTCTTTGGACAACTTCATTAGAACCCATGACTCACACCACTGAGATCCACCACCACTCTACACTAACCAAAAAGCCTACAAGTCAGTGTTTCATAAAAACTTAAATTTTAACCTATGATTCAGACATCAAGTTTCCTCTAGCTACACATTCCCACTCATTGAAAATATCTTTAGTTTGGCATTATTAACACAAAAGAGCTATTTTTTTTTAAAGAAAAACATTTCAAGCTGATACATCATTTTCAATATACCCTCTGTGTAAATTTCCTATTTTTCAGAGGTTATTTGGATTATTTTAATCTGTGGTTTTTTTTTTTTTTTTTTTTTTTTTTTTTTTTGGTTTTTCGAGACAGGGTTTCTCTGTGTAATTTTGCGCCTCTCCTGGAACTCACTTGGTAGCCCAGGCTGGCCTCGAACTCACAGAGATCCACCTGGCTCTGCCTCCCAAGTGCTGGGATTAAAGGCGTGAGCCACCACCGCCCGGCTAATCTGTGTTTTTAAAACTAAGATGATTCTTCCACATCTTCAAACTTCTTTCTCTTGCTTTGATGGTGTTATTTTTTTTCCTCTCTCTCTTACCTTTATCTCTGTTCAAAAGCAAATTGTTAAGTCCGAAGTCCTAGAAGTAGAATTTGGAACAACTTCCGGGTACTGCACAGACCTAGTTCCTCAGCTTATTCTTCGTTCTATTTTTTAACATGCAGTTTTAAAGATAGCAATAAACTAACCGTTGACTGTGAACATCTTTAAATAAAACAATTAGCAAGAGAAAGTTCTAGGCAAAAAACAGGGTGGGGAAAAAGGAAATAAGATTGTAAAATCTTAGAAAGGTCCTACTATAGAGGATGGGGAAGGGCCGTGTGTGTGTGTGTGTGTGTGTGTGTGTGTGTGTGTGTGCATGTGTGTGTGTGCATGTGTGTATGTGTGTGTATGTGTGCATGTTTGTGTGCATGTGTGTGCATGTGTGTGTATGTGTGCGTGTGTGTGCCTATGTGTGAGTGTGTGTGTGCCTGTGTGTGAGTGTGTGTGTGCATGTGTGTGTGCATGTGTGTGTGCCTGTGTGTTAGTGTGTGTGTGTGTATGTATGTGTGCCTGTGTGTGAGTGTGTGTGTGCCTGTGTGTGAGTGCCTGTGTGTGAGTGTTGTGCCTGTGTGTGAGTGTGTGTGTGCATGTGTGTGAGTGTGTGTGCATGTGTGTGTGCCTGTGTGTGAGTGTGTGTGTATGTGTGTGCCTGTGTGTGAGTGTGTGTGCCTGTGTGTGTGTGTGTGCATGTGTGTGTGTGCATGTGTGTGCATGTGTGTGTGCATGTGTGTGAGTGTGTGTGCCTTCGTGTGTGCATGTGTATGGGGAGTGTTATTTGCTTAAATAGCACTTAAAAAGATCTTTTAGTAAAAAAAAAATGAGAAAGGAGGTAGTTTCTTCTGAAGTCTTTTCATAAGACAAAGATTTGTAAAATAAAAAAATAAAAAGGGCTCTGGAGATTCCTGGGTCCTCTGAACCCTGGCCTCACAGCAAGCTCAAACTGGCAAACTCCTCGTTCACATCCTGTACTGTCTTCTGGCCTTTTTGTGAGGAACTGAGAGGGGTTCTCCATTTCTCTTCCTTTTTTTTCCCCTCTGTCTCCTCCTTTGCTTTTAAATTCTCTTTGGCATACAGGATCTTCCTTGCTTCGCTGAATTATTTCTTCTGATACAGATGGACACCTTCGATCAAAGTATGATTCCTGCACAAAAGCTCCTTCCGTGGCAGAGACTGTGTGCATTGGTACCAAATCCTGCAATAACAAACATATCAGCCATGTCAAAGCCACACAGGGGATGATTTTAACTGCTACACATGCACAGAGAAATTACATATAGGAGAAGTGTGGTGATATTTTATTTGTGTACCCCAATAAAGCCTATCAGAGGGCAAAGCCAGCCACTATATTAAACATAGAGGTCAGGCAGTGGTAGCGCACGCCTTTAATCCTAGTATTCATGAGGCAGAAATTCATCCAGATCTCTGTGAGTTCAAGGCCACACTGGGAACAGAGCCAGGTGTGGTGACACATGCCTTAAATCCCAGCACTAGTTAACCATGGAGGTCTGGAGGTCTGTACAGACAGACAGGAAGTGACAGAGCTGGGCAGGAAGAGGAAGTGATGTAGCGGGATAGAGAAGGGAAGTGAGATGGCAGAGCATAGAAAGGCATATAAGGCATGAGTATATAGGAAGTAGCTCTCTCTGGCTGAGGATTTCTTGTGGTGAGATCGTGACTGGCTTCTTTCTGCTTCTCTGATCTCTCAGCTTTCACCCCAATATCTGGCTCCGGGTTTTTTTTTATTAATAAGACCATTTAGTAATTCATCTTACAGAGAAGTACTATGATGACTTAAGTTCCATATTAAATATAAAGGACTAACGTCAAATCTGTTGCTGCAACAGAATTTGATAGAGTGAAGAACAAAGATGGAAAAGGATGTGGAGCCATTTAAGAAAGAATGCCCTGAACACAGAGGAGAAAATTACGCAGCAAACTAAAGCTAGTGCTTTAGTTTGGCCAACTGGATGTGGATCCCCACTTTGCCTTGAACTCAATCTACCCTTCAATTCAGGGATATACAAACACATCCAATTATACTCATTCGAATCAGCGATAAAATGCACACCTACCTCAGAAAGACTTGGGCAGCTACAGGGTGGCACAGAACGCCAGCCAGTGTGGTCTGACCAGCCGTCACTGCTCCACTCTGGGTGGTTATCGGAATGCGTCAGCTGAGCAGTAAGATCTACAGAAACTACCTCCACAGGCCATGTGATGGAATGAACCGATGGCAGAGTTTGTCTGAACTGTTTCCCTCACCGTCGACACAGAAAAATTCACAAACCCGTCACTCAAAAAAGCATTCTGTCTCTTCCGATCTTGTGCCTCTCTGTGTCTCTCTCATGCACATACGGGTGTTCCCTTCTCCATTTGAATTATACTAGATTTAGTTTCCATACTAAATGAGTTTCCCCATACCCTTTCCATGAGTCTGCACTCTTCATTCTTAAAAAAACAAAACAAAACAAAACAAACAAACAAACAAACAAAAAACAAGCTTAAAGAGCTGATGGGAACTTTCCTCCTAGCCTCCCCACCCTTGAATGCCTCTCTGGCTCCAAACGGGAGCAGCACTTGGTTTGGCCATGCCACGCGCACACACGAAGAAACTACTGTGTTAACCCAATCTCCATCTGTAAAGCCGTCCTGATTGTTATTCAGTTGGCTCTTTCTGGTGATAATGCTTTTAAAGGTGACCAGAGACCCTTTAGGAAATTTCAAATGTGCCTGGATACAACTTAACAGAATGTATTGTGTGGAACTACACATAACAAAGCCGTTTCTCTACAAGCTATTGCTGTGGACCAGTCTGCTTACTTCAGAAGCCCCTGGATGCCTCCGAAATATCTGTCTCCTTATCCCCATTACTCCTCCCCCAGAGAGCTGTCCCTAATAAACTTTGCTATGTCTCTTCTCCTGGCTAGCTTTAATGTGAGCCAGGGGAAGGATTGCAGAAAAGCACACGTTCTTTTCTGCCTGGGCTTGCAAAATTGTCTTTTGCCGAGGATGCATCTGTTAGCAATGATTGAGACAATCTGTGCTGCATACGATGACTTGGTGAGGGACGACTCTAAAAAGACCCTCTTCCAAGAAATGTTTAACCTCTTAGTGCCTCTCAGTGACAGGCAGATCCTGGATGAAAAGGCCTGAGAAGAAGAGACGATGCCTTTTCATTTGGGGTGGCCATATCCAGGTGACAAAGGGCATCTTGGAATGAGATGTCCTGGAGAACTGCTGGTACCCGATGACTGTATATATTGCCTGAAAGAATATACTTTGGGCTCAAGTACCAAACTTGGGTTCCAAGTTTGAATATCTCAGTTGGTTCATGGTGAGATAGTTGAATAAATATGTTCTTTAAGGGAAATGGAATTCCTTGGCATATCTTACTTGGCCAAGACCTCAGACCTAAATCCAAACTCCCAGGAGGCTGAGAACCCCAGAAAATCCTTCAGTTAGTCTGTAAGCCACTTCTCCCACGGCCTTTTTGCCTCCCTTTAGAAAGGAAATCAACACAGTTCTCAGTCCAAGTTTTAGAGCCCCTTGGGCACACACCAGGCCCAAGGTGTCCAAGACAAAGCTCGGGTTATCTTTGAACGGTCCCCTTCCCCTCGCAGCTCATTTGCCAATGCACTAGCTGATAGAGTAAGGCTACCCTACTCAAGCAGGGGTCAGCTACCGTGAGGAGTATTAGGTCTCACATCAGGGGAAATGAGAGTAAAATAGAACCCGAAATAAGATGCAAAATTCATGTACTTGATAAAACTTAAAATTGTAAATATGTTTCGAGCCGTCAGCAAAAGATTGTAGCACTGCCTTGTCTCAGAAGTCCAAAGGTATTCTTTGTGTTTTTCTCCTTCGTTAGGGTCACTTTGGTGGGTATTTGAGAAAACCCATATTAATGTAGCATTTTAACAGAGTACATTTACTGGGGGCGGGGAGGGTGGAAATCTATTAACAAGAAATAATAATGAAAAAAGCAAAAAAGAAAGTGAAGAAGTGTTTATGGGACTCTTCAGATACTTAAAACATCAGGCCTCCATATACCTCATTTTAGATCAAAGGAGAATCTAACACGTAGATGGACATAGCATCAGCTCATTCCAGGAGGCCAGGCCAAGCCAGGCAATGAGTACAAGCAGAGAGATAAGAAGAGCCCTGCTGGGACCCTCTGTATCCTTGCCCACAGCCAACCATTCACCCCATTGACAAGAAAGAAACATCTGCATTTGTGCCCAGCTTCTCTACTAAGGCAGATATCCTAGCTTGCCTAATGAAGGATACTTTCCATGTACCTCATCACACAGCAGGGACCTGCCAGACTCAAGCAGGAACCATCAGCTTAGGTTTATAGTCTTAAACCATATTTCTAGGGATTATTTTGGTCTAGAGAAAGGTGGAGAAGAGGTCTTTGAAGAAACTGCATAGGAACTGGAACTCTGAGTAACTTGAAGATGGATGACGGGGTTAGTCATATCTCATTCTTTCTTTGTGACTCTTTGGGTCTGATTTCTCAGATCTGCCATTCTATTCTCTCTGTCTCTCTCATCCTCTCTCTCGCTCTCTCCATTTCTCTTTGGTCCTGTCTACTCTCCATATTTCTTCTCTGTATCTTCCTCTTCTACCTATTTCCTCTGATCTGATCTGAAAATTTTTATCATTTACTAACAAGTCCAGGCTACAAGCATCACAACACATAATTAAAATATGTAAGCACATGACAGGCTTCCTATATCACTTGGACTTTTGTTGCATACATATTAATATGCCTGCTACTTAATGTGAAGTACTTCTGCCTAGCGTGGAGATATCCAGCATTTAGGCTTCTCTGGGGGCTATCAGCTGCCTCTGTGGTACACTTAGTTTGCTTTTTGTTACACAGCAATGCTGCAGAAGCAGATCTTCCATGTACTTTGCTTTCTGAAATCTCCACCAACACTCAAGGCTTTGCTAATTAGCATGGAATCTTAGACATATTAGAATAATCTTATTAAATTAATCCATAGCCTTTAATTGACATTTTGTAGATTTTTTCACACATTTGCACCACTCCTCAAATATCTCATTTTATAGTAGTGGAATCCAAGGTTCAAAAGCTTAAACACGGGCTTTGTTGGTAAATTGTGTTCATGATGTATAGATTAGCTACCATTCTGAAGATGCCCACATCTTCCTTGACTGGGGTAGCAGGAGTTACCTAGACCTATATTGTGGTTCTGTAAGCTCATGCCTAGAACTTGACCTCAGAATGGTCCAGAGCCGGCCATGATGAAGCAGAAGTATCTGAGGTTACCTGACCTGAAATAGGACAGACTGCAGACTCTGTAAAATCTCTACCTCTTCCCCAAGGGGACCTTTTGTATAAGCAAGCATGGACACATGCAAGAGGCCTGGGACATCATACTTGCAAAGCAGATTTTCTGAGCTATGTTGTACCTGTGTGTAGGTATATACCCTTTTAATAAATGTTTTCATGGGAGGAGGAGTGTGGCCTGAGATCCATCTTCCTTTCTGCCTGGTAGGAAGGTTGTGAGGATGTAGCTTACCCTCACACACCTCATACTTCTTCAGTGGTTCCCGACAGTTACCAAAGCAGACTCAAGCACTTCACATTTAAAAATGGGTCTAGGTTGGAGCATAATAACAATAAAGAAAACAAGCACGGGTGGTATTGCTTCCTATGTCAGCCATCTGCAAAGGAGCTCAGGAGAAAAACATCACCTAGAGCTGGTGACCTGGCACAGCCCTTCCCTAAGAGGCTGAAATGGAAATGGAAACCCCACCTCTAGTTAGCTCCTCTAGTTACCTGCACAGCTCCAGGAAAGTCAGCTGACCCTTTGAGCCTCAGCTGCTGCATCTGTGAAGCAGAAATGACTGCCACTTACACCCAGGGGTGCGCTTTGCTGTTGTTTTTAGCCTTGGATGCTATTATTGAAATAAATTGAACCTTTGTTTGGGTGAGGTTACTGGAAACTGTTTGCAGGGAAATAAGTGTTTTACCGAGATGTAATTTATCGATTAAATAGTTTTCTCAACTTTGCAGGCAAATGCCTGACAGAGCAGCTTCAGGGAGGGAGATTTTATTTAGGCTCTGGTTTTCAGAGGACTGCTGACTGTCCTGGTGTGACAGAGCTCATGAGGGTGGGAGCATATGATCACATGGTAGACAAGAAACAGGATGCTCAGGCCAGAAGCTGAGTCCTCCAAGGGCTGACCACAGTGAACTATTTCCAAGCCCCAGACCCACTTCTTCCTAAAGGTCCTTTAACTCCCCACCAAGAGGCATCACCAGCCGAGGACCAAACTCCCGAGGCAGGGAGATACTTAACATCCAAATCAGTTCACGTGCCACATAGTTCTGCAATTTAAAGTACACCATTCAATGGCTTTTAGTGTATCCATAGAGTTATGTGTTGTCACCATAAGCAATGTCTCCACTTGGAAAGAAATCCTTTTTACTTATCTCATTCCCAAGTCTCTTCCTTTTTGCTCAGCATTGGGCAACCCCCAATTTACTTTTTGTCTCTTCCTTATGCTTATTCTGGAGTCATGCAATATGTGGACATTTGTGACTGATTCCTTTTACTTTAGCATAGTATTTTCAAAATGCATCCATGTTATAGCATGTGTCAGTTCTACACTCTTTGCTATAGCCAAAGGGATATGCTGCATTTCATTTATCCATCCATGAGCTGATAGGCCCTTGGTTGGTTTTTATCATTTAACTATTGTGGATAATGATACTATGAACATTTTATGTATAATTTTGATGTGGGCATATGTCTTCATTTCCCTTAACCATACACCCAGAGGTAGAATTGCTGGGTTGTATGGTTTATCTCTTTAAGTAGCAACCAGACCACTTTCCAAATTGTAGTGCCATCTCACATTCCCATCGGCAGTGTCTGGGGGACATGTCTCTACATCCTTGCCAAAGCTTGTTCCACGGGGTCTTTGTTATCATGGGTGTGAAGTGGTTTGGATTTGCATTGTCCTAATGGCTGGTGATGTTAAGTATCTTTTCTTGTGCCTGCTCGACTATTAGCATCTATTTTGGAGAGTTTCTTAGTGTAATTTTGCTTGCTTTTAAATCTGATTGTCTATTATCACACGATAAGGATTCCTTATATAGAAGTTCTGTATCAGATATGGGGATTTGGGAAAACATTTTTCCCGTCTACCATTCAGTTGTTTCACTTTCTTATGTCCTTTTAAAAACTGAAGTTTTTTGTTTTTTTTTTTTTTTTTTTTTTTTTTTTTGTTTTTTTTTTTAGGGAAGTCTAATTTATCTATTTTTATCCTTTTATTATATGTGGTTTTGATTTGTGTTTTTGTAGATAGGGCTTCTCTGTGTGTCCCTGGCTGTTCTGGAACGCACTCTATAGACCAGGCTGGCCTGGAGAACCCAGAAATCCAGCCTCCCTCTGCCTCCCGAATGCTGGGATTAAAGGCGTGCACCACCATTGCGGGCCATGCTTTTGATTTTATGCCTAAGCATTTATTGCCAAATCCAAGCACAAAGGTAAGCTCTCTATTTTCTTCTGAGAGTTTTATCGTTTTAGAACTTTGTTTTTGAGCTAATTTGTGTATATGTTACAAGACAAGGTTCTGATTTCTTCCTTTGCATGAACCAGTCCTGTTTATTGAAAAGATTATTCTTCCTCCATTTAATGATCTCAGTGCTTCTGTTGAAAAGTCACCTGACCACAGACTGAAACCCACCCCCCACCCCCACCATCCGATCTGATCTGATCCAGTGTCACACTGCCTTAACTACTGCTGCTGTCTAGGAAGTCTGGGGTTGAGAAGTGGAGTCCTCCTGTATTGTTTTCCTTCAGGTGGTTATTTGGAGTCTTTTGCATTTTCATATCAATTTCAAGCTACTGTTACATTTTCAAGAAGAAAACTTCCGGCGTTGCTGGCTTGTACCATAGAGAAATGGCTTTTGATTTTGGCTTCTTAGGGATTTAAAACAAACCCATAGAAATTTCTGCATCCATGACGCGGTAGGAATTTCCTAAAACTAAGTTTACCAAAGACAGAACAGCTTTTTAATATCCCCCCTGCTCCATTCATCTATCCCATTTGCTCTGTTGCTAATGAGAGCTCCTTTGGTGCTGTTCTGGCTTGGGAAACCCATCTGCCCAGAATGGTCTTAGATCCTTAGGCATAATTTCCTTAATTTCAGACTTCTGGGTGTTGTTGTTGGGTAGCATGAGAAGGAAGGAGGACAGGCAAGAATTAATCTACCATCGACTCAACAATCTGAAAGGAAAGATCCTTTTGAGAAAGGGTTTGTTAAGGCCACCCTCATTTAAAATTCTTGATCCAAGCATAAGGCCTTTCCTTCACCCCTGCTGAGTAATGCAATGGTCTCAAGAACCCATATAAAACCCCTTCTTAAGTGAGCACATTGAGAGGCCATGAAAATGGTGTTAAAAGCAATGGAAGCCTGCAGAGAGGAGAGGCATGAGGGAGAGCAGGACAAAGGAGCAGCCAATAGGAAGAGAGAGGGAGGTGAGTGAAGGGAGGCAAGAGAAAGGAGATCCCAGCAAGGGGGACGCGCATGACAGGTAGCAATTATTTACCATTTACGTACAATAGGAAAACGCACTTTAACTTCAGGAAAAGCACCAAGTCCACTCAATAACCATTTCAAAGCATGTGGAAATAAAACATGGCCTTTTAAGGGGCTGTAATAAATGTGCAGCGCTCTTTGTGAGGCCCCTGAAAGAATACACGTGCTAAGCCTTGGTAAATCACACTTAAAAGTAAGTGTAACATAAAAACGAAATTAGGCATACAAATAACCTCACACTTAGGCGTTTTCTAAAAGTCTCTTTCAAACAGTTAATTGGAAAAGCGTCTGAGGAGCATGCATTTTCTTCACCTGCCTTCCTCTCCCTTACCATGAGAACCACACCAAAGGCCACAGTAAATAAACAAATCTAGGATGCAGAAAAAACAAAACAAACAAACAAACAAAAAAACTGCATTATATCCTCAGTCCTGAGAAAAGGAAAAAGAGGGAGAAAGAAAATAAATGACAATATCAGAATTGTTAGCATCATGTTGTAGAGAACTGAACAGAAGCCTTTAAACAAAGGCCACAAAAAAAAATATGTAAATGGTATCATAACCTCTGTTTCCACTGCATGGTTTAATAGGGCCAGCATTCACTTCAAAATACACTAGCCAACCAGCTCTCAGAGTCAAGTGCATGTGCCCATTCTCCAGTAACATCTGCTATATAATGTTGTTGTGTTCCCAATAAACTGGGTCCAGCATGCTCTAGCCTCAAGAAAGAGAGAATCCCAAGAGTTGCCCAAGGGAACTGTGGCCATTAGGTCCACAGTAAAGCAGCAGAGATCAGATCCTGGCAGACTGGGGTTGTAGCCCACAAACTCCATGAGAGAGTAGTCATCACCAACAAGCATTCTCTCAGCGAGTGGCACCCTCTGCCACCCTTGCAGTTGGTGCCCAGATCTCTTCTCTGTTTTACAATACAAGATACCTACGCAACTGTAAATGCTGTAGGTTGAGTGCCACAAGAAACCCATTCTTTATAACAACATGTTCTCACAAGTAAAGCTTTCATTCATCTCAACAACCTAGGCACCCCCTAAAGGCCCCACCTCCCCCACAGCACCACAACATCAATGAATTGTCAATACAAGTTTCAGAAGGGCAGACCATGTGCAAACCACTGCAAGATGCTAGGCGGCATATCTCCATGGCCACTACAGAAAGCAAACAGAAAACCCAGGTTTATGAATTCATTCAAGAAACATTTATTGCTCTGTTTTAATGGGGACAGCACTCACCGTCAGGATCATAACACAGAGTTTTGAGATTTCTGTCTCACCCTAGTCAGAATGGCCATCCTCCAGGCAGCAAATGACAACAAATTCTAACAAGGATGTGGGGGAAGAACACTTACTTGTTCTTTGCTGGTGGGAAGGTAAACTTGGTGCAGCTACTATGGTGATCTCCACGGACGTTCACACACAATATCAAAATTAGAACAACCATAGGATTCAGCTAGATCAGTCCTGAGCATAGACCCAAAGTCTCTAGTCTGCACACCATAGAGACACTTGCACATCCATGTTCATTGCTGCACTGGTCACAATAGCTAAGGTATGGAGTCAACCCAGTAAATGGGTAAAGAAAATGGGCTACCTAAGCACAAAGGGTTTTATACAGCTGGAAAAAAAAAACAACAACAAATGAAATTATGACAGTCACAGGGAAGTGGATAAAACTAGAAATATGTATTTATATATAATAAATTGTGTATTACATATAATCAAAGTCAGACTACAAAAGACAAACACCACATTTTCTCTCATATGCAATATATATACATATGTGTATGTATACATATATATATACACACATCTATATACATATATATGTGAAGGAACAAGAGAGCATAATGGAATATATGTGACGTGAAAACAGAAGAAACAACTATTTTGCAGGAAAGGAAGGGGACTGGCAAGAAGGTAGAGACAAATGAGGGGAGGAGAATAAATATATGTGTATATGTGTGTGTGTATGTATATGTATATGTATATATGTATATATACACATGTATGTGTATATATACATATATATATCCATTTTTTCAATAGGCTAACTCTGGTTGTTCGAATGAGGATGACCCCCATAGGCTCATATATTTGGTGCTCCCTTGGTGGAACTGTTTAGAAAGGATTAGGAGCTGTGGCCTTGTTGGAGGAGGTGTGTCATTAGAGGCAGGCTTTGAGGTTTCAAAGGACTTTGTGGACTGGGATCTGAGCTCTCAGCGGCTGTTCCAGCGTCACGCCTGCTTGCATGCTGCCATGCTCCCTGCCACAAGGGTAAGAGGCTCCTAGCTGCCCCCCCCTCCCTGAGAAATAAAAAACCCCAAGTAAACCCTTATTTCTAGAAGTTGCCTTAGTCATAGTATTCTATCACAGCAATAGCAACTAAGCAACTAAGACACCCATCCACCCACTGTGGGTAAAGTAAGATAAAAACTCGCCTTCCCATCTCACATAGAAGAAAATGGGCCATAGTGGAAAAGGACTGACTAGAATCCCATACAGGCAAGCTCCCCTGCATTTGTGAAAACAAAAGTATCTCAGGAAATGATAACCAACCTTGCCTAGAAAGACAGGCAATTCACTGACAGGGTGAAGGATGGGACAGAAAAAAAAAGCGTGTTAGTTAATGAGGAAAGCCCCAGAGCTGTGGACTCCCCCTCCGAAGATGTTTTCTGCCTTCGCAGACACCAGAGGGCAAGCCGTCGTCCATAAATTATACTCTCACCCCATTTTCTAAATTTCATTAAAAACATTTTTTTTTTCCCTTTATCTGAAAATTCCTCTTTCGACCCTCACAAAGACACTCCTGGGCCCGACTTATTACCCAATAAGTAAGCGGGTCCTGTGCACGCCACTGTCAGCAAGCCTGTGCCGCTCCCCTAAGAATGCACCTAAGTGGGCCGCAGACCTCTCGCGCTCGCCCTCTTCTGTCATTTCACTTAATTAATAAGCAGAACAGAGATTTCAGAAAAGGGGGGAAATTTGATTACGCAGCATTGTAATGGCACTCGAGTCTACGGTGAAGATGGAGCGGGGTCTGCCCCGTTAAGATGTCCATTTGCTGTACCATTGTACAGTGGGGATGTCAGTGCGGCACGCCTCTCCCCCCCCCCCCCCACACACACAGCCCCTCCCGGGTGGCCTTTCGCTGCATCTCTCGGTTATACTAAACCATTAGTCATGCCCGGGTCGGTGGTGTGTCAATAACAGAATAATTATTAAAGGAAGCCTTAAGAGGAAGGACGGCAGCCTGATTCAGAACTAGCCCGGTCACCGGGTACCATGGCTGGTTGATCAAATGAAGAGATGTTGAATTAAATGGCCCCTCTGCATCTGGAGACCTCAGGACCGCTGATTCCATTATTCCAGGGTTTGTCTGGAGCTGCTAAACACCTTTTCAGACACATAAGTGGCATGGCTTTCCCCCCTGCTGGCAGCCCACCCTTCCGGAGAAGGACAAATTAGCGGAGTTAATGGTTCTGGCATTTTAAAAGGAAGTCGGCCAGCAGGGTAATTCAGAGCGCTTGAATCTTTGCAGAACGCTAGGTGCAGAGAAGACACGGGCTCGAGATCCTGAAAGGGATGTTCGGATTCAGTGCTAGGCCTCTGAGAGAAACCAGTGAAGGGCTAAGGAGAGATATGGGGGGCGTTCTGCAAGCCCTACATATTAAAATGACCACGGAGATAGGCAAGTAGGGAGGACACCATGTGAGGCTGGATACACACACAGACACGCACGCACGCACGCACGCACGCACGCACGCGCACACACACAGCCGAAGAACTCTCAATCCAGGAGCAAGGCCTTTAGCAAAGCCCTTCTCAGTCCCTTCAGAAGGAGAATGACCTTGTTGACCCCTTGATCTGAGACTTCTGGCCTTCAGACCTCAGAGAAAATGGCTTTGGTGGCTTCAGCTGTTTTCTCTGCGGTACTTTTCATGGTCGCCCTAGCAGGCATATATGAAGTTCTAAGCCCAGTCTCTGCTGGCTGGGTATTCTTATGACCATTTATTCATTTAAGAAAAAATGAGAACAAAAATACATTGTTCATTATGAGAATTACAAATATACTGTGGGAATCAAGACTTTTCATAAAGAATGAACTTTTCAAACTCTAACAGAAGCCCAAAGGACAGAGGTGAGGTCGGGGATGTTCAACAGTAGGTTTTACAGACAGTTTTCATCTAAGAAAACAATAACATCTTCATAATGTTCCCTTTTAAACAAAGTACTTCTTTTATGTACATTGTTATTAGAACAAACCCTGCCATCTCTCACATCAGTTGTGGCAGAGTTGAGTTTCAGACCAAAACACACACACACACACACACACACACACACACACACACACACACACATATATATATATATATAAAACAAATGTCTTTAAAAGAAAACTCCTTGATTCACACCACTGATGATGATACCCTGAAAATAATACTTCCCGTGGTCTTCTTCCAAACCTATAGCCAGGGTTAATTTTAGGAAAAGCATTGAATTTCCATGGAAAATTATCTTACAAAGTATCTCACTAGTCCCCCTAAAATTGGAAAGGTCATAGAAAAATAATGAAAGTCTGAGAAACTGTCACAGCCAAGCAGAGACCAGGGGTATGAGAGCAAGTGTAGAGAGATATGTCAGTCTCCAGGGAGCCTAGAATATAAGGAAGATCTAAAGTAGAAACTAAGGAAATCTGAGTAACTGGATGTCAATAATGTACCAGTACTGCTCCAGTAATGGTAACGGATGTGCCACACTGATGGCAAAGTGTTGGTGATCAGGAAATCAAAGTGTTTAACAGGAGACCAGAAACGTGGAACCATCTCTCGTTACTCTGTAAATCCAAAGCTAATCTGAACAAAAAAAGAAATAAGTATTTGGGGGTTTGGGAAGGCTTGCCTGTGTGAAAGAAAGTACCTGCTGTCCAAATGTGAGGACCTGGTTTTGAACCCCTGGGACCCGGGTGAAAGCCTGATTCATAGTGTGGTCGTTTGGATCCCAGTGTTCTGATGGGGCAGAAGGAAGGCAGAGAGGGATGCTCACAGGCTGCTCGCCGGCATCCACAGCAGACAAACAGGAGAGCTGTTGTCAGAAGCTAAGTAGAGAGCAAAGACTGGCCTCTCACCTTTACACACATGTATTCCATGTCACATGTGTACTCACATTCACATACACGAACGCATACACATGTATACATACACTTCACACACACACACACACACACACAGCAAGAAAGAGAGAGAGAGAAACCATACACATAATAAATAATTAAATACAAAAAGTGAGTTTGAAAAAGACAACCCAAATTTTGCTTTCATTTTCTGAAGACTGCTAGAGAAAGTTAAATACGTGACTCAAAACCACTTTCTTCCAATGCTTTTTCCTCCTCTCTGGGGGTACTGCACAAGTCACAACTTCTTCACAGCCTCTTGCTCTCTCAGATCTACGTACACACACACACACACACACACACACACACACACACACACACACACTGCCCACCCAAGAACCATGCTTTTCCTTTCACCCGCTCTCATTGATATCAGGCCTTCCCCATTGTCACCAAGCTCAAACCCAAGTCCTCCTTGACAAGTGTCACCACCAGCTGCCAATCACGGTTGTTTTCAACACCCAGATGACCCAGGAGTTCTTCTTTTACTGCCTGAGAAATAGAAAAATAGATGAGACACTCCTGAAGTATGTAGCTCTTCTCCAGGCCTGTCAGCATTGCCATAAGCAATCTCAGCAGGGAATTCGTAATAGATGAAGTTCTCAGTCCCCATACATGATAAATAATCTACAAATAAAAAAATACATATACACACATACGCACACACTTCTTTAATTAAAAAAGAAAGGTGGGCGACTGAGACAGTTCAGTGGGCAAAGACACTTGCTGCCAAACCCTGACAATCTGTGTTCAATCCCTGGGACCTACCTGGCAGAGAGAACTGACTCCCACAAGCTCTTCTTTGACCTCCACGTGGTTGCCATGGCACAGCGGTACACACACACACACACACACACACACACACACACACACACACTAACTGTTTCAATGGCAGTTGTCTGGGGAGAAAAGTCAGTTGGTAAAGTGATTGCCTTGAGAAACAGAGGTCCTGAGTGTGATCTCAAGAACCTACATTTTAAAATGGCCAAGGTGGTGTGTGCTTGTGATCCCAGTGCTGGAGAGGCAAGGACAAGCACACCCCCACAGCTTGCTGGTGAACCAGCTTAGCCTGCTCCGCACGTGCTAGGCCACTGAGAGATCCTGTTTAAAAAAGAATCCTCGAGAAGAAGAAGGTGGACAACACTTGAGGAATGAGACCCAAGACTCTTCCCTGGCCTCTAATGATGGATGCATACGCACACACAGACACACACATATATACAAACACAAGCACACACATACAAAATCACACACATACACACAAGCACACACCTACACAAAAATTGGCAATCCCAAAACTACGTTCAAAATTTGTGCTGTTTTGATGAAGTTCAAAAGCATACAAAATTATGGATTATAATACTTAGACGTACCTGGATATGTAATGTGATAAAAATTGATTTGTTTTTAGATAGAACAAGTAAGAAATGAACTCAAAATGTGTAAGCAGTCATATCCTAGGGAGAATAATGTGGAAAGAGAGTACAATGTCTCTCGGTGGATGAGAATTATACTGCATAACTAAAATGTGTATTACATGTTCTTTGGGATGTTATCAAATAAAAAGATGGATTTTATAAAGGCTAGTCAGAGCTCTAATGAGAGTGTAATTCTAGATTCCAACAGCCAACGACTCCAACTTGGGCTTATGTAAAGAGAAAAATAATGTATTAATATTTTTGGGTGACTCACAGAGTAACCAGAAGGACCAAACAGCCAGGCTGCGGCTCAGCCAAGATCCCGGGCATCAGAACTGGGCCTGGTAAGACACCATCACACACAGACACTTCAGCTTACATCTCCAAAGCTACAAATACTAGCGCTTTGCCAAGCTCCTTCTCGGAACCGAAGAGTGGACAGCTGCCGCCACAGGGTGTCCTTATGGTTCCTGTTTCTTCATACTTCTAGCCCAGTTCCAGCTCTGAGTGGATAAGCTGGTAGAGGCAGGTCGTGTGCCCATGTCCTTCCTCAGAAAGACGGGGGAGCTGGGATTCTACCCTTTCCTCCAAGACTTATAAGGTTATAAATAACACACATGTAGCCAGAGACTTCAAATGCTGAGTGTCAAAAGAATTGAGAAATGTCCACTACAATCCACTTTCAACTGTCTAGCATCAAATAACGTGCAGCCCTCTCCTCGTGCAGTTTCTTAAAAATCATTTATACCGTACATACTTCCATTACCCCTCATAGCATTAATAAGGTGTCCTTTTTATCCTCACACGGTGGAGGCACCCAAAGACCCAAAGTCTCAGGTCCCATACTTAGCTCTGCTTTCAAGATCTCTTGATTATACACTCTTCAGTTAAAATCAATTCCTGATATGCTGTTGTTGCTAAACCAAAATACTATACTGATTCCTTCCACCAAGATTTCTCTGATAAAAACACAGGGTGCAGGCGAGATAAGAGAAGAAAGGGGGAAGAAATTTAAACTATAGAAATAGGTTTCATCCAACCAAAAATACTCTAGTGGCTGTGAGTCAACAGTGACATTCATGAATTCCTGATTCCATTCAAAGGTCCTTTTGCCTTCACCCGGAACCTCAGGGTCACCCTTACTCCTGAGAGATCTGAGTTGATGGTAGGAAAAGGACCAGACCCATCACACTCACAGGACTGCTGATGTCCCATGTGGGATGCTATTCACAACATCCTAGTACATTAAGGATTGCTGAAGATTAATACTTCTATACATCTTAAATTTGGAATGATTATTCTAAGTTTTAAATAATTTTATTCTAAGGCACTCACAAATAAAAACATCACTTAGCTAGCTTAAGGTAGCCAGTCAAACCTTACCTGCCCAATCCCAAAGTCTGTGCATTTCAGTGAACTTCTATTCATCTAAGATGCACATTCTGAATGGCTTCTTGGAATAGGTACTTCAGTAAGTTCTTGGAGATACAGAACTATTCCCTTCAATGGCCTGGGATATCCTCTGAATACCATTGACTGCTTTGAACATAAGCCCATCCACTGCCATGAATCACTGAGGCCCCCTGTCAGGAAACATGGGTTTTCTGCCTCCAAGTATAACCTGTTTTCTATTACATCACATGAGCTCTCAAAATATCCCGGGAGAGTTGGGGAATGGAACCCACCGCTAAAATGTATGTAGGGTGGCATTCAAATGTCACATCATAATGCACTGAGGACCTGTTTATCCATGTTTTTAGGTCAGCATTTGCCTTCTCCTCCGTGTATTTCAATTTTAAAAATGAGAACAGGAATAGAGCTGAGACCTTTTTTGTTCAATTACTCCTGAATCAGGAGGACTTGACTGTCTACCTCCTTTGTGTTTCTTTCTTTCTTTCCCCAAGAAATTTGTCACTCATGCTGATTCTCTGACAATCAATTCATTGATCTTCCCCATTCCACCGTAGGAATATTTGAAATGCAAATGAGGTCACAGGTCTCTTTTCCATAAAAAAAGGGGGGGGGGTCAGCATTCAGAATGCTATGAGTCTAAAAATCCCTATCTTTCTATTATGAGTATGTAACAACCTTTCTTTTACTTTAATTTTTTTTCTCTTTCTCAAAGCACACAAATAAATTACTAGCCAAAGCATGCAGTAGTTAATTTTCCAAAACACAAGAAATCACTCTATCGGAAGAATCTTTATTCATTTGACTGGACCCCTTCAATTTCTCAGACACTAAACATCAGCAGACTTCGCAAAGCTCTTTGTATCTATCATCTACTTCATGCATCATTCATGTAAAAGGTGACCTGGGTCCCATTAGTTGACTAGCTGATCTGAATCTTTGGGCTACTCAGATAACTCATTTCCAGTGGCCCTCTTTTCAAAATTAATGGAACAGAGGAAAATACATTCTACTTTAAAAAAATGCCCTGCTGGGAAATTCTCAGTGAAGTAAGGCTAATTTGTTTCTGTATTTCGCCTTTCTTTCCCACCCTTATTTTTGCTTTCATTCCAAAGGACTGTGTTTCTGAGTTTGTATAGACCTAGGAGTACAGATGATCAATGTCAAGGCCCCAGCTGGAACTACACAGGTGTGAATGACTTTGAATCAGTAACTGCCCTTTGGTTCAAAACCTCCTTCTTTCTTTCTGCTTGAGATCTTCTGGCCCATGCGAACAATGATCTAGTCACCCCTTGGAAAATCTGTTGATCAGGGCCTTGTAGATAGTCAAGACTTCCACCGTAACATCCTACAGTGTTATGGTCCCAGGCCATTACAGAAATGAGTAAATGCTCATTTCCTTCTTTGCCATACAACTATAACTAACTTTAAGTACAGTGAGGCTTTTTACGTGTGTGGGGGTTGGGAGCTGTGTTTTGAAAGACTTGACTAAGTGGTTACTATGTCTTTCAAAACTCCTTCAATACTGCCCCACCAAGGTCAGCTCAGAGTCTGGACACTGAAGCTTCACAAAGTCCCCAGCAGAGTCCTGCTGCCTTCCTTTCTGCTGTCATTTCCCACATCCTCTTCACCTTACTCTCTTCTCACCACCCTGAGCCACTTGACATTTCTCTACTCCGTATTCCCTGTGTTTGAGATGCCTTCAGCCCTCCGTCATCTGGGTAACACATCATCCTCCAACATTAGTTCAAACCTTACCTCCCAGGCATTCTTGTTGAGGCCTATCTCCTATCTAGATACATGGGCTCTTTATTCTTAGCAGTATCCACCCCTGAAGTAGTACCTATCATGCTGTCCTGCAATGAATGCTAATTCTCTCACCTGTATCCATTCAGAGCATCTTCTTTCATTCATCAATAAAAGAACTTTTTTTTTTTTTTGGTCAGTCCAAATGTAAAAGGAATGGCCATTGAGGACATCTAGCATTTAAATGAGGATGGCCAAGCTGACCAAGAATAGATGCTACATTTGTCAATGCAAATTAAGTATCTCTAGTTCAAAATAGTTGGGACCAAAAGTTGTAGTTGGTTGTTTTTGCTCTTTTGGAGGGTCCTCTGCCCAGCTCCCAAATAAACCATACACGGAGGCTTATTCTTACTTATGAATGCCTGGACTTAGCTTGGCTTGTTTCTTGCCAGCTTTTCTTAACTTAAATTATCCCATATATCTTTTGCCTCTGGGCTTTTTCCTTTTCTTACTTCTATAGATCTTACTTTCACTCTTACTTTGTGGCCGACTGTGTGGCTGGGTGGCTGGCCCCTAGCATCCTCCTCTCCATGTTCTTGCTCCTCCTTCTAATTCCTCTGTTTTTCTCCTTCTATTTCTTTTCTCTTCCTTCCAGCCTCTCCTATCCTTTCTCCTGCCTCATTATTGGCTGTTCAGTTCTTTATTAGGCCAATCAGGCAAAGTAATACAGCTTCACAGAGTTAAACAAATGCAATATAAAATAATGCAACACATCTTTGCATCATTAAACAAATATCCCACAGCATAAACAAATGTAACACATCTTAAAATAATATTCTACAACAAAAAGTGTGTCAAGTTTTATATTTTTCTTGCTTTTTGAATACTTGCATATAAATAATGAGATAATTTTAGGTACAGAACCAGGTTTAAACATGAAGTTCACTCATGATGTACATATGATTTATATACCTACCCTGAAGGTAACTTTATACATTATTCTTAGAGTGCTTAGCTTTTGACCATGACCTACACCTTAGGTCAGGTGAAGGATTTTACCTACACTGTCACATTGACACTGGAACACTTATGGCTTTGTTTACATAGTGCAGACTTTGGAGCAATTTTAGATTTCAGATTTTTTAATTAAGATGTTCAATCTGCATTCTCGATTACAGAATTTTTCTAGTTAAGGGGTCGATCACATGCTTGGCCCTAAAACCAATTCATATTTTCCCATTAAAGTATGTATTTGTAAGAAGCATGCTGAGTCTTTTTGTGTTTTAGGATTATTATTCCAACATGCATTTTTGGATTCTCGGCTGAAGCTCTAACAAGCTGCCTTTACCCATGTTCCCATGTGAACACTGGAGCCAAGTGCAACACCATTGCCCTGCTGAGGGATTATTTCAGTATTCTTTGTTTCATGCTAAGATGTCTTTCTTATGTCTCTGGTCTCAACAGTTTGCCTTGCTCCAGGCCCCTCTACAACAGTGACCTTTTGCACATCTACATTGGATTTTCTGCTCAATTTCCAACAGTCAAAATTCTGCTGTGACCATCAGAAAGCACACATCAAACACCTTCAGCATCGAAGCTGAAAAAGAATCAGGGGGAATTTTCCTGGGACATGGCACAGAAATTCAGGGCACAGCTAGCTGCCGGGAATGATAAAATGATGTCATCAGAAATCTGCCTGTACATTCTTTGTTGACTTGGTTATAGGCAAGCTCTGTAACAAGAAGAGATGGCCCCATCCACTGCTCTGCCCTGACCTTGCTCTTTCAACTAGAAAATTCCCTAGTAACCTACCAGTTTCCTGATCAATAAAGCAAAAGAACTAAGGGGAATCTTATCGGCCCAGCTTGAGCTGCACGCCCTCCCTAAGCCAATCACTGTGGCAAACAAATGCATTTCCCATTCAGATTGGCTATGGTGTGTCACCAGCACCTGGCACAGAGATAATAGGTCAGTATCACTAAAAATACAAGGCCAAACATCACCACAAGACTGAGTTCTGTTAGCAGAAAAAAAGAGAGAAAGGACAAGCTGATGGCCAGACCAAAGCTAGACACAGATCCCCTGTCTTCCTCCTCAGCAACGTTTGGAGAAACAAATGTCTACTCCTTAGGGCCATGCAAATATTTCTACTGAAAAGCTAATAAATGAAAGGAAGTTTATCAGCTAGTGTTCTAGAAAGACACACAACCAGTATATGAATATTACTAACATAATTACATATATACACAATATGCATGTATGAACACAGGTATATGTAAATCACATGAATGTGCACACACACTATAGATGATAGATAGATAGATAGATAGATAGATAGATAGATAGATAGATAGATAGACAGTCATGACCAAAGCAACTTGGGGGAAAAGGGTTTATTTGGCTTACACTTCCATATCACAGTTCATCATCAAAGGAAGTCAGGACAGGAACTCAAACAAAGCAGGAACCTGGAGGCAGGAACTGATGCAGAGGCCATGGAAGAGTGCTGCTTACTGTCTTGCTCCTCATGACTTGCTCAGCCTTCTTTCTATAGAACCTAAACCTACCAGCTCAGGGATGGCACCACACACAATGGACTAGGCCCTTCCACATCAATCACTAATTAAGAAATGCCCTACAGGCTTGCTTACAGCCTGGTCTTATAGAAGCATTTTCTCAATTAAGGCTCACTCCTTCCTAATGACTCCAGCTTGTGTCAAGTTGTACACACACACACACACACACACACACACACACACACACGAGAGAGAGAGAGAGAGAGAGAGAGAGAGAGAGAGAGAGAGAGAGAGAGAGAGACACCAGCTTTATTTTAGAGAATTAATTTACATGATTGTGGGTATTGGTACATGAACTCTCTGGCCTGAACTGCTCTATACTGGAACTCCTGGTCAGGAAATAATACTGTAATCCTGAGAAAGAAGAAACTTGCTGCACCCTTCAGGCCGTTCAACAGATTAAGGAGAGCTCATAGGTATCATAGACAGTAATCTGCTTTACTAAAAGTCAAATGATTACAGACAGTGGTTTCTCTCGCTAACCCTCGGGGATCACCAGACCCCCAGTGCCTACCTGAAACCACAGAAAGTACAGAAATCTAGGTAGACTATGTTTTTCCTATAAATATATAACTATGGTAAAATTTCATTGGTCAATTAGGCACAGTAAGAGAGAAGCAGTAACAACCAATAAAACAGAACAACCTTAACAATAGACTAAGATTAAAGTTATATGAACGTAACTTCCATCAATGGTTAGGATGTAATTCCCATATAGAGGGTGGGTAATCAGCACAGAGATGTGGTTTGTGTCTACGGCAGGACAGAAGGGTCTGGTGCAGTATTTCATCGCTCTGTCATGGCACTCGATTCACAACGGAAGAGTTACTCACTTTGGAACTTGCCATTTAACATTGGCGGACTTCAGCTGATCACAGGTAACTAAGAGCATGGACAACAAAACTAAGAAGAAGAGGGAACTGCAGTGTTAGCCACTTCTACAAGAGTGCTTTATAGGGCCGGGCAGTGGTGGCGCATGCCTTTAATCCCAGCACTCGCGGGGCAGAGACAGGTGGATCTCTGTGAGTTTGAGGCCAGCCTAGGCTACAGAGCAAGATCCAGAAAAGACACCAAAACTACACAGAAAAACCCTGTCTTGAAAAACTAAAAAAAAAAAAAACCTTCAAAAAGAAGTGCTTTATAGGAGCACACAAGTTAGTGTTTAATTGAGTAACTGAGTACCATTGCCTAGTCAGGCTATCCCAGGGACTTAACATAAACATGGGCACCTTTGAGTCAAGTCTGAAGTACTACATTTTTTAAATCTTTAATTTAATCTTAAATTTTTTGCAAAGTTGACACTTATTCTATACTATATCTATCTCGTTTTTTGTATGTGAGTAGTGTAAAGGATATTTTCACTCACTTCCCTGAAAAATAATTTGTACAGAATTAATTATTTCCAAGATGCTAATCAGTGCTGCATAGGTCTCTTCATTTCTGACACCACTGTTCCCAAACATACTCCAGGTGAGGGGCATGGGCACAGTGGGCAGTTTGGGGAGCCCCACTGGCGTGGCAGATGACTTTCAGGGCCCAGCCACATCCCCCAAGCCCACCTCGACATTCAGCTGCAACTGTGGTCCCCTTGTGGCTTTCTCTGTATCACCCTAGTTTTCTGCCTTGGCTAGTCACGCTCTCTGTTCCAGCCTGAGAGGAAGACAGGACCACTCACCCTCTTCTGAAGAAGGGCAAAGTTAGTAAGATTCCCCTCCCTCCCTCAGCACAATTCTGAGAGTTCATCTACAAGGGTCCCAGGGAGAGTGAGCTCATTTCCCACAGTGTAAACAGCTCAGGAATCTCTTTAGTTTTTCCTCCATTTTTTTTTTCTTGACCTCTGTTCTTTCCTGAGAATATTGTCAAAAATAAATTAGTTATGCTTACATCTACGGCTGAGAAAAGCCCAAAGATAATACGTGTCTTTTATTTATCTCATTTGAGCCTTTAAGGCTGTGAGATTACAGGAGTTTAGAAACCTCCTCCCACAACTGATCCTGAACTCATGGGCAAGTTCCAACTCCGATCTCAATTGCAGTATTCAGAGAACCCAAGGTCAAGTTTGATGCTTCAACTTTTCCCTGAGATAATTAATGATAAATAAACCCACATATTCCACCTTTCTACTCACCCCGATCATTATGCCACCTACCTCTAATTTACATATGCTATCTCCTTCCCACCCCACAATCTGCTGTCACTACCCACCAAAAAAACAAGAAAAACAAACAAACAACAACAACAAAACCCTGCCAATCACTCCTGAACAGTCAAAAATTTTGTATTTCTCCTAAAGTTCGTAATATAGTAGGAACGACCAGAAGACAAGCTATAGGTGGACAGGGATTGAGTTACATTCACCTGAAATACTGCATTTTTTCAAACAATGCCAAAGCTGAGAATCACAGCACAGACTTATAATTCAGTCCCCAAAAGGTGGAGGCAGGGGGATAGCGGAGGGTTTAAAGCTAGCCTGTGATAGACAGCAAGAACCTACTTCAAAAAAAAATTCCAAGTATCCAGCAATCTATAAAATAATGTTTCCATCTATAGTAGTATAGGCCTTGTGACAATTCATATACTCAATATTATAGTCATAATTCCCATTGGAAATAAATCTGTGGTCTTAATTAACCTGAAGACTTTCTGTAAGGCACTCAGTATGCAAGAGCTCTTCAAATCATTTTCTTAGGAGACCAGAGTGTGAGAGAGGAAGACTGATTTAGTCTTCATGGCATGTGGGACGGGTTGTAGAAGGACATGTATTAAGGCCTGCAGAAGTACTGTAATAGTCCAGGAATGAGAGAGGATGGTGACAGTGAAATTGGAAATGGAGGGTGGATTAGAAGCACACTAAGGAAGGAGATGTGGAGATTATCAGTTGGCAAGTGTATGAATGGAGAGCAAGCAATAGTTCCCTAATGAGGCTGGACAGAAAGCTGGGCTGAGAGATTCTGTGATGACCTGGCTTTGTGCACATCAAGTTTGAAGCTATGGAAACATCCAAGTTGGCAATGTCCATTAGGCAGATGAAGCAGGGTGGTCATGACATTCAGGAATCATGAGCAGAAATTCAGTATAGACATGGTAACTCAGTGGAAATCAACCAAAGCTCTGATCTGCTCTGTGTGATTCCAGCTTTCTCCTGAATGGTTCCGCTAGCCTGAATGTCCTTCTGGCTTCCCAAGAGTCTCTACTTCAAAACTCTGTAAAAGGTGCAAATTGGGCAGATGGTAATTGTTCTTTTCAAAATAACCTCCTAATTCACTCGCTTACCTCATTCATATACCACCTTCTCCTGTATTCTAGCATGTGAGGTTCATTAAGTTGGGTCACACAGCTATTTATTGAGCATGTGCTATATGGTTCAGGAACTACCGCCACTCACATGGCAGGAATAAAGATGATTAACAACATGTGCAGTCTGCCCTTAAGGAACATGGCGTCTGTAAAGAAGTCATGAACAGGTGGGTCAAGAAAGTTACAGGCTAAAGACAAAAAAAAGAGAAAGATTTACTCTAATGATGGGATTCAGAGAGGTACCTAGAAGGGACCTATAAAGTGCTCAAGTAGACACCACGAGAAGAGTCAGCCACCAGAAGTGGGTCTGAGAAGGAGGCATGGGGGCTAGGAAGCACATGGCCAATGAAAAGAACTGAAGGTAGCTCAGTTGGAGGTTTGCTTATGTGTACAAGGTAATATGGCAAATGGCCAGGGAGAAGGCATAAGTAAGAATCGGAGGTGACAGTCTTGGTCTACTGGGACTTCGAATTGTAAGACATCTGCACATGAAGCCAGCCCATCACAAGTAACTTTCACATCTCTTGATGCAGTTTAAACTTGGAATAGTGTTGTCTATTTCCAATCAGTGGAGCTGTGTACAACTCCCCAGCCACAAGTCATTCCCTCTAGACTAAGCCCTTGCAACGGCGATGACTGCGGATCTCTTATTCATCTAACTGCTTCCCTTCCCAATCAAGATTTCATTGATTCTTGTGTTTCTCTTATTTATCCATAGACTCCTAACAAATATTAAGAGTATTTGACAGTCTAGCTGGCAAAACCACTCAGCAGGTAAAAAATACTTGTCATGCAGGCTGAGGACCTGAGTGAGAGCAGCACTCCTTGGCATACACACACATATGCACATGATAAATAAATAGATAGACAGACAGACGCATAGATGGATGGATGAATAGATGATAGATAGATAGATAGATAGATAGATAGATAGATAGATAGATAGACAGATAGATAGATAGATATAGATTGGTAGATAGAGATAGATTGATAGATGATAGATAAATAAACACACAAATTTATCCCTCCAAATTGAGTTTGTCATTATGCATCATGACCAGTGTGTCATAATCACAAAAGAGTGGATCCAGGAGGTAGTGAAAAAGATTCAGTAAGACCTGTTATATCTACTATTTCTTTCAGTGTGCTGTAGAAAGAAAAAAACGAAGCTAAACAGCCTTGCTCTGCATCTTTGTGGACATGATTGCATTTGTTACTTTTCCATTGCTATACTAAAATACCATGACCATGTCAACTTACAAAAGGAAGGATTTATTGGGGGCTTACAGTTACAGAAAGCTAAGAGTCCATCATCGCAGGGCAGCGGGGCAGCAGGCATCCTGATTAGAGCAGGAGCTGAGAACTCACATCTCAAAGCTCAAACAGGAAGCAAAGAGCACCCTGGAAACAGCAGGTGTCTTTTGAAACCTCAAAACCTGCCCCTAGTGACATACTTTCTCCATCAAGGCCACACCTCTTCCAACCAATGGGCACCAAGTATTCAAATGCATAAGATGATGGAGGACATTTCACTCAAACTACCACAATGACAGAGAAGAAATGTTCACCATGCAAGTGAAGAAGCAATGAGATCTCACCCCACTCCACCCCCATGAGGATCTGAGTTTCTCTCTATTCTCTACTATTGTCAACTCCAAATCTACTGGGAAATGGCGCAAGGCCAGCCTGGGCTGAAAATATACTCTTGAAACAATCCATATGACCTGAATGCCACGTGTCAGATACCAAGTGCACCCCGTGGAAGGTGCATGCCTGTGATCTCAGTACTTGGAAGACAGAGGCAGGAGGATCAAGAAGTTTAAGATCAGACATGAGATCTGTCTCAAAAAAAAAAAAAAAAGGGCGGGGGGGGGGTCAGGGAAGTACTCCAATGAGGTCAGCCATTGTGGCTGGGAGGGCTGCTAGAGAGAGACCTGGTCTAACCTGGGCAAGTCTTTAGAGCGATATCCGGAGTGGGCAGCATTTCTGATATCACCATCGTTGCATGAGTAATCAACAGGGAGAGTCCCTAACTCCCTCCCCTCAGACCTAGTTCTGAGCAGATGTCCTAACTTTCCTGAGCCTACCCTCCCCTGTCAATCACCATGTCAAAACAGTAGTTCCTTAGCCTTTAATAGAACTTTGCAAATAACTATGATCTTTACACAAGGCCATTGAATTCCTACTCTCCTCTTCATACACCTTGCTTGGTCCAGAATTCTCATCCAGCTGATGCACATCTTTCATCCTAGGTGACAGGTGATGTCTTTGAACATCCTGTGTACACTTTTTACATTCATTTCTCCATCAGCTCTGTTGCTCCCAAACAATCCAATAAATCTGAAGTTAACTGATTTGGAGGGAAAGAATTATTTTCCAACAGACAATACTCACTGTGCATTGCTCTGTGTTAACTGAGTGGCACATACCAGGACCCTGTCCTTCCTCTCTTTCGCCCAGTTCCACGGTTCCAATCTCAGTTACCACTGAACAGTATAAAATGACGACACGGTTTCCATATATACACAGTTCAGTTGACATCTATATACCAAGGAAGAACTCCGTGCATTCGAATTCGATATTGTCCCGTGTAGCTATGAATCCAACTGCCTAAGAGCCCCCCCCCCCATTCTGTTTCACTCCCTCGAGCTTTTCAGCCCTTTCCAGCATCAGAAATCAGGCTGGTGGGTGGTGGGGCTAGGAGGTTTCTCAGGCTATCTTTCCTGCTCACTTCTCCTGTCAGTTTTCATTGTTACCCTTTTATTGTCATCAAGTTTATAGGAGAAAAAGATGGCATCCTATTAAGGCATAATTAGGATAATAAACGGGGGCTGCGGTTTGTTTTTGGACTGATTCCAGTTGGGTAGCATAATCACCTCTAGCTGACTGCTTGATGACTGTGACTTTGACAAAGTGGCATTATTTACTGCTAATGGATGAGATGATGATTTATTACTAATTACTCTCCCTTTCCACAAATTTTATATTATGTTCAATGAAGGATTACAGTGGGGGGGGGGCGGAGAATAAATATTCACTAGGGGAAAATGTCTAACTGCAAAGTTCATGGAACCGGGCCCCGAGGAGAGGAGCCAGACTGGAGAAAACTGGGAGCTGAAGAGTGGTCGCTGTTCTCTTACCCACTTCTGCTGGGAACAGCACACTCCTACCTCACATAGTCTCCACGCCACTCCATTTCTCTAAAGCATCCTCCATCTACCGACCCCGAGTTTCATTCTCCCTGCCTCTTGAAAACACGTTAGGAAAACCCAGGTTAAGAAGTCCCTGTGATAGAACTGCTTTCCCAGGGTCATTTTGGTATTCAGGAGTCTCCTGGCGGCGCGGACACAGAACCTTTCTAAATGAGAGTTGAAGGTGACTTTAAGAACCATGGGTGTTTAGACAAAAGAATCAAGTAACAGAGAGAATGTAGATGGATGGAAATGTGGGGTTCTAAGCCTCTAAACAATGATAAGACCGTTGGGGCAAAATCGAGTTTCCTTTACCAGTACACATGCCCCTTTTGGAAGGGGATAAGTGCAGCCCTGTGGAGTCCTAACTGCAAGGTTGGACTGGAGGAGTAAATTTGAAAGGGAGGACTCAGGAGCTGTGCTGGGTGTAGACGGGTGTGTAAGAGGAAGGTCAGGAAGAGAATCGGAGATGGCCCAAAGCTGAGCAGGACCCCTGATGCCAGGAAACACCTTTTTATACTTCTTTATAATTCTATAATCCATGGCACAGGATCCTGAACAGAGAAATGTTCTCAAGTGGCTTGATTGTTGAGCTTGGGCAAACATACTATTAGAAGGGGAAGCAACATTCTTTGCATGTACATCAACTAATTACTGATTTTCTTAAACCAACATTTATAAAAGAGGCTATCTTCTGATTATCAGGAATTAGAACAGCATCAACCAAAGCATTATTCTTTAATTCCCATCCCATTGGAGGTCTTCACTGCAGGCTAAAATTTTCATATCCTTTATAATAGCACACAGAGCAGTATCTGATTTTAATGTACTTTTGATCAAATTTTATTGTTCAGTAAATTGCTACAGATTTTAGTTTGTGGTGTTTTTTTCCTTTACTGAATCTGTAAACCCCTTCTTGCAAACTGTGGTTTCTTCTAGCATCTGTTACACTTTGGTTTGAATTCTATGTTCAGATTACCAATATGTAAAATGTATTATTGATATAATATAAAGTGAATGAACAGTGATGGACATTTTGCAGCATGTGCTTGTGTTATTGCTGAGCTAACAGCAGAAGAACCCATCCTCCCCACCCAGGTACAGAGAGACCACCCAGACATAACTGTACTCTAACAACAACCAAACAGTGAACTCTTGGCAATATCTCCCTGATTTAAAGAAGTGACCCATGGCATGTCCTGAAGGATGAGTTCACTAGCAGAGAAGAGAGAATGGGATTTTCTAGACAGAGAGAATGGCTTTTCAAGGTGTGAGGACTTACAGAAGACTGAGAAATGATTAAAAAAATCAATGTAATAAGAATGCAAGGTGTATAGAGTAGACAGGAAGAAGCAGTCACAGTGGGCTTGCTTAGAGATAAACGATACTGAGAATTTTGACCTTTGAGCCCGTGGATGCTCTATAGCACAGGAAGGAATGTACAGTCCGTCACTTATTGCTACCAAAATTTCCCGCGGATGCCCAAATTCACTTACTCTCGAGTTACCATAAATGGCATATTAATAACTGATACACATCCTCCCACATACTTTAAATGGTATGTAGATTATCTCTAATGTGCAACACAATGCAATGCTATGTAAATTATTTCTTATAACTGTGTAGGAAATAATGAGAAGGATAAAAGTTTGCATATGTTTAGCAATGACACAATGCTGTATGAACTTTTTCTTGTGAAATGAGCAAACATCTATTAATCCAGACAGGGGTCCAGTGACAAACCAAAAACACAATTGCACCCAATTGCACTTGGTGAACCAATTACTTTGACTAGAGTTACTTATGGGAGCATGAGTGAGGGACTGTTTACAGGAACCACTGAATGAACAGCTGCACCACTGAAGGAAATGTTTCCCAACAAACATAGCAGCTTACATCCTCGAGGAGGAGAGATGGAGCATCATAAGCCCCTCCCCCTCGGCCACCATTAACTGTCCTGGCACTAGGAAAAGGGCCTTGTGGTGAGCCTTCCCCCAACCTTCCATGACTATTGAAAGTTAACGTGCAGGTCTCCTGTGGGTGATCACAGCTGCTGAGTATTCAGGAGGGCAATGACCATGCCACACCCGGGTGTGGGGGGGGGCACAGCATCCCACAACACGGTGGGGGAGGGTCATCTATGTGTGAGTGGATGGGTTGGTTGGATACAGGGGTGCAGAACCTGTAGATAAAATACAGAGGACCAGCTGCTAGGTGATGCTTTTGGAAATTCAAAAACCAAACACTGACACAGGGTAGAGCAGAGATACAAAAGAAAACTAAAGGGGATGTGGGCGGGGGGGGGGGGCTGGTGAGAAATTGGGCAGAACTGAGCTGCCTAAAGGAGACTCAGCAGCCTCCAGGTATCACTCAATAGAACCATCATGGCTGTGCTTATTAAATGCAAGAGAGAGGGAGAGAGAAGACCTCAACATTTTTAATTTGACCCTGAGTATATATGGAACATTTTGTGTGAAAGTATCCTATAATGTTTTCACTATTGCCCCACCGGGCTTTCTGGTCTAAAGAATTTTGAACTAAACTAAATTAGGCAGACAAATATTTATACGGCATAAAGGAAGAAATATCAGCATCCTTTGAGTGCTGTTAAAGTGCTTGATTAGGCTAAGTTGTCATATTTAGTCTTCACAAAAGCTCTGTGATAAAGATGCTACTACTTTCTTTTGAACAGAATGAGAATCAAAACACAGAAAAAGTATCCTAGGATCCAACCCATGGTCACAGGGTTGGTAAATGTCAGAAAAATTCAAACTCAGGGTTTGGGGCTTTGAAAGACTCTCTCTCTCTCTCTCTCTCTCTCTCTCTCTCTCTCTCTCTCTCTCTCTGTGTGTGTGTGTGTGTGTGTGTGTGTGTGTGTGTGTGTGTGTGTTCTAGTCCTGCCTCTTGGCAGCATAAAATAACCTTCATTAAGCTGCGTCCTGTGAGAGATTTCAAGGAGACTATACCAAAGGCTTCAAATTTCCACACTAGAGACAAAAAGAAGAGAAAGGAAGTAAGTCATTCTGAAATGCAGATGCGCAAACTCTGATGCCTCAAGCTGTAGTGAGAGTTAAGAGTGGCTGCTAAGGCAGCCATCTGAACTGTCTGAGTCGACTCCTCTTCATTCCTCGGTAGTGTCTTGGTCTTCGTGTCTCTAAGACAGGGATAGAAGAGTAACTAAGACAAAAGGAGGATCCGTACAGCACACAACTGTGTGCAGAATGGAGCTCCCCGAGTATGTGGAGAGGTAGAGTAAGGAGCATCCTCAATCACCCACAAAGCACAATCCTGAAGGAAACCTAGCACTTTTCACACAAAGATCCCTGACAGTCAATCACATGAGCCCCAGGCAAGTTAGAAGCTCTGCCTCCATTGACCTCTCCTCAGTCCCAGTCATCACCACTCTGTAAGAGTCCAGAAGCCTGGGGAGTAGGGACCATGGAGTGAAAGGGCAATTAACGGACCGGAGGAAACTAGACCAGGCCTTACTGCCTGTCTGTGCCCCGAGGACTCCTGTCTTGTCTGAGCAAGCAACAGGAGAGCTTGTCAGGGAAGGATCTTCAACTAGGCAGGAAATTGAAGTTCTATATAGGATTGGGGTCTCCTGATTTATTTAATACTTGAAAATGATATATTTGGTCGATACTTTGAAATTGCTTGAAAAGTTATAATGTCTACCAAAGTTGTCACCAAGCAAGCAAGGAAGAAAATCTGATCAAGCATTACGCAGAGCAGATGTGGAAGACAAGTGAGGGTCATTTCTTAGCTAACCTCTTCCAAGTCTAGCACCTTAATAAATGATCTAGAGTTGAGATGATGGAAAATCTGCCAAAATGCTGAGTTCCTCATACAGAATTTTTCAAAGCCAGAGCCCACATACAGAAGATTCCTTTCTAGTCAAATCTACTTTCAATATATCTGTGGGTGAAGTGAGCTTTTACAAGGCCCGAGAATGTTTTCTAAACAATTTACATATTAATTATCAAAAATAAATTTGAGGAATTTTAAGGGACAGCAAGCTAATGCAAATGAAGCCTGAGCCAGGGCCAGAAGGCTGACGTTACAAGGAAAGCATAATTATTAGGCGTCTTCAATATGCTAAGTGGTATTTAAAGCCATAAGAAGAATTAGAAGAAATGCTTCCTATTCTTGGGACCAGCTGGATAAAATAAATCTGTGCTTAAAAGAAAAAAGAAGGAGGAGGAGGAGGAGGAGGAGGAGGAGGAGGAGGAGGAGGAGGAGGAGGAGAAGAAGAAGAAGAAGAAGAAGAAGAAGAAGAAGAAGAAGAAGAAGAAGAAGAAGAAGACACTAGAAAAGAATAACAGGGATACAGTCTCGTGCAGAAACATGCAGGAAGTACGGGCATATGCAAAGGATTTGTACGATGACAAAGTCCAAGGATTTGCTAAGGGCTTTCCTCAGAAGACGACAAAGCTCAAACAGAGATGATCCACAGTTGCCAATGGAGATCTCCACTGCATCACACCAGATGGTAGTCTCATGAGGGAAGGCTCAAGAACCTAAGACATGGTTTAGTACATTCTTCCTGAGAACTTGGCTCCTGGGAAGGATTCCACGGGAAGTGGCACATAGAATCTTTTTTGTCCTGACCAGAAAAGAAAACACAGATGAGCACCATAACTCGTTAAGGTATTTCAGGGAAAGTGATATTTAGGACTTCTGAGGGAAGTCCATGGAGGTAGCCTGGACTCTCAGGAAACCAATGTGCCTAGAGCTACATCCATGAAATAACGATAACTGAAAGGCAGCCAATGCAGACAAGCAATGGAGAAAGGATGTCACTGAACCAGGACAGAAAGTCCCCTTGTGTCTTGGAACTTCAATAGGCTCTTTGCTCTCTATGACAACACATGGAATTCGTTTTCTGTCTACTGATAAGTCATTCACTTGATCTGGGGTGCAGGGACCAGGTTAGTGGTGTGAGTGGTACGTCTCTAAGACTGTCTGCCTGTTCCTAGATGTGACTAGTAACAACCCATCTGCCTGCTTGTTGCTGCCTGCGGAGAGGGGGGACACTGGGTGTCTAAAGCACTCGAAAGAGAAGAGAACATTCTGAGCACAGGGAAAGACTGTTCAGGTTAGATTTCTGTCAGTAAGTGCACATTAAGATCTGCTGACCCAGATATTCCAAGCTCACTGTTTTCCACATGCTCTAGAAAACCCTGAGCTCAGCAAGCATGTGGTCTGGCAGGCTGGGAGTATTAACCTGCGGTCCCCCCAGGATTCTTCATCATTTCAACACGGGCTTTGCCGGGGTTGGCAAAGCTGCACCACTCTCTCATTTCAGGCTGTGATTGCACTATCCCTCCCATTTGTGAGAGATGGACAAGAACCCCTAGCTAGGGTAAGACTGACTCTGACGTGTTGTTGTTGTTGTTGCTGTTGTTGTTGTTGTTGTTGAATCTGGAAACTCTATTAAAATGTTTTGTTCTCTTTCGAATTTGAGGGAGACAGGGTTGAGACGTGAAGCACTATCCTGCATTTGATGAAAATATTGTACTCCAGCAAAATTAGTCTCTTCTTTTACCACAAGACGTAAGCTTTAGATTATAATGGACAAACACTTCAAACCAAAATTATAACTTCTGATTAAGCAGCATGGCCCAGCTGCTGAATCACCAGCGCAGAAGTCTGACCCTCAAGAATGTGGAGCCCATGATGGCAGCCATTGTTTGTAGACAGCGCTCTTGTCTTTTTATGTAACTCCTCACTGACTAACCTCATCCTCCCAGTTCTCCAGCTGAAGTCAAATCAAGGCAGCCAAGGATTCGTGATGAGAGGCAGCAAGCAACAGATAGATTATGGGACAAGAGCCATCATTGATCACCGCCGAAGTGTTTATGACCACATCTCATGTGGTAGCCGTTAAGAGAGGTAGCCTGAGTTACACCTGAGGTAAACCAACTAGACAGTGGAATCTAATGTCCCCCAGACAGAAGCGCACTGACCCAGCTCCAGAATGACATCAGTGTTACCCATGTAACCTCAAGACATTAACCCTTGAGTGACCTCAGATAATATATAAACAGATCAATGAATCACTTGGAATGGTTTGGGTAGTAAGTAATAGAAAGCCCAGTTCAAACTACCATTAATAATAAATCTAATTAATTGGTTCACATAATGAAGTAGACTTTAGGAAAAGCATGACTAGAACTCTCGGCTCAGTTTTTAGTGTTCTATGGAGTCTTCCTTTTGCCAAAAGTTGGTTTCATTTTCAGGCTGGCTTCCCCCTTAGAGAAAGATGGACCCTACACCCTAGGGCTGACAGTCTCATAGCAAGCCATCCACACAAACTAAAGACATGGTCTAAAGTCAGACCTTCCCCTGACTCTGTTCCAGGGGAAAAAGAAAAGGATTTCACTGACAATTCACGCCAGTCAGGGTCCATGTCTACACCCAACTGAGGTATCCCAGTCAGCCTTCTAACCACTCTACTGGGGGAGTAGATGCGGAAGGGGAGCCACAGCCCAAACTTGAGCATTCAAGTATCTAATCTATGTCAGTATCTAAAATAGAAACACGAGTTTCACCAAACCCTTCATTTTCAGGCAGAGGCAGAGTGGACTGCAGAAGACATGTGCTTGAGCTGGCACACAAAAATCTCAGAATACACCCATAGCTAAAGCAACAACCATGTCACAGTGACATTCCCCTAGGCATCTGGGGAAGGTGGGAGTCCTAAGACTTACGTCTGAGAACCTCAAAGGGCTTCCCCACAGTTCCTTTGGAATGAACTCCTCATCTGTAGGTTCTAGGAATTTAATAAAGTAACTGGGAAAATTTGGCTGCATGAATGACCCAAGAAAGTTCTCTCTATAATCAGCAGTGCACTGCCTGGTCTGTGTTGTCTTTTGTACTCAGGACCGAAAGTGTTCTCCATCCTGGGGAGTGTCTAGCTAACCCTGTCTGAATAGAAGAGACACCATCAAGAACAGTAACGAGCTGGGCGGTGGTGGCAGCGCACGCCTTTAATCCCAGTACTCGGGAGGCAGAGGCAGGCGGATCTCTGTGAGTTCAAGGCCAGTCTGGTCTACAAAGTAAGTTCCAGGAAAGGCACAAAACTACACAGAGAAACCCTGTCTTGAACCCCGCCCCCCCCAAAAAAAACAGTAATGAGATCTATTCTTCCAAAACTAACAAATTGTCCTGTCATGATTTAATGGATGCTAGTGCCACAAACTTCCCAGGCTAGAGACAAATGACTTAGAACCCAATGAGCACAAGCTTCCAGTGTGCCTCTGTTTCCCTTGTCTCTTGTTACTCTATGTTCCTAAGAGGTACCACTGAACAGCCATGTGAGGTACTGGTGCATTTGCCACACTTCATCTCTGTGACAACATACTTGGCATGAAGGACTTAAGAGAGGAAGGATCTGAGGATTTCAAAGGTTCCAGGCTATGACTGGCTGACTCTGCTGCTATGTGTCTGAAGTAAGGTGTGGCAGACAACTCCTGATGGAAAAAGGCAGCACCTCACGGCAAAAGGCATCAGAGAAGGACAGACAAAGGAGCTAGGTCCCCAAAACATTCATCAAGTGTCCAACTTCTTCCAACAAAGCCCCACTTCTTCAAAGAGTGTCCGGAGCTGGATACCATGCCTTAATATGCTTAGGTAGGAATTTGAACTTAGGAGACAGACATTTTGTTTAAAAGACTGCTCTAAACTTTGCCCCGAAGAGAGATGTTACCTTTATTATACATAACAATAAATATAGCTGCCCTTCGCTCTGGAGGGTGACATTATCATCATCTTCCAAGTCTGCTTACCATGCAAATACCTGTGATCAGATCACAGAACATAGTCTGTCAATTCCTCTGAGTATAGTATGTGTAGAAATGCAAGACGTCCAAGGAGAATTGTCCGCCAACAACAGCAGACAGCAGAAAGCTACAGACACTGAGAGTTGTACCTAGTGTACACTAAATACTGACTTGGAGCAATAGAAACCACAAGGTAGAGAGAAGCAGGAAAGGCATGACAGATGCTTTATAGTTGTAGGAGGGATGAGCAAAGAAGGACACCTTGGCAATGGAAGTGTGGTGGTATTTCTAAACCCATGTAGAGAAACACATTCTCGCTTTGAAGAGACTGCACAGTATTCATAAATAACAGCACTAGCAAATGTGAGATTGTTTTGTTTGAGGATGGAAATTTCTCCCACTGCCTACTAACTCACCTTATCACCATAGTAAAGGAAGTCAAGCTAGACTCGGCCTGTGCCAGGCAAATGGGTTCTGAGAAAGGTTTGTATGCTACGGACAAAAGCTAAATGCTGCAGAGGTTCACCTCAGAAAGCAAGGTGTTGAGAAACTAGCTCTACCACAATAGCCATGTATGCTAAAGAAATTGATTTTGCAGTTTTTAGCTTCTTGTATATTATCTCTTACTTTATGTCTCCACCCAGCCGCCTTCTCTAGATAAGAGATAGCTATTTATTGTCATTTGCCAGTGATAATAACGGCAGGTGATTCCAGACGTGCCCTTGTTAAAGTCAATGGAACAATGATCTCAAAGGGAATACACAGTCATCTTAGGAATTAATGTGACCTCTATTTCCAGGATCTGGTTACAGTTAGCTCATTACCCTATCTCCAAAAAAACCCAAACAAATAAATAAATATTCCAAAAAAATTTTTTACATTAAGTATTCAGTCAAAGCAAGCATCTTGTGATGACTACCTCTTATTTACATTACATTAAGCATTTTATTCACTCCTACAACAACAAGGACAATAAAATAAGTCTTCCTGCTCATTGATAATTAGATGTTTGCTTCATTTGGACTTCCTCCAACTCTCTTCTGCTCAGATGCAGCTCTTTATAATTAATTATCCTCTTGCTGAACAACTCAAAGCTGAAGTCTGACCAAAGTACATCTCATCCCACACAGATGTCCTAGTTACTCCACAAAAGGTTAATTAATCATAAGAGGTGCTTCAAGCAGGAGGCACTGGAAGAAATTCAGACCTAGTTGCTGGCAACACAGAGAAGCTACCAGCACGCCCCTAGTTATTGAACGCACGCTGAGAGACTCTTTCAATGGAACAAAAATCCAACTGCACAGAATGGCTGGTGGGTATAATATCCTGCCCTACATAATGGAGCACGCCACTTTCCAGTCACTGATGATTCAGAACCCTTGCCTGCCTGTGAGGGAAGGTCAGCACTGTTTGTCCTCATTTAACAGAGGTGCCTGAAACTACCAAATCACAATGGCAGAAGCTGGCTCCATTGTTCCCCTCCCTTTGGCCGGGTGCCATTTCATCGCATGAATGAACCCTCCTCTCCAGCCAATCATTCTGCAGTCTCCCATCTTCCAAATGCACCTCACGCTCTCCCAACCTGTAGTTTAAGTCACGCTAGCGCCTATCATCCAGGGACAACCTTGCTCCTTCATTCACTGTCTGGCCAAAGCCTAGAATTCAGTCAAGAACAAGTTTCCGTCACTCCACCCCATCAGCCTGCATCCAGAATGTTTCTGGAGAAGACTCCAGAAAGTGAGTCTTCTTTTGCTCAGGAGCAGTTATGTGCATCAGGAGCACCACCTTGGAATACAGGAATAAGGAAATGCAATCTTGTCCCTGTTAAATGTCTAGCGTTGAGCAAGGTGTTTATTCCTGTGAGCGTCTCTTCTGGTTCAGCACACCAGGGAGAACTTTGTGAGTTTTATCATGGATATTATCTAGAATGAGGTATATAAATGCTTGTCATTTTGGAGCAACCTGATATATATTTCTTTGCCTAATAATTGCCTACTCTTATGCCTGTTTTCCTCTTTTCTTCTCTTAACAAAAGATGTGACAGTCACATCTGACTTGAAGTCATCATTCTGAAGAATAAGAAGGTGGTTCCATTTGTCCCAGAACAAAAGTGTCATAAATTGTATATATCAAAGATCTATACAGTTAGGGATGTGGCTCAGTGGCTGAATGTGTGTCTAGTGTGTATGAGGTCTCAGGTTGGAAAATAAGAAAGAGAGAGAGGGAGGGAGGGAGAGAGAGAGAGAGAGGAAGGAAGGGAGGGAGGAAGGAAGGAAGGAAGAGAGAAAGAGAGAGAGAGAGAAAGAAAGAAAGAAAGAAAGAAAGAAAGAAAGAAAGAAAGAAAGAAAGAAAGAAAGAAAGAAAGAAAGAAAGATGTTGCACAAATCCTAAATAGTCTTATAATAAAAACCCAGAGCCAGATATCAGGGTGAAAGCTGAAAGATCAGATAAGCAGAGCAAGCTACATCCACCCCCTCTTACCTCACCAACTCCTCAGCCTGAAAAAGAGCATGAGTTCCTGTCTCCTCCCGCATTATATTCCTTTCTCTGTCCAGCCATATCACTTCCCGTCTCAACCTTCCTAGTGCTGGAATTAAAGGTGTGTGCCACCACCACTGCCTGGCTCTGTTTCTCTTTTAATCTGGATTAATCTCGTGTAGCCCAGTGTGGCTTTGAACTCACAGAAATCCAGACAGATTTCTGCCTCCTGAGTGCTAGGATTAAAGGTGTGTGCCACCACTGCCTGACCTCTGTGACTGGTTCTGTCCTCTGATCTTTGGGCAAGTTTGATTTCTTAGATTACAAACAATATATCACCAGAAAGTAAGAAAGAGAGAGAGAGAGAGAGAGAGAGAGAGAGAGAGAGAGAGAGAGAAAGGAGGGGAGGAGAGAGTGAGAGAGGGAGGGAGGGAGGGAGGGAGGGAGGGAGGGAGGGAAGGAAGGAAGGAAGGAAGGAAGGAAGGAAGGAAGGAAGGAAGGAAGGAGAAGATCTATGAGAAGATACAGTACATGAGGAGGAAATATGGGGGAGCAGATGAGATCAGATGTTAGACTCTCAAGCCTTAGTGGCTCATTAGTCATCCTGGAGATGGCTATGAATTGAAGAAAGAAAAATGTCCACCCCAGTGGACCTTACAAATAGATGTGGTTCCCGGGGAGATTGTTCCAATTCTAGCTACTCTCCCTAAGGTAAGGTGTCCGTCCCTCTGTTACCTGCATAATTTCCTAGACATTAAGAGAGGTTTCTAGAACTTCTCCTCAGGGTCTCAGTACTCTGGAGATGATGTTGTGGTGACAGGCAAAAGAGTGGTGAGTGTAAGAAGACTTACCGTGGTTTTTCTGCCTAACAGACTACAATGGAGAGGCCAAAGACTAGCCAGAGTTTTACATTGCCCTCAGAATCTGGCCCTTACCTCAGTAAATACCAGACACTCCGGTTGGTAACTATAGATTTCACTAGATGAACCTGTGTGTGTGTGTGTGTGTGTGTGTGTGTGTGTGTGTGTGTGTGTATTTGTCGCGCGCGCACATAGAAGCCAGATGACAACCTCAGATTTTGTTCTTCAGAGGACATCCTCCTCAGTTCTTCTTTTCTCTTTCTCTCTCTGAAACAGGATTTCTCACTGGACTGGAATTTGCCAAGCAGGTAAGGCTTCCTGGACAGCAAGCCTCAGGGGTCCTCCTGTCTGCCACCTCAACATGGCTATCCCAAGTGCATGCCACCACACCACACACATGACTTTTCTACATGGATCCTGGGGTCTTCATACTTAGATGGCAAGTGGTTTATCAACTGAGCTGCCTCCCTATGCCCCTCTCCTTTATTTAATATTTTTGTTTGTTTGTTTATGTTGACAGGGGTCTCACTATGTAGCTCTGGCTGCCCTGGAATTCACTGTGTAGACCAGGCTGGCCTCAAACTCACAGAGATGTGTCTGTTTCTGCCTCCCATGTTCTGGGATTAAAGGTGTGCACCATTAAGCCCAGTTTATAGAGGTAGTCTAGTCAATGTTGAAAATTCAAGAGAGCTGGTGTTTCCTCCTTGCTGAATGACTGGCTCAGTTTCTCTTGGGATCTTTATTGAAAACAGAATTAGCAAACTTGAGGGGAGGAGAGTGTGGGTAGGGAACAGCCGTTTTGTGGGTAGGGAACAGCCAAAACGGTAGGACATGTGTCTGTGTTTTAGGGGCAAAATATATAGCTTGCCTTTCAGGTCTAAGTCTCTGTGAGAGAAAGCCAGAGACTCGAGTTCAGGTAGGCAGGCAGAGAGTGATGGAGAGTCAAACCTTCCCACTTTCTTTCTTTTTTTTTTTTTTTCTTTTCTTTTTTTTGATTTTTCGAGACAGGGTTTCTCTGTGTAGCTTTGCGCCTTTCCTGGGACTCACTTGGTAGCCCAGGCTGGCCTCGAACTCCCAGAGATCCGCCTGCCTCTGCCTCCCGAGTGCTGGGATTAAAGGCGTGCGCCACCACCGCCCGGCTACCTTCCCACTTTCTAAGGGGAAAAAAATGATTTTTTTGAGACAGGATCTTACAACTTAGCCCAGGCTGGCCTGCAACTCGAGCTCTTCCCGCCTTAGTCTCCCAAGTTCTTGGCTTGCAAGTGCGTGCTGTCATGACTGGTTCTTCCCAGATTTCTCGTCTACCATGTTTAATTAGTTCTCATTTGTACTCAGTCCTGAGCCAACAATATATGGAAGCTTTTCTTCCCATTAAAGATATGAACCTATAAAACATGTAAAGAGATATGAGTAATGATTTGCACTGGAAACACATTTATTCAAGGATCTAAATCCCTTTCAAGACTGATTGTGTCCGGTCTTCAGAGATAATAAGGTACTTGTCAAAATTATCTTCAAGATGCCAACCTGAGTCAGTAAGGGCAAATATTAAGTTCAGCTGAACAGAAGTGGAGCCTAATTCCATCCTTGTTCTGTATGTAATCATTTTTATTATTATCCTCCAACAGCATTTCTGATGCTGACACAACCCACTGTGCAGAGTTCAGCCAACATCTGAAAGGCAGCCACAGTAGACACAACAATGCTTAATAAGAACTAACCCTGAGACCACAGCACTCCTCGTCTTGAAAGCCTCAGTATGCGTGCCAAATTTATTCATGATGGAAATAAATTGCCGAATCCATGCAAAGTTATTCCTATGATTGCTCCTGCAAACACTATAAATAGGCCTTGTTGACGTCTGATGATCCCGCCTACTGGTGTAAAGGCTAATGGTGGCACCAGCAAGTTTCCAAACAGAGTGTGCTCAATTCCGAGTCTTCTGAACCCGTTGATTGTATTTACCTGCTGTCTTCATCAGCAGGTGTGTGGAACCCTGAAAAACAAAGTTCTTGCTGCTCTAACCTTACAGTGAATGATGCACACACAAGCCGTCTGTTTACAGAGAGAGGGATGATGTGTGTCTTCTCTGTCTCTCCAACTAGATGGCTAGGGTGTTCATGGAGTCTCACACACTAGGGCAGTGGTTCTCAACCTTCCGAATGCTGGGACCCCTTAACAGAGTTCCTCATGTTGTGGTGATCCCCCCACCCCCATAAAATTATTTTCATTGCTACTTCATAACTGTAATTTTGCTAGTTATGAATCATAACATAAACATCTGATATGCAGGATATCTGATAGTCAACCCCTGTGAAAGGGTCGTTCCATCCCAAAGGGGTCGTGACCCACAGGTTGAGAACCACTCTGCTAGAGTCTTTCCATACAGTGGTTTTCCTAAAAGGATATTGTGGTGGGTCTTTTAAGCACAGTCGTGTATTTTATCACAGTTCTAGAGACTAAAAATCCAAGGCGGAAATGATGGTGCTTAGTTTCCCCTGAGGTCTCTTGGCTCATAGACACCAACTTCTTGCTGTGCCTCCCGTGATCTTTCCTCTGTGCGCTCATGTTTATGTTCTAATCTCTCTTCTCTCAGCAAGGACACCAGTCATATTACATTCAAGTTAACCCATTCGGCCTCATTTTACTTGAGTGAGTTACCCCTCCAAAGGCCCTGTCTCCAAACAGTCACATTCTGAGCTAGAGGTTACGGCTTCAACTTGTCCCTTTTGAAGGCATCATAACTCAGCCCCCAACACTACATTTCTGAGATAGATAACGCTTATGGCGTGGTCAAGGAGAGGCCGCCATATATGCATGATTGATGATGACTCAATACAAATATACAAACCGATTCTGGATGGACCGAAAAGTAATGTTCAGCCTGAAAGCTCACTCCCACCCCTTCCTCAGGAGCTCACCTTCCTGATGCTGAGGCAAGGCATCCACACTGCCATCACTTGCCTCTCCCTGGGAAGAGCAAGGCCTGAGGACGTCAGGTAGACTTCACTGGAGCTCCCGAGAGCCAACCAAAAGCCTTTCAAAAGGGCAGGCGAAGGAGCGAGAGCAAAAACACCACTGTACTAACCTGGCGAAGTCTTGCCCCAGCCCCCAGTGATTGCGTAGGTGGGCTTTCTGTGCCGTGTGCTAATATTATGTGATCAGAGTGCTGTTTGAGAGGAACCTATGTTGCACCTCTGTCTCCCCTCATGTGTGTGAATTTGAGCACATTATTAAATCCCCCTAATTCTCACCTTCCTCATCTGTGACGATGGATAGCAACCTTGTTGTGAGAATTGAATATGCTAATTCACTCCAAGTGCCCTGGCATTAATTGAGCATTGAATTAATGTTAATTTCTTTCCCTTTCAGACTTCCTACTCCATCATAAAACTGCAGACTGGGTAGATCACTAAATGACCCCCGTCTCTCTCTGTTACAGTACATCTCTACTTATAAAAATTCACATACCTCCTTCATTGTACAAAGGTTTGACATCCATATCTTGTTGAGAGTTACAGCTTTGACCTCTAAGATGGTCTGGAATATTAAAAAGACCGTGCACGGATATTCCCCAATCTCCAAGCCACAGAGAGCACTGAGGAGCCCCCATGTCTGGGCTTTGGGGGTCAGAGAGGAATTTTCATTTGCTGCTGTGTGGATATTTAGTTCCCCACTGCAAAAATTAAATTATTCCCAGAGGCCACAGGCGAAGCAAGTCAGCTGTTTTATTTAAAGACACAAGATACAAGCTAAAGCCCCAAATGGATAACCGAGAGAAGAAGAAATTGTTGTAGGGACCGAACAATCATTGAGGTTCTTGTCAGAGTCCCAAGACAGGCCCTCACCACCTGACTAGCTCCCAAGAAGGAATGCCAATGACCCCTCTGCTTGTCTTGTGCTTTATCTGTCAGCCATCTTGCTCTGTGGTTGCAAACCTCTGCATTTGACTGTTTGGCTCAGTGTTGGAGAGGGCAGGGAGGAAGTGAAAGACGCATCCTTCAGACTCCCTTAGCCACTTAGTCTGCCTGCATCCTGGCAGAAACCCACTAGGCTTTGTTTGAACCTGTTTGCTAGACAAAGGGAGCCACGGCTGCTCCAGGCCCCGGGCATTGCACCGTGTTAAGCAATAATAGAACATTTCTACAATTATCTCTTAGACTATGATAGACAAAAAGGAGCCAGCAAAGTTTTTATAGCATCCCTCCAAAGCAATCTCAATGGGAGATGTGGGGAGACTGAACAAAAAGGGGATATGCTATGTAAAAAAAAAAAAAAAGACTTTTTCCTAAATGCAAAATAATTCCAGATCTCTGCAACCTGCTGTAACTGCCTCTCCTGGGTTACCCTTTGCATATTCTGCAAATTCATTTTGCTTGATCTAAGCTACATTCTTCTAAATCAGTTTGGTCCAATGCCAATCACATAAATGCATACATACAGCCACATACAACAAGATTGAAAAATCTTTACAGTCAAAAAAATCTGGGCTACCGTAGTCCGGAGACATCTGGGGGCAGGGCTGTGGGATTTACTACTTCCCTCTTTCTGAGATGGGCCATCTTGACACACATAGGTCATTCTCTGGCAAAGAAAGCCGAGCTCAGCAAGGGTTTCATCAGATGTCACAGTCATCAATCCTAGCAGAGCTAACCCATCCTAAGGTAGCAGAACAGTGCACCCAGACATGCAAATGACATGCTCGTGTGAGTGCACACATAAACACGTAGTTTAGGATTCTGCCCAGTCAGCCTCCACAGCCCCAGATCCTCTGTGATTGTTTATAGAGAAGGAAATAAACATCTCCGTCTGCATTTAGATTTTTTTCTGTACTCAGAACAGTTCATAAGAACCAGAGTCTTGTGCCAGATAGACCTAGGAGTACATGCCTGCTATCCTAATACTTGGGGAGCAGAGATAGGGAGGCTCACCACAAGTTCAAGGCCACCCTGGGATACATAATGAGCCTTTTCCTTAAGCTTCACCCCCAAGAGAACATACCAATCTCAATGGGTATGGTGTTTGTTGATATGTCTTCCAAAGGACATCTTCCAGAAAGAAAATTCACCTAGAGAGGGAAGTGTAGAACAATGGTCAGAAACGGATGTGGAGACTAGGTGAACGTTCACCTTTAACCTGAATTAAAGGGAACAAGAAGCAAGGCTGGCAAACAGAATGACTCCCTGTCACAACCATGTCACCTCCGTGAACTAAATGCTAAGAATGCATAAACCAGGCTCAGTTTTGCTCTCATAGAATTTAGAGGACAGTGGATATAATCAGGCTGCATACACATATAGAAATATCACCTGCCCCCACTGGTAAGCACGCTAGATACATTAATAATGAAAAGGGCAATTCTGAAACAGTTTGATCACGGCTAGTGACGCCATCTGTTATCTGGCCCACGCTTAGCCATGAAAACCATGTGGGGAGTGAGAATTCCTTAGACATAGAAAGTGACATGATCAGATCGATTGTTTAAAAAATCCTCTCGGCTGGAGGAGAGAGAATGAATGTGGAGAGAGGTAGTTACTAGCAGGAAGACCCATGTAGAGGCAGCTGAAGCATCCAGCAGAGAGATGCCAGGGTCTGGTTTACCTACATATCGGTGGCAATAGAGGACAGAGAAGGATTCAGAAGCTAAGAAACAGAATCCTTCCTTCCCTTCCCGAGAGAGAGACTATGAATGATACACCCGAGGGGGAGGGAGCAGACATTCTCCCTAATGCTCTCCAAATACAAATCATCATTCCCTATTTTTTTTCTCTTAAGAAAGTGCCATCTGTCATTTATCTTCAATGAAATCCTTGGTAATTGAAAGAAATCCCAAATGTAGCATTTGTATTGAACCCAGAAATGTCACACAGTTGTCCTGACTAATGCAAACAGCTCCTTTTGAAACCATACACAGGACCCGCCTGGACCCTGTCTCACTGCTGGTACCCATTCATCACTCTGCCTTCTCAAAGTGAGGGAGGGAGCAAATCAACACTCAGAATAAACATCTGAGGAGGTAACTACAGTGATGGGAAGCACAGTCAGTACAATAGTCTCCTGGGTTTGTTTGGATTCTGTTCATCAGACCAAATTTTCCAACCCGTGTACATTGTAGGTACCTATACTCCTATAAGAATCCCTATTAATAGATGATACCATTATCCAAATAGCTTCTTCAAGTATCATTTAAGAATCTCAAGTGATCTAAATCAGATATTTTAAAACATTATAATAGCATAATAGATATGAACCAAAAAAATAAATCTTATATTTAAAGAAAACCATTTTAAAGAAAGACACCTGTGATTTACCCATGAAAAACAGCTATATAACTTGTGGTTGAGTGGTTAAATACATGCATGGTTTTTAATTGCCCAACAAAATAGAAATTTCAAAATGCCCCACCATCTGAAATCCCATTTCTTATTAGCCCATGAGTGCTTATACATCCACACTATCATTTTAGAATATTCATGTAAGTCACCGCTTACTCATTCCATAAATATGTGAATTGTTGAACATTACTAAGCATCTGCCTTGTGGTCAAGAGTGTGCTAGAACCAATGCACCCTAAAACAATAGAACAAAGCTCATAGACTAGAAAGGATAACACACATTCAAATAAATATGATACTGAATTCTGTGTCACATACAAATAAAATAGAAGGCAATGCGGTGCTTTTAACACAGCCCCAAAGGGCCTCCTAGAGGAGGTGACCTTTGTTTGTTTGCTTTTCGAGACAGGGTTTCTCTGTGGACCCTGGTTGTCCTTGTGTGCCACCACCGCACAGTGAGGAGGTGACCTTTAAGGTAGCTCTTAGCAGAAAAGCCAAGTACGGCAAAACAACCTTAGCCATCGGGAAGATAATCCAGAAATAAAGACTCTATAAGGATGTGGGAATCACCAGGCTGGAGCACAAGGCCCATCAAGAGAGGAATGGAAGAATACACAGGACTCGGTGGGCCTCGGTGAGCCTGCTGAGCTATGGGAGAAACACAGATGTTACTTTCGGCTCATTCTTCAGAAAAGACTGTGCTAGGAAAACTCCTTGGGTTTAGTGTGTTGACAATAAAACAAGCAGGTTGTGCAAGCCGTGACATGAAGCCGGACAGAAAGCTCTGTCTCTCTGTTCCCTCCACCACCATAATGCCTAATGTCCCAATGGGATAGAATTTGGGAGCTAATCATGTCTAGATAAAGTCATGGAGATAACCCCTCCCCCCGACTGAGGGAATAAGGCCCTGATGAAAAGAAGGTCTAAAAAGATGGCTTACTCAGTAAAGCCATTGCCTTGCAAGCATAAAAACCTTAGTTCAGATCCCCAGAACCCACAAGCCCTTGAAACACTTATGTAGCACTCTGCACTTGAATCCCCAGTTACGGGGACAGAGAGAAGCAGATCCCTGATGCTTTCTGGCAAGCTAGCTTGGCCTCCATGGCAAAGTTCCAGACCAGTTAGAGACCTTGTCTCTCAAGGTAGAAGAGGATGCAGGAGCCACGCCTGAGATTGCCCTTCAACCTCCATACACGTGTATCCACACACACAAAGTTAGAGACACCGGGGCTTCCTCTTCCCACCATGTGACCGCGAATTGAGGAGGCAAGCCAGGAACCAACTCAGAGAGCACCAAATTTGAGACTTCCAGACTCCAGAACGTGAGAAATAGTTTCTGTTGTTCAAGCCTAGTCTCCTCCGGCGGCGGTTTGTGGTCAGCACTGTGAGACCACCAAGACGTTTCTCTTTCCCTCCCGGTCCTCTGAACATAACTTGGCTGTCCTTCAGTCTGTGCGTTCAGCCTTGTCAGTTTCTCAGAGCTCTATCTGATGACCCCACATCCTTGCTTAGCTGTACTGGCAACAGGTATAGCTTGCATGGAGTCAGGGTCAGGCCACTGTTGTCTTTCCTTGGCTCCCCATACCCTGGGACACAAATGCGCAATGATGAAAAGTCTCAGCAGTTTCTTAGGGCTTGGTTGACGGCATCCTGAATGACCTGGAAGGTCATTATTAGGAAATAGTTGATCCAGCGACCTCTAAAATCGGTGCTCTATGCAGTACTGTTTGACGGAATTGGGGGAAGACGGCTAGTGAGGGTGTTGTCGGTTAACAGGAAGAAACAAGGCCATGTGAGGAGTGGTGTCCCCAGAGGGGCAGTGAGAAGAGAAGGGAGCTTCAGGGACAGCAGCCCCACCCACAAAGCAGGAAGGCAAATGCTTCTGGGAACTGTGCAGCAGATGGATGGCACAGAGCGTCACGTTCGCAGGTGGAGAATTCCAGAGTCAGCCAGCAGCCTGGCAAAACCTTGCCATAGAAGAATTTCATGTTTGAGTCTGCGCTGCTCAGATCCATCAGGAAACAGCACCTTGCTTTCCTATCATCACATTTCTACCGCCCACGTGGCCCTTCGGTCCCTAGAAAGTAGCACACACACACACACACACACACACACACACACACACACACACACACACACACACACACACTGAAATCTGCAGGCTTCCCACAGGGCAGTTTTCAAACACCCGAAGCTCCACTCAGTCAGAGCAGCGCACAGCCACATATATTTAGGGGTTTTAATCTTTCCACATAAATCACTCCCTCTGGCTACTTAATCATGTGTGACAACTTGCAGTGCCGGCATCTCGTGCTCTGATTTCCCTGAAAGGTCTTGCAAGCTAAGCAGGGTTAAGCTGAGTCAGTAACTTGGATGAAAGGCACAGGAACCACACAGGAAATGCCCGAACTGAGTCAACAGGCAGCTCGGCTCGCAGACCCTTGGCCTCTCGCCACCCAGAAGTGGAGCTCTGTGAGTCTAGAACTCTGCCCTTTCCTGAATGTGACGACCCACGGCGTCCTCCTGGCCTGTAGAAACCGGTCTTTCCATATTAGCACCCTCTGTGGGTCTGTGCTCCCAATATCCTTTGGAGGCACATTGCCCTAGTCGGGAACCAACCAAACTAGGATGCAACCAAGAAGAATTAATTATTAGACTTTGTCAAGATTCCCAGACCATAGCTGCTGAGCATATAGCAAAGGCTCTGTCCTTTCCTCTTCTGAATTTAACACTACCATAGCCTCAGACCTGCCTATTAACCAAGGCCAGTGGTAAGGATTTGTTGCTTAGATTCTACTGATGATTCCAAAATCCATGTAATCTGTATTTTGTGTGTATGTGTGTGTGTGTGGGTATAAATTATGAACAGGGGAGAACATGGTTCTGTGTGCACGTGCATAAACTTTTTATGTTTAGTGTGTTGATGATAAAGTAACCAGGTTGTGCAAACCATGCAGTCGGACTGAAAGGATATGGTGTGCACATTGATGTCCATGCATGCACGTGTACAAGTTAAGGGACAATCTCTGATGTCACCCTCAGGAACATCGGGCACCCCTTTGAGACACAACCTACACCTCCTTTGAGACACAGCCTTTCGATGCCCTGGAACACACTAATTAGGCTAAACTAGATTGCCAGTGAGCTTCAGAGGTACACCTGTCTCCGACTCCCTGGCACTGGAATTATGGCACTGGAATTACAAGTACACACCTCCATACCGGCATTTCTACATGGGATCTGGGGTCAAACACAGGTCTACATCTATAAGCATTTTACCAACTGAGTTATCTCCCTGTGTAAGCTGACATTTCCTGTCCCGACCACCCGTTCCCAAATAACTGGCAGCCACTTCCCAAATAACTGACTCAGAGACTTAATATAAATCATAAATGCTTGGCCAATAGTTCAGGCTTGTCGCTACCTAACTCCTACACATAAATTAACCCATATTTCTTATCTATGCTTTGACACGGGGCTTGGTACCTTTTCTCAGTACGGCTGCTCTCTCTCTCTCTCTCTCTCTCTCCCCCTCCCCCCCTGTCTGCTGTCAACTCTCTCACTCAGTGCTTCTTCATCCCAATATCCTCAATTTGATTGTCCCGCCCAACTTTATCCTGCCTTGCTATAGGCCAATCAGCTTCATTATTAGCCAATGAGAGTAATACATATGCACAGTGTACAGAGGATTATTCCACAGCATCCCAGGCCTCTTCTAGGTGCTTTTCTCATAACAACTCATCTCTTACAGCCCTACATTGAGAGAGTAAGTGCCTTGCCCATGATCATACAGACAGTAAGAGACAGCCTGGAGTTTTGGCCTCAGTTCATCTGATTTCAGAGCCATTTTACTAGTCTAATAGATACCTTGATATTACTGAAATTTCTTCCACTTAAGGAAAATAAGAGCCTAGCAAGAATTCACAAGGAAATTAAGTTTTTCTTCCATAGGGTTATGGAAGTGCCATTGGTTCCTCTTGGAAGCCTGAAGGAAAAAAAGGTTATGGTAATAATTCAGTAAGCAGAAGAGGTAGGGATAGAGACAGTAAATATTTATTAGCTCTGGACTAGCAGTTTACTTACCAAATGTGGAGTAAAACAGCATTTAAAAACCAAATACCGGGGCTGGAGAGATGGCTCAGCTGTTAAGCCCACTAGCTGTTCTTCCAGAGGACCCAGGTTCAATTCCCGGCACCCACAGAGCAGCTCACAATTGTCTGTAACTCCAGTTCCCGGGGACCTGACACCCTCACACACATGTGCAGGCAAAACACCAATATATATAAAAAATAAAATTAAATATACCCTTTATGAAAAAACAACACTGGATAGAAAGTCATGCTATTGACTAGAATGTGCTTGGAATGAACTAGAGCATGGTTAGCATGAGGATTATGAAGTTAAACTGGTTAGTGGAGGGGGTAGAGAAAAGGCATCATAAAAAAGTAGAGAGATCAAGGGAATGCATGTCCTCTACCCAGGATTATCTCATCTAGCCATGTTCCTTAGAATCTTGGAGAAGTGAAGTAAATTGCTCAAGTCCACACCGTGCCTAAGTGGCTGCCATTCATTAAAGAGGCCCATCCATGGTCAGGCTGCCTGATCCAAAGGCTGATCCTAGCTGGGGCAACACTATATCCAAGCCTCCCTGCAAGGTTCTGTGGTGAGGAGGGAGATTCCAGGTACAGGTGATAGATACCAAAAGGAACTAGGGGGCTGGAGAGATGGCTCAGAGGTTAAGAGCACTGACTGCTCTTCCAGAGGTCCTGAGTTCAATTCCCAGCACCTACATGGTGGCTCACAACCACCTGTAATGAGATCTGGTGCCCTCTTCTGGCCTGAAGTCATACATGCTGTATACATAATAAATATATAAATAAAAAAATCTTTAAAAAAAAAAAAAAAAAGGAACTGGGAGACCAAGGAGGGGAGAAGTTACTGAGCCTGGGTGTCATGTTAGTTTAAACAAAGATTGGAGTTTCTTTTTTCCCTGAGGTCTGGGGGACACACACAAGGTCATCATCATGAGAAAGGAGATGAGGAATCTGCTGTGTTGTGAGGTCACATTTTTCGGCAAGAGACAAGCCATCTGCCAAGTGCCAAGTCCTCTGATATGGGGGGGGGGGGTTGGGCTGGAGGTAGAGTTGAAAACTTGACGTGGCTGGCACAGTTATTGTCATGGAGTCTTCTCCAAGAGATGCAAGCATCACCCTGCAGCTGTGGGGGCCTTTTCTGAGCTTGGCTTGGTTGTCTTCATAGTAAGTCCGTTTGTGCTGATTTTGTGATTTTTCTCTAGTAATGGCTAAAAGCATAGAAATAGGAGCAGAGAGGACATCTGGGGACTTCTGTTCAGTACTGGAGATTTTCTGAAGATCAGTAGAGACCCCTGAGTGTTTAAATCATTGCTTCTCCTAAAAATGAGGAGAAGGGGGAGGAGAAGGAGGAGGAGGAGGAGGAGGAGAAGGAGAAGAAGAAGAAGAAGAAGAAGAAGAAGAAGAAGAAGAAGAAGAAGAAGAAGAAGAAGAAGAAGAAGAAGAAGAAGAAGAAGAAGGTTGAAGGCTGATGACCCACACAGTGGAAGATCAAGGCACACAGGACATGTGTGTACCATGGTGGTTAACAGTCTGGGCTTTGGGATCAGGCCACTTAGCTTCCTCTCCCATCAATGCTTCTCCCTGGTTAGTGAATCTGATATGTTACTTGACATCTGTATCTTAGGGTTTGGTTTGGTTTTTGTTTCTACAAAGGAGCAGCTTACTTGCCCTTGCCTTATACGAATGCTGTAAGAACTAAACAAAATAAGCAAAGCACTTGGCAGAGTGTCTGAGGCATCCATCACAAATGGTCGAACGAGGGCCTCGCTGATACTTCCCAGCTATTCAATGCCTTTAGCAATCAGCTTTCACTACTAAAAGCATGACATCGCATGCTTTACCCATGTGTGTGCTGATTCACAGGAGTGCCTAGAATCTCCCAGCCACCGGTGGTGGCTCTAAACTGCCCAGCTACTAAACGCTAGTTCTTGTTTCCAGATATAAGCAAAGTGGCAGAGTAATGAACTATGAGTTTGCTCCTGGTGAGGGTAGCCAACTCTTCCTTATTTAATGCCAACAGGCTCCTGACCTTTCCTGCTTCCCATGCAAGCCTTTCGCTCATAAAGCAAACCCAGACCACAAGTCTAGCCAGAGAGTCGATATTAAATTAAACTTAGAGTTTTAAAGCATTGCCCATGTCTTTTTTGGCAATCACAATCATCTTTACGCATGAAATTTTCTGCATAGGCCCCTGAAGAGCTGCGGAATAGGACCTGGTACAGTTAATCCACCCTCTGAATCTCCAGGCTCCTCAGCATCATTTCTTTTTATATTCTCCCAGGGGTGACTGATGTCTGTTGCCTGGGATTGGGTCTTTATTCTGCATAACAAGAAGACTGTCTGGGGAATATGATCAGAATGCTGATGTCCTCCACACTTAGATTTGTCAAGTAGCTATGTTCTCAACCTCCTAAGAAGGCCCTTTCCTAAAAAATGTTTCTTTTCTTTTTTTCTGACAAATAGAACTGGTAAAATCCAGAAATATAATGACTAAAAATGCCAGAAGCATTCCTTTTTTTTTTAACCCCGTATTCTTGGGTTGAGTTCTGTTTTCTTCCAGAAAAAAAGTCTCTGATTATCGAATGTTTCTCTCTTCTTCTACCTCTTCCTCGTTCTCCTCTTCATCCCTTACCCCTTTGTGGGTAGGAATTTTTTTTTTGTTTCTTCCTATGTACCTAACAAGTCCACAGACATAGGGCTGTGACCTAGTTTCGTTTTTTTGTTTGTTTGTTTTGTTTTGTTTTTTTAGTACATTAACTGATTTACTAAAAAATGTTTCTGGTTAGCTGAGTTATGTAGACAAGAGAGCCAAGCAGGTGCCTGAGTGATGATGCATGCTGGTTGTAAGATATTATGGCATCATTTGGACTGCTGTTATATGAAAAATGCATGTCTTATTGTAAGACATAACATCATCTCAACTCACTGTCATATAGTAGTGGTATGTGCTTAGAAGTTCCAATTTTTAAACATACTATGGATTTTTTTAAATGTGAAATTTCCCACCTTTGATATACTGACAAATTTTCAAAGAATAAATTTTAAAATAAAATAAAAGTTTTAATACAGACCCAATGTATGACATATAGTTAGAGCAGGTCATCCAGGCCCAATGGTTCTCAATCTCTTAGATAAAACATCCTGGGAAACCATTGTGAGTAACCCAAACTCTCTCTTAAGTCATCTTCTACACCAGTCCCACCAACCCAATCTGTTTTGTGCTACTGTGACAGCATGTTTGACACTGGGGTCATTTACACCGGAGATAGTTATTAGTTCACCGCTCTGGAAGCAGGGGTTTGCCATCAAGGAGATAGCACCTAGTGACAGCCTTCTTGCTCTATTATAATGTGGTAGCAGGTATCACAAGGTCAAAGGACAAGGATGAGATGGAACAAGAGAGGTGCCGTGCAGCCTCCATGACCCAGCCATCTCTTAAAGCTCCCAGCTATCACCACCACCAAAACAGCGATTAATTTTCCGATGTGAGATCTGGGAGGAGACATACATTCAAATCATATAACCCACCTTCTAACAGCCAGGTGACCAAAGTCCCCAACCCCCCTTCATTTCCTGTCTTGGCTAGACTGGCATTCATAACAAGATTCATGTCTAAGTCAATTAATAACATAATAGATGCTACTGTGCAAAACTAAAGCGATGATCTAGAAATATGTCCAACAACATGTTAAAATGAACCTTTTTCAAGGTCTGAAAGCTTTCACGATTCTATCATAGTCCAGCAAAGCTCTTTGAAGATCCGACGTGGAAGGTTGTAGATAGAGGTGTGTGACAGTACTTGCCTAGCAGGTGTAAGCCTGGTTTCAACCTCTGACACCACAAAGAAACAGGCAGCCGGGCGGTGGTGATGCACGCCTTTAATCTCAGCACTCGGGAGGCAGAGGCAAGTGGATCTTTGTGAGTTCGAGGCCAGCCTGGTCTACAGAGTGAGTTCAGGGAAGGCACAAAGCTACACAGAGAAACCCTGTCTCAAAAAAAAAGCAAACAAAAAATGACATGGATAACCAGGTGAGATTTTCAGATGTCAACTGGTCATCTACAGCCAGAAGCTCAGAAAGGGTCAGGAGAATCTTCCATGGTCCTCGTCTCCACCAGCCACATGTTAAACGGTGTAAAATGAAGATGCTCTCTTTCTGGTGAATCAGTAGAAAATATCAAACCCAAAAATGGGTTTCCCTTCTTCTCAGAGTTTGTCCACTCTGACTTGGCATAAAACTTTTCTTTCATTCTTGGAGTCTGCAGAAAGCTCCATGCTTTTTATCCTCCTACAACAAACTATTCCAAGTATTTCCTGAAGATGAATCCTCTATCATATTAGTCTTCATGTCCCCGGCACCTAACACAATACCGGTGTGAAGACTCAACAGATATTTAACTGGATTAATTAATGATCAAATGATTAAACTCAATCTATGCTTCAAATGCCCTTGTCTTTATGCTAATGCATAAAGGGGAGAATGTTGATCAACATCTTTAAATGCAACACGCCGTGTAGAGAATTGCATGGTGATTTATCTAATCCACTCTGGCAGAGAGAATCTGACGAAGACCCTCCTTTCCTGCTAGGTCTTAGCGTGTGTTGCTTTGAGGCGGCTCCAGGAGCGAAGCTAAACAATTAATTGCACTATTAAATAAACACTTTATGTTCCCTTGAAAACCTTTCAAAGGAGCCTCTGTGTCAGAGGAAAAGATGCTGAGGCATCAGAATGGGGAAAGAGACATTAAATTTCTTTCTGCCTGCAGCCCCGTGGCAGCCTTGGCTGCTCCGAAACCCTGCAAAGTTCATGGTCTTTAACATGACACTGAACTTGACAGAGAAACTGCAGGTCCTGGACTATGTATCTGCATTGCAACAGATGTCAGCCTCGCGTTCAGAGGAAAATTGAATTCCAGATGGAAGGAGCTGGGAATCTGGATGCAAGAGACTACATTTGACAAATAAGTCTCCACTTCCAAATGAACTGAAACTGTTCGTGATCCTCATTGAGATCCCTTCCTCCCGAACCCCCTCCCCCCCACCCCACCCCCTCACCACCACCACCCGCCTCTTGTAAGAACTGGGAGAGAATGAGGTTCTTCTACACCTGCAAGGGAATGATGAGCAGAAAACATTTCAGGGAACTGTGTGTCCCCTGTGTAAGCAGCGCAAAAGCTATTGAAATGTTAGAATATTCCAAAAATCCTTCACAAATAAGCCAGTGTCCTCGCCCTGCTAGAAAGGCATGCTACCTGGGTGACCTGCCATCTTCGGTTTGTATAAAATATCTAGGACCTGCATGTGACCTTCTGTGTTGTCCTTGCCATTTTATTTTAGCTAACGTGAGGAGGGACTATTCAATCCAAGGAGTTACAATCATTTACTCCAGCAAAGAATTTGCTCTTTGAGCCGAAGATCCTCAGAGGATGGTTTATGGTCTTAAGTAAAGTCATTCCTGATAAATATGACTCTTAAACTACCCACAGGACACGGCTCACTCCTTCCCAATCACATTCTAACAATGGCTCAACTCACACCTGACAGAACCAGTTACAGTGACGGGGACCGAGGGGCTGGCGGGGGAGGAGGGGCTCACACACTCATTTACACAGCTCCACACACCAGCTGCCAGGCTCTCACGCCCGCAGTCAGTTATCTGCAGCCTTATCACCATTGTAGAGGATAGATGACTTAAAGATTTAAATTGGTGGGACAGTGGTCATCTGTGACCTTAGTGTTGCCCTGGAGACCAGCTAGTGCTGGTCTGAGCCTAGGAGCCCTTGCCTGGTCACGGGACTTTAGTCCAGCTGCCCCCAACTCTCCATCGGGAGCTTCAATTTATTAACCCCCCAATAAATTTTAAGTCCCCTAAAAGCTCCATGAGAACGAAGACGCTCCCCACGAGCCTCTGCGTAGTTCTCATGATTGCTGATATCTGACCCAAAAGTAGATGAAGGGAACTAGGAGAAAAGTAACCTCTCCTTCGAAGAGAAAGCAATTCAGCAAGCAAATTGTCTAGAATAGCTACAAGATTGGGGATGGCTGTCTAAATATGGCTAGGCCAAGAGCTTTTTTTAATGACTTCATGAAGATCATTGGCAGCTACAGCTTGGGTCAATTATAAACACAAACACACACACAAAAAAAAAAATGAAAATTATGCCTCCTTTTACAGAACTTTTGAAAAGCCTCCACCAATATTTTCTTGCCCCCCCCCCACACCCACACACAAGCAGAGACTTTTCTTAGGGGGAAATTTCCCTAAGTACAAGAGCCAGGAAGCAGGATTTCTGGGGACATAATAAGGGACACTTTGCTACCATCTCAGCTCTAATCATGATGAATGGGATGGTTTGGGCACATCTGCCTAAAGCCAGAAGTCTGAGGCAGCCACATCTGGAGCCTGGTGTTATTTCATCTCTAATTTAACAGCCGACTCCTCAGTTCTGAAGCTGACAAAGGACTTGAGAGTAGAAAAATGAAAGGAAGATCACTAAACTCCGTTGGCTTCCAAGCGCTCCCTCTCGCCTTGGGGAAATTTATATCCTCTTCCACCGAAGCCGCTGCTCAGGCAAGTCATAACTCGATGATAGTGTGCGTGAGATCTTCCAGATTGACATTCTTCGAGTCCCTCTGACCTGGGGTTTGGGTCAAACCTGTACTGAGGAAGTTTCTCATTATGCTGCCAAGGTCCTCAGTTCATCCAGGCGGTAAGACAAACACTGGCTGCCATTTTCGGGTCAAATTCCCTTCTCTCCAGTTTGTCTTTGTGGACGTCACTGAGCCTCTGGCATCATTTCTAAAGTTGTATTTATTTAGTTCGTTATTCAATGACATTTTCAGGTACCTGCTGCCACTAATACTTTTCTCATCCCATCTCTTTTGAACAACATTATCTATTAATGAGTCTTTGCTTCATGTGTAGGCCATGTAAACTCCTAAGGGGCTCCTACCATGTTCAAATTATTTGTTTTGCTTTGGTTTTTCGAGATAGGGTATCTCTGTGTAACAGCTCTGGCTGTCTTAGAACTCACTTTGTAGACCAGGCTAGCCTTGCACTCACAGAGATCCACCTGCCTCTGCCTCCTAAGTGCTGGGATTAAAGACGTGTGCCACCACCATCCAGCCCATGTTCAAATTATGAGGCAAGGTGCCAATAGCCTGAACAGGGACTCAGAGACAATCTCTGCTAGATCGGGTAGCTTTTCCCAATTGGAACCAAAATGGCTACACCAACAACTTAATGAAAGAAAACATTTGGGGAATATGGCTCTGGTGATTTGGTTACTTAGGCAAAATGTCTTGGCAGAGGAAGCACACAGCAGAGAACAGCTATTTGTTCACCTTGTTTACATCCAGAGTGCAGAGAGCAAAATAGGATTATATACATGCGGGGATCATATACCCCAAGAACCTGCCCCTACTGACCTACCTCCAGCTATGCCCCAGCACCTGTTTCTAAAAGCTCCCCCAAATACCAGCAGCTAGGGACCAATCCTTCAAGATGTGAGCCTCTAGAAGACAGTTACGATTCAAACCTTAACACTCCTTCCTGGGTACTCATCATCAAGGGCAGATCACAGATATGCTATCAAGGCCAGAAGGAACTGGGAGGAGGTTAAAAGGGTGGCAGACTCCAAGTAATCAGAATCTAATGTAGAAGAGCTCGCGTGCATGCGTGCGTGCGTGTGTGTGCATGCATGCCTGCGTGTGTACTTGCGTGTGTACTTGTGTGTCTGTGTGTGTGTGCATGTGTGCGAGCAAGCGACTGTTCCAATTCCTGCTCTCCCAGAATCCATAGCTGGAGGAGTTTCCCACACAGGCCTGAAGGTAGAAACAGTGATCTGATGCCTAGGGACCATCCATCCCAATTTACCCTATTACTTCTCTCTGGGGAAAAAGAAAATGCAGGCCCCTCCTACACACTGCAAAAGGGTTCCTGGTACATCTACAAAATGCTCCTGCACCTAAGGCTCAGTGAGCATGGCAGAAGAATGGGTGGAAGAGTATAAGCGCCAGAGGATCAGGGAGTTTGCTGTGAGGTTGCATCCCCTCGCAATATCAGAAGCTATACCCGTAAAGTCTCACCAACATGGTGGCCCAAACGAGAGCTGAACAAAGATGCACCAACGGACATGCCAAACTGGATGAAGAAAAGCCCACAAGGCCTCAGCCGTACACACAGAACCACAAGTAGTTGAGTAAGTCTGGGAGCAGGAGAGGTGGTCCTCCCCAGGGGGGAGCACACCGATTGGTTGTCCAGGGCCAAATGGTCAGCTCTGAAAACATACATGCAAGTAATATTATGTAGACTTAACAGGTTATATTTAGGAATATGTATATGTATGTATGTGTGTGTGTATATATATTTTATATATATATTCATGCAATAACAATGAAAAAAGAGGCTATGAATCTGAAGGAGAGCAGGGAGGGGTATATGGAAGGGGCTAGAGGAGGCAAGGGTAGGGAGAAAAATCACAATCTCAAATATAAACAACAACAAAAACACCAGCAAACCGAAATCAACATGGAAAAAGAGAGTGAGGTTAATCACTGACACATTTTGCAAAACAGCGAAGACTGACTATCTGTGGCCGGGTGTCCACTTTCACACATTCACACACATAATAAATAATAACTCTTGAGGTGGAAAATGAAGTCTTTGTAGCCAAAAGGTGGGGGGAAGGGGCCCCTGGATCTGGGTGTGGCAGCATGGGAAGAGCCATGGAAGAGGGATCCAGGAAGTCATGCACCATGTTGTACAGGTGGGTAGAAGAGCAAGCGGCACCACAGGGTCACAAACAATACAGGCATCACCAGTGACCTCCATAAAAGGCCCTGATCCCCCTCGGTCACTCTTCAGATACACAGACCCCCTCCTGCAGCGTCTCCAGCAATCCACTTCCGACTGCCTTTTTATGACTTAACAACACAGTTTTTCCTCGAATTTTATGGCATTTCATTAAAGCCGCCAGAAGGTGATACTGCCCCTTTTTCTAGGAGTGAAATAAATCCCAGTTTTATCGCTTCTGGAAATGCCGGAGCAGCTGTCAGGACATTTGATAGATTTTCTCAATTACAGCACTTGTGGAGCATTTTATACTTACATCTGCACCGCAGCCCCACGCAGTACATGCGCATTTTGCTTCCCTCTCTTGTATCCTGTGCATCTTTTTTAGTTTAATGACCAATTTATTATTTTTCCCTTTTATTTCTCCTTACTCCTTTTTTTTCTGCATTCTGTTTCTCCTTTTGCTGTTTGGTTTAGAGAATGATACATTTCTCATAGAAATTAACACTCTCCATAGAAGAGAAGTGAGGGAGAACTAACCCGAACCTATAGAATAAAAAAGAAATAGGTTAAAAATTTTAAGCAAATCCATTTTGCCTTTGGGGAGTTTACTGTTAATGTAAGGCACATTCTGTACATGCAGTATTTATTAACATGACATGACATATGTTGGGTTTTTTTCCTCCTAATGGGATAGAAAACTCTGGCTGGGTGACTTTTCACACTAATAAAGCTCTTTGTTGGTGGCTTTCTTCATTATCAAAATAGAGAATATCATGTGTCTCACATAGTGTCGTGGATTATTCAGTACTGCAGAAGCATAGTCCCAATGGATGTTAAATAAATTAAAAAGGTTAATATGCAGCAAAGGCTATACCAGCAGGATGTGCAGCCAGGGTAGGGATATAGTAGGAAACATCTTCGTTGGCTTTAAGGGTATCCTTTGTGATGGATTGTTGTTGTCCTTGTTGTTGATGATTGATGATGTTGATGATGATGATGATGATGGATGATGATGATTGATGATTGATGATGATAATAATGGTGGGGATTTTTAATTTGTCAGACATAGTTCATTTTGTCAAGTTTTCAGTGTTGTTGTTGGGAGTGGTAAGTGTTCATGTGTGTACTCGTGTGAATGGAGGCCGGAGATGAACTTCAGATGTTGCTTCTCAGGAGCCATCGCCTTGTTTGTAGAGACAGGGTCTCTCACTGTTACCTGGAGTTCACTAATTAGCCTATTCTTAGTGGCCAGTGAGCCCCAGGGTTATATCCACCCATCTCCTCAAGTCCACCCATCCACAAATGCAGGCTACCATGCCAGGCTTTTAATGTGGGTGCTGGAGATCAAAGTCATATCCATAGGCATGGACCACAAGCGTGTGCCAACTGAGCCATCTCCCCAGTCCCTGGTTTGGGGTTTTGACACGGGGTCTTGCTGTGTTGCTCCCAGCTGGCCTACAACTGCTGTGTAGACCACGCAGCCCTCAAACTCATGGCAATCCTCCTGCTGTCCCCGCCTGAGCAAAAGTTTCTGGTGAATAACAGAATCCACACGGTGCATGCACACAATCCCTACACTCAGAGGGCTACATCGTGAGTTTGAAGCCAACTTAGGCTGAATAGTGAGATCTTAAAAAAAAGAGGACACTCAATAAATATGTACTAGCCGGGCGGTGGTGGCGCACGCCTTTAATCCCAGCACTCGGGAGGCAGAGCCAGGCGGATCTCTGTGAGTTCGAGGCCAGCCTGGGCTACCAAGTGAGTCCCAGGAAAGGCGCAAAGCTACACAGAGAAACCCTGTCTCGAAAAACCAAAAAAATAAATAAATAAATAAATAAATAAATAAATATGTACTAGATAAACAAACAGAACACAATTCTGTTACTAAGGACAGGCTTTATTAACTTTATCAATTTTTTAAATTGAAGTCTAACTTCTCAGACCCTTCTGTCATTGCCCCCTTTAAAATGGTAACAAGCTGGGCGGTGGTGGCGCACACCTTTAATCCCAGCACTTGGGAGGCAGAGGCAGGCGGATCTCTGTGAGTTCAAGGCCAGCCTGGGCTCCAAAGCGAGTTCCAGGAAAGGTGCAAAGCTATACAGAGAAATTCTGTCTCGAAAAAAATAGAATAATAATAATAATAATAATAATAATATAACAATAATATAACAAATGATATGACATCTAATATTAGTTTTATCTGTTTCTGAAGTTATATATCAATGGAATCATGCAGTATATATTGTTGTGTATGACTTCTCAGGTTACCATCATTCGGTAAGATTAATACATGCTGTTATATGAAGCTACAACTTCTCATCTTACTATATATAGTATTTCATAATATGAATACACTCTCATAGTTATTTATCTTACTTTTGACAGACACTACATTCTTTCTAAGCTGGAGCTCAATGAACACTTATTATGAATATATACATTTGTGTTTTTAGATGAAATTACACATTTCCTTTGTGTATGTCACCTATATCTGGAACAGTTAAATAAGAATAAGCAAATACACAGTTTAGAACGTTTTACCAAACAGAACCTCATTAGTAATATTTGGATTTGGTTGCACATCTTCACAATCATTATCATTCTCTCTTTAGCATTCTGGAATAGGTAGAGACATCCTACCATTGCCTTAACTTGCTTGTCCCTCATGGTTGACCAGGTGGGTGGTTTATTTCCTGTACTCCAGTTGTTCTGATAACAACAGAGATATGTTCTTTGTGGTTCTTGGTACCAGAAGTCTGAACTCAGGGAGTCAGCAGGGTTGTTTTCTTTCCATGGGTTCTAAAAAAGACCCCATCCCTTGACTCTTCCATGCACTGGGGGCTGTTGGCATTCCTTGTTCTGCGTTGGTACCATTGATTTCTTATGACTTCCTTTACTAACCTTAGTCCAAATTCATTGTCAGAGACACTTTTTGCAGGTTTTTGGTCACTTTGTAACTTGACCTTCCGCTCTTCTAATTGTGCCTGGCCCTTGAATTTTAATAGATTAATCAGTAGGTTCAGAGAAATCCAATGACTTTTCCAGATGCACATCTAATTAGAAAAAAGGACATGTTCTCAACCTCATGTGCATTTTCCAAAGCTTTTAAGTGGATGGATGAGTTTCTGTAGTGCAATGGAACCACCGGAAATGCTTCCTCTAGCACTAGAAATTTCTAGTTTAAAAAATAGTTATTTAAGGGCTGGGGAAACAGCTCAGTCAGCAAAGTGCTTGCCTTGTAAACACAAAGACTAGAGTTTGGTCCCCAGAGTCCAAATTAAAATGTCAGCCATGATAGCGTACCAGTAATCCCAGCTCTGAGAAGACAGAGACGGGGATTCCTGGGATTCTCCTGCTAACTAGTTTTTCCTAATTGGTGAGCCCCAGGCCAATGAGAGTCTCTGTCTCAAAAGAGGTTAATGGCATTAAAAATTACACCAAGAAGTCACCCTCCTACCCCTATACACACATGCATATGTAACTGGACACACACATACACACACATAAAAATGATAGCAATGGTAATAAAATACTTTTAATAAATTGTTAAAACTTGGTTTTAACAATTCCAACTGCTTTAGTTTCAGAAAATTGATAATCTGGTCCAAAATTTTACATAGAAATTTTACATAGACCAGCACAAGCAAAGTAATTTTGAAACAAACAAGACACCACCACCACCAAAGAGACATCATGCCTCCTAATCAGACTTACTACAAAGTTACAATAAACAAGACAGCGTGGGAGAGACATACAGTTAGATCACCATAGTAAAATCAGAAACGAAGCTACAAATCTTGGTCAATTCATTTTGAACCAAGGTGCCAAGCCTATTTAATGGGAAAAGAATAGGCTTTTCGACAGATGGTGCCCAAGACAATTCTAGAACAGAAGAACGAAGTCAGATCCCAACATCACACTGTATGCAAAAACGAATTCAAAGGGGGTGGAAGGTGCAGATGTGCGATCTGAAACTGTAAAGGTCTTAGAAGAAGGCACTGTGCACATCTTCAGAAGCTTGCCTGCAGCAGTGGCTCCTTAGATAAGACCTTAAACAAAAACAACCAAGTAATAAGCAAATTGGGATTCATTACATATTCAAAGAGAGAGAGCTAGAGAGTTGACTCCGTGGTTAAAAGCACTTACTGCTCTTGCAGTTTCCAAAACCCACATCGGGGGCTCACAAATACCTGTAACTCCAGCTCCGGGGATTCTGACACCATTGTCTGGCCTCCTCAAACACCCACACATAATGCATACACTACCGCAAAGAGTCCTATATACACATAAATAAAAGAGAAAATAATTTTAAAGAGATAAATTTTTCCAAAAACTGTACCTCGGCACCATAAAGACAGTCCACAAAGCAGGACATTTATAAAACAATAAAATATTTGGTGAGGGGTATATAGATAATATATAAAAGAATTCACTCAGCCATGGGAGAAAACACTTTTTCCAAAAAGTTTTCCAAAAATACTTTTTTCCAATAAGACACTTGTACATAGACTATAGAAAGAGCTCCTACAAGTCAGCAATGAAAAGACAAACTGGAGGGCAGTGGTGGCGCACGCCTTTAATCCCAGCACTCAGGAGGCAGAGGCAGGCGGATCTCTGTGAGTTCGAGGCCAGCCTGGGCTACCAAGTGAGTCCCAGGAAAGGTGCAAAGCTACACAGAGAAACCCTGTCTCGAAAAATCAAAAAAAAAAAGAAAAAAAGAAAAGACAAACTGGCCCAATTCAACAATGCGCAAAGGATTTGAACAGCCCTTTTCCCAAAGAAGATATGCAAATGACCAGAAACGTCATGGAAAGGTCACCAACTGTACCAGGGGAGTGCAAATCAAAACGATAATGGCATACCACTTCTTTCCCGCTGGGACTGCAAGAATCAAAAGGCAGAAAATAACAAGCATTAAGCAGGACATGGAAAACTCACATCCTGTTGATAGAAATATAAAATTACAGCTGCCTTGAAAAAGAGCCGAGCCCGTCCACAAAAGGCTGACAACAGTTGGAATATGTGCCAGCAATTTTACTCCTTGAGTGCGAGCACAAAAGAAACATGTCCACACAGAACTTGTATGTGAACGTTCATGGATTCCTTTATAATAATACTTTAAAAAAAAAAATCTGAAATCCCAGGGCAGCCCTGTCTGACCCTCATTGGCCCCTAAATAGCTGGCCCTGCTCACCCCACCCACCCCACCCCACCCAATCACCCAAACAATAGGGAGAGATGGCTCCACCCCTCTCTCTCTACAGGCCTGAGAGAGCTGGTCCCCAAGGCATGGACCTAGGAGAGCTGGCTCCGCTCCTCGGCTGATGAGGTGGTCCCAATGGCCCAGAGCAGCTTAACTACCACCCATACCCACATCCTGGACCTTGGGTTGGTCCACCCTAACAGATGCCCCATCTATGATCTGCTGGAATTCGAGAAGGGACTGGCCCTGTGGAAAGATATCCACAGGATCTCCGTGACTCGGGACAACAACTGGATATCATGGAGGAGTTTAGATGAGGGACCAGTGATGATGGTGTAACTAGAAGCCAGAGACCTTGAACCAGACCAGTGACTTACTGCAATCAACATTTTGCAGTGGGGATGATTGGACAAAAGGGTATGATAAGTGAGGTACCGCAACTCCCGATGCCGCTGGGATGAATGAAGAGGTGTTGGAAAGACGGAGGAGTGAGGTGGGGGTTTTATTTGTTTGGTTTTGTTTCTAATTAATTTGGGGGAGGCATACTGCAGCAGATATGGATGGACGAGGAGGTGAGTGGGATTGGGGTGCATGATGTGAAATTCCCAAAGAATCAATAAAAAAAAATATGTTTAAAAAAAAGGAAGGAAGAAAGGAAAGGGAGAAATGGGGAAATATTATAATCTCAAAAATAAATAATTAAAAACAAGAGCAAAAAACTGGGGGGAACACCAAAAATGTCCATCGACTGATGAAGGAATTAATAAAATATGCTGCGTCCAGGCCAGGGAGAACTGCTTCTCTGGGAAAGAATAAGGGATTGGTGCATTTGATGATACCGATGAACCTTGAAAACACATCCAAGAATTGGACAGTCACTGCACAAGATCCATGCTCATGAAATAACCAAGCAAACAAATGCAGAGAGGAGAAAAGATTTGTAGCTGCCCGCAGCCAGAAAGTTTCTAGAAGGGAATGGAAAAAGTGACTGCTACTAAGCATGGGACTTTTTGTTAGCCTGATTACAATATTCTAAGATTGATGATGGCAATGACTATAAAAATCTGTAAATATACTCCAAACCATTGAGTTGTAGCCTCTAAATACATGAATCACATGATATGTGAATTGTGTCTCAATAAAGCTATGTGTGTGGGGGGGAGCTGAATTTTAAATCTAGCTAAAGTTTTTCACCCTGTTTGTTGGGGATTTTCTCTCCTTAATTCTAGCTCCATGATATTCTCCGACAAACCAGAAAGTATTTCATGTATTTGTGTAATTCTAGGAGTACTGTTCTGTGCATCTGGGATATTTCAGATCATATTAGTATGGTACAATAAGAACATATTTCATAGTATGTTGGACATAAAGAACCATGGATTTGAGGATTTGATATTTAATAGCCAGGTGCTTTAAGTAAGTGATTTAACTTCTCTGGGCCTCTGTCTAAAATAAATAAATAAATAAACAATCCAAAATATAAATGTCTTCCAGAGTTGCAAATTAAATAACACAAATTTATTTAAAGAGTAGTAAGAGGAGTTTCAGAACTGAAGAAATGAGGATTTTACCCCAAAGATGTCACTTTTTTATTCATTCTGTGACTTCAAGTGAGTAATTTATCAGCTCTGGCTGTTGGTTCCAGTTGTGTATAAAATCAAGATGACACTAGCTACATTTGAGGGCTTTTAGAAAGACTGTGTGTCTTTGAAGAGTCGGGGATAGAGGGTGACAGTGGAGAAACAGTGTTTGTAAGGACATGGCCGTGCAGTCGCTCGCATAGACTCCTGGCAGCTGCATCTGCACACGCAAGACCTGAAAAAGATGAAGCCAGTCAAAATGCATGAACAGGGGAGAGCATCACAAAGTCCTACCCCTCACCCAAGAGCTATTGACAAAGGATGGCGGTCAGGAGGAGAGTCAGTGCTCTTCTGGGAGGCTGCCTGAGCTCCACCGGATGGTCCTGTAGCTATCCACGCACATACTGAACGAAGCACGTGGAGCTGGTAATGAATCTTGGTGGGTGGGATCAGAGAGGAACTGGACGGTACAAAATACATTATATGCATCATGAAATTCTCAATTTAAAAAAGATTATGTCTCTAAGCTGGTACAGTTTTCAGCTTTGGTAGAAATCTATTATTATTATTATAAGAAGTAATAGAACTCATAAAACAATGGTATCACGATTTACTATTCTGAATCATTTAATATGGCAATGTGATGCCAATATCCTACCAAACTGCAACAGAGAATTCCACTATTGTGAAGAGAAAACAGAGGTAAATTATGTTTAACTTGGCCTGGGGGTATGGTTTGCAGGTGAGGATGGGGGAAATTTAATATTGCAATTGAAAGTGTTTTTCATAGAAACATTCGGCTCATAATATCTCTATTATTAACATCCAGATACCCCCTTTCTTGAGACAGGACCCCACTGTACCACAGTCTGGCCGTGAATGGGCAGCCTTCTGAGTGTGGAGTCACACTGTGTGCCACCATGACTATCTGCCCCGCCCCTTTTATCCCACTATACTTCAGTATTACCTCATATTTATTAAATGGCATTATAGTGGTGTCTGATTCTCAACAGCTTTAGTGTTGGAGGTGGACAAATACATCATAGCTTCATTATTCTACGTTATGCCATCATTAGGTCACATTCTATGTGCTTGAAATTTATAGTAACGGCAGTACATTATCTAAGATAAAATCTTTATCACACAATGAATACTGTAAGTATAGTTTGAGGAAGACCATTTATGAACATTTATAACTTGTGTCCACTTGTGTAGTTTACTCACCAGGTAATAGTGTAACTACCCATTGTTAAGTCTTCTCTCCTACATAGAGCCCTTTTCCATAAGCTCTGAAGTTATTCATTTTTGTATTTCTAAGGCCTACTGAAGGGTCTGCCATACCAGATGCATTCATTCAATAATTATTTATCAAAGGCTTGCAGTTTCAAAGGACTGTACTCTGAATCCTTCTGAATCCATTTACTTAAAAGCAACTAGCATGTACATCAAAAAATATTCTTTTCCATTTGATTTTTAAAACAACTTTATTAGAAAAATTTTTGCTGACTTTATTCTAGCTATATTTCTGTAAGCAATTAAATGTCACATCTGTAGTTCCTTTCAAAATGTAGTATAATTTAGACTTCCCACTAATTCAGTCCTTTCCACAAATTAATCCAAACTAGTGAAACCTCTTTCTGCTAACCCAGTATCTGTGCTTCCAATTTGGTTCTGAATAGTCCTGTTCTCAGGCTCTAAGAACCCACCTCTGGACTGGTCATTCGGATCCCAGAAAGCTTTTGAGTTGGAAGCAAATTTAAATAAACTCTTGGTTGCATTTGCTTTGAAATTAATGCTAGAACATATACTTCATGGAGGACATGCAGATACTGTTGGAAGTCTGCATTCCCTACATGTTTGTTTTTTATTTTTGAAAATTAGAAAAGGACAAAGGAATATAAGGATGAATGAAACTTTGATGGGTGAGGACCAAGGTGTACTGAGCCCATGGTGGTAGTTATGGGACAGTGGACAGGGAAGCCAAGGACAACTAGATCAAGAGTCAAGAAAAGAAATCATGGAAACGGTGTCTGAATGGGCTGCAGAGCCATAATGGCGGCTTTGGGCAAGCCTCTGGACTACTTGTCTTAGTACATTGGCGGTGCTCCTCATCTGAATATCAGATGTTATCCTTGTGCTTTCTGTGAAATGACCAGAAATCACTCTTCAACCCAGTCTTAAATACATTCTCTTTAAAAAGAACATACATAGGAGCTGAAGAGACAGCTCAGCTGTTAAGGAAACTTGTTGATCTTGCAAAAGACCAGGCTCAGTGCCCAGCATCCTTTGACAGCTCACAACTATCTGTAACTACAGTTCCAGAGACCCCACACTCTCTTCTGACCTCTTCATCTGCTAGGCACACGTGTTACACATACATATATGCATGCAAAACATTCATGCACATAAAAAGGAAAATAAATCTCTAAAATGAACGTTAATCTCAACACTTTGGAGGCTGAGGCAGCCTGATCTCCATGATTTTCCTTCTAGCCTGGTGTACAAATCAAGTTCCAGACCAGGCCAGCCAAAGCTATATAATGAGATTCTATCTCAACCCCTGCCCCTGTAAAGAGAGAGAGAGAGAGAGAGAGAGAGAGAGAGAGAGAGAGAGAGAGAGAGAGAGAGAGAGAAGACATGTTCATAGATGATCAGCTATCCATATATCAAGCTAGAATTCAATCATTCCATAAACTCATTCATATCTGTGTTTCTTAAACCTTTCTGATGATAGTTCCTTAGCCATTTAGATTTAGTTTGTTGCCAAAAAAAAAAAAATAGAAATGTCCATAATACATAGGGCAATAACAAGCTAAGAGACAGAGAAAAAAATCCTTCCTGGTGTAATTAGTTTTTATTCTGCACACAAAATTGTATTACCCTTCTCTTGGCAGGCAAAGATTGCCCTTGTTCATAAATGTTATCCTATCCACAGACTAATCTAACCATAGTAAATAATTTGTTCCATTCACAATTCTGCTTTTCTCCAACCTGTTCATTATTTTCTATACTTTTGCAATAAGCATTACAAAATTGCAAGTCTCATTACAAATTCAACATCTCTGTAAATGATACATCTCTCAGTCAATTCCTTGCCCACCCTGCATCAAAAGTGCTATATCCCTCTGTCTTTCAGGCCATAAAATCTCTATTCAATAAAGAGTCGTTAATTTTTGATCAGCCAAGTGGGGGTTGTAATATTTTTACAACACTGGCAATATTACAGAAGCAGAAAAGCAATATTTTACTTGTCGATGTGGGATGAGGATGAATGCAGCAGACAGAGGCTCTGAAGACGCAGAGACCTAGTAGCTATGTGACCTTGGGCGCGTCCCTTTTATCGTTCTGAGTTTCATGCATCATTCATTAAATATCTCCTATTTTACCAGGTTATTTTGAGGATCAAAAAAATACATAATGAAAATATTTGTAAATTATAAAGAGATTCATAAATGTGGAGTGTTATTCTTTAAAATGCCTTACATTTTAGAAGACCCATCTTACACTCTGCGAGCATGTGGTCCAGCATCATATAGGAAACATGCAAGATGAACCTTACTATGCCCCCAAGTAAATTCTCCTGCTAGATCTTTGTGTCTTGTGTGAAAAGTTTTTATTGTTGTTTTGATTTTGCTGAATTATTGATTTTTGTAGTTTTTTTTCTCAATAAGAATAAGTGAAAAGTTTCATAGGCAGAAATTAATCTCCATACACACTCCCATTCCATCACTTCCTTGCGCTAAAGGAGACAGCCTACAGAACCTTAAACCTGTTTTTAAAGACCTCGGTGATATATGGACATTCATTTCCAAGGGCTCCCACCGGACTCGTTCTAATCTGCGGAACTCTGGGGACTGTTTGAACGTGGTGTATATGAAGTCGTTTCTCAGACACTTCTTCTCAATGTCATGTAGCCAACAGGCTGAACCAACCACATACAGTAATGAAAACATCCTGTATTTATAGCAGTAGTTCTCCAAGGAACATCCTTCAGCAGGAATGCCTGAAAGAGTTCTAAAAATTGAAGGACATATTTCAGACATGTCTAACCTGTCTCCGAACCCCTATAAAAATGGTCAGGATACCAAATTGTGCCTTTCCCCGCCTCGCGCTATAAAATGAAATGGGAGAGTTGTTTGGCTTTATGACTCTCCGTGTCATTGTGTCTTTTTGCTATTACATGGGTGTAAAAAATAAATAAAAATAAGCTATATTAAGCATTATGCCATGTCACTCCTCCTCACCAAGCAGCAGCATGGATGGCATCATTGGCTGTGAATTTTGCTTTATCTTAAGAAATCTTTGAAAATATTGGTTTGTAAAAAATATTCTACAAGGATATAATTTTAATCTCCTCATGCCCCCTCACCCCAGACAAATCTCATAGCATCTAGAAATACTAGATTTTTTTTTTACAAAGGCAGAAAAGATGTACCATAAACTAAAGTTTATATTTTCTCTTCTTTAAGATCTTTAAAGAGGAGTCCATCCAGGTGCACTCAGAACACTTGGAATGTTGAAACAAGCACACCAAGTACTTTATTATTTATCCTGGAAGACAAAACATCTGTCCCACTGAAGCTTTTCATCACTAGCCCTTGTTCAAAGTGACCTAAAAGCAGAAAGTTTCCCAGGACTTCTGGGAAACAAAATTATTGATTATTTCCTTGGTCACTGTAGGGGGAAAATGGAGGACCTTTCCCCAGGGGGAAGTGCTCAACATCAATGACCATTTTATGGGCCTGCATTTCAGGAAGGTGGGCACAGGATCACATCCCACCTGAAGGCTCGTGGAGGCAGATTCAGTCCACTGGTGAAAGATTTATGTCTAAGGATTTGCATGAACCCAAATGATGAGATTTTTTTAGCCATTATTTTGCTGTTCTAAGCAAGCTTGGAAAATGTATAACTCTGAATTGTATATATACTCAAAACATACATTCAGGCTTGGGTTGGTCCACGCTTTTTTTTTTAATCCCAGCACTCTGGAGAGGGAGGCAAGTGGATCTCTTTGAGTTCAAGGCCAGCCTGGTCTATATAGAGAGTTCCAAGCCAGACAGAGATATATAGTAAAAAAACTCCATCTCAAAAAAAAAAGTTTTTTTAAGGTAGGGAAGCAAGTAGAGATGAGAAGTATCCTGAGGTCACTGTATGACACCAAGAAGACTGAACATAGTCCTATGACTCGAGGACTTATGTGTGGCAGGTACTGGAAAGTTGTATGACCCATTATTACAATGCAGCAGAAAATGATTCATCTCTCTACTCCCTTTATCCCTTTCTGCCCTCACCAGGAGATGACTTCATCACAGTTACCCAAAGTGATATTACAAGAAGCAACAGAAAGGGACAGAAGTTTGTCCTATGGATGCTCTACTTAGAAGAATCTAGAATATTCAGGCTTAAACCTTGGAGGAACGAAGATTCAGCATCATCTTTCCCAATGACCCACCATCATCATCTGCTAAAAAGAAGACAGGGCAAGGGATTCTCCACCCTTGGACAAGCCTAGTGCAAAAAAATATGGACATAGAGGAAGGACAAAGAGGGGTAGATCAGAGAGGCAGAAAAAAGGTATAGGAAATAAAATGTTGCTTGGATATTCGTCCAAAGCTGATACGAGAGACCTAAAGACAACTTGATGCAGAATCTTACACCTCACTCTAGACTTTGTGTATGGTATCCACCAGCTTCTACCTAACAGACTGTCTCTAAGGACATCTGGAAGTTTCAGGGTTATATGATCTTTGTTGTGAATTACAAAATCCAGAAGAATAAGCTGAAGATCAGAAAGAGGAGTAATTCACAGAAGAGCACGTAGCTACCTAACAGCAGAGCCAAGACCCAGCCTAGGACCACCTGAGCCCAGAGCCTATGTTTTACTCATCACCCCACACAAGCCTTGCCAATACAGCTCTGCTGTGATTCTTCTATCTCCCTAATCTACACCTATCACTTTACGTATTTTTGTGCACATGAACATACATATATGTTTTTATGTAAGCACATAGGTATGTGTAGTTCAGAGAACAGCATCATTAATCATTCGCCAATTCATATTTTGAGACAGAGTCTCTCGCTGAACTTGGAGCTTGCTGATTCATCTAGACTAGCTGGCCAGCAAGCCTCAGGGATCCTCCTGTATCTCCCTCCCATGCTGGGATCACAGTCATACACCAGTGTACCTGTCCCAAAAGGTCTTCATGCTTGCATAGCAAACAGTTGACTGACTGAGCCATCTCCCCTGCCCTCTATATATATTTTTATACATAGACTGTATAAAAAGTCAATAGAACTCACTCCATTTAGGGGCAGTTATTTGGGTTGATAGTGTGCTCATTGAGATACTTCTGGGCTCATCATAGTATGTGAATCACTATTCACTCCACCTTTATTCAATGGTCCTGAATTCCAACGCCAAGCCAAGCATTGTGCTGTGTGCTTCAGAGAGTCACAGCCCACTGGAAGAGATCACATTAAAATGAAAATAAGTGCTTGGTTTCCCATGGTACAGTAAGGCATAACCAAGAGATTAGAGCTTGCTTATTGAGCTGCAATCCAAAACCACATTATTGGGCTATAATTTCCTATTTGATTGACAGGAAAGGACTGAGCAACTGGCCCAAGGTCAAGCCTCCAGTCAGCAGCAGTTCATTTCCCTTATTTTATTGTCTCTGACATACTATGTTTTCATCCTTCCCTCTCTCTTAACAGTCTTATGTAATGCGCCAAACATATTTTATGTTTTACAGACATTTTTTAAAAATGTAAGGGCAAAATAGCAAATGTGTCAGCGCTCATGTTGGGCTGGATCCCGTTTTGGCTGCCAGCTCTCAGGACAGCAAAGCTCCCCCAAGGTCTGGCATCCCCCCAAGCCTGTTTCCAGGCTATGGAAGCAGTTAATTCTGCCCTAAATGCACGCTGTGTCCTCATCTCCTCAGTAGCCTTCTATCTAGGCTGAGACTTAATTGGTTTGGGTTGGATAATTCATAGTGCCTCATTAGGGCATCAAAACACATACTAGGCTCTCTAGTAATTTTCTCCCCTGAAAGGACATTGATTGGCTCCTTCACTGGGAAAAGAATTAGCTAAAGGACTCTTGGGTTTGCGCAAAAAGATTAAGTCCACAATGGATAATTTCAAAGTGTATTGTACCATCAGATTTCTTTGAGGCTATCTGTCGATCAGATTTCTCTCCTCTTTAAAAAAAAAAAAAATCTTCTAGTACCCACACAAGGGCAAATAACTTGAAGAACTTATGTAGACTCTGGCTGTTCTAAAGTTCCCACTTGCTAGCCTCCCAGGTTTTTCTTTTGCCCCGAGACACCCTTTATTGACACATGCAGAGGAAAATCCTAAAGATGGTTTCTCTGCACATTCTGGACATTTACTCTGCTCCCCACTCTCACGGTCAGTACCCCTTCTGTATCCACTCTTCTTTAAGCATGAAAGCATGCTAACTGAATACCCATGATTCTCAGCTACGCTTCTTCTCTGGCTGCAAGAGAGAGCTCAGCCTTCCTCTGGGGTGAGTGGAAGTGGAGCAGCTGACTGAGGGATTGGGTAACCAAATAGCCCAGCTCCAGCCCAGTGTGGCGATGCACACCTATAATTACAGTACTCAGGAAATGGAAGCAAAAGACTCTTTCAGGCCAGCCTGGACTGTGTGAGCATATACTACATGAGTCCTAGGTCAACCTCGAAAACATTAAAAAAAAAAAAAAAAAAATACTTCTTCTTTCTCACCTCTCAGTTGGGATAAACCTGAGCAATGTTTTTTATTTTGTTTGTTTTCAAGACAGGGTTTCTCTGTGTAACAGCTCTGGCTGGCCTGGAACTCACTCTGTAGACCAGGCTGGCGTCAAACTCACAGAGATCTGCCTGCCTCTGCCTCCCAAGCACTGGGATTAAAGGCGTGTGCCACTACTGCCCAGTGGATCTGAGCTATGCTTTTTTAAAAAAGATTTATTTATTTTATGTGTATGGTATTTTGCCTGCGTTCACATATATGTGCACCATGTGAATGACTGGTGCCATGGATCCCCTGGAACTGGAGCTACAGACAATGGTGAGCTGCCATGTGGGTGCTGGGAATTGGACCCAGGTTCTCTAGAGGAACAGTGAATGTTCTTAACCACTGAGCCACCTGTCCAGCTCCTCTCTCCCAGACGTTCTAGGCAGAATAAATAAATGTAATCTTTGAAGGTCTCTTTTTCTTATCTCGCTTCCAAATCCTGCTACAAGGGTTTCTTGTCATCACTCCCAAATATGATGCTTCCATGTGACCCCCTTTCTCAGCGTCCACTTCTGAGAAGCCTAAAGAAAAACACTCCCCATAGTTCAGTCAGCCTTTCATCTCCACCTTAACTTGGTCATAACCCTTGAAGTCATTCGATAGCTATTTTGAAATGGAGGGGGCCATAATCTCCCAGGTGACTTCCTGTCCATACTGTGATAGGGAAACATATAGAGTTGGGTCTGGGGGCTCATGAAACAGACTTATCAAAAGTCTAGTTTCATTAATCTTCAAAGCCCTTCCTCAGAAGTGAGGAAGAAGTGAGACCTGCCAACTTGGCCCAAGGACTTCAGACTGGTATTCCTCGGAGGCCAGGAAATGTCCTGGGAAAAGGCTCAATGGGACTTCAGTATATCTTCCACATTATCCTACTCAAGACATCTTCAAGCCACCCTGAAGGTCTTTTGAAGGTTCTCCGGTGTAGAGCGGCTGGGGGTGAGGACATGGAAGACAATGGAACGGAAATAGTAAATTAATCAGGATAAATTCAATGAGTGTGTTTCTTAGAGTCACTAAGAATGCCAAAACAAAGATTTACTGTAGTTTTGCAGTGGACCCCATTTTTACCATCTGACTAGTGTATCATAAGGAAGCACAAACAAAACTTCCACCAGCATCTCAATACATAATTTCCTAGCTACGAGCCTGCCTTGCCGCAGCCAGGAATTCTCCAGGCGCAGTGCTACTGTGCGTCTTGTGGGGGCTGATCTGCTGCCTTTCTTTCTTATCACTTTCTTTTTAATCTGATATGACCCTTAGCATCAGCGTGAGTGAAACTGTGAATGGGACCTCCTTGGAGGATTATGGATTCTGAATCCTCTAGGACGGTACCATAATGCCCCTGTCAGCCGGTTTTGCCTTTGGGCATCTAATTTAACTGACAAATCTGAGGACTCACACGGAGGCAGCCACCTCCCCCGTGACTCCACAGATGGAAGTCCTGCGGTGAATAAGTTATTCCAGCAGGTCTGACATTACCTGATGTTGAACATTCTCCTGACAGGTCCTGCTCATTTCTTCATGGCATAAAAGAATTCACTGTTATTAGGCACGAGTCTCCCTGACTTGATAAATACCATGGCCTCTTTTCTGGCTGTTTTAATGGATATCCTAAAGGCATCTGAACACGGCATTTTACATTCAGCAGAAGCGTATCAACAGCCATATTTTTGTAATTAGCTTTGGAAGCCCCAGCCTTAAACATACAAGGTCAAGTATTCTAACAAGCAAAATACCCCCACTGCAAAGGCAAGTATGTTTTGAGAGTGAATAGAGTCAGGATGGGAATTCGTGTGGCCTAGCGCATGCGGGTACATTTTGCAAAATCAGCTTAGCTGCAAATGTAAGCAGAAGTCAAATCGTGGGCTTGGCCTGATGCCTAGCAGGCATTATATAGTTGTTAGCTTCAATCACAAGAACAATTAGCCCAAGTTATGGTGCAGACCAGTTTTTAAACTCCTCCAGCCAGCAAATTCTTCCTGGGATGCTGCTAGCTATAAAAATCAGTACACAAGAAGTATATACCTTATACATTTCTCTTTTGTTAATATTTTGTCAATCACTTTGGCCAGAGGCAGAGACCTGGCACTACACCAAACAGCATGTGCATGGTGCCAAGGAAATACAAATGAGTGAAGAAAGCATGACCCACAGATCCGGGAAATTTGAAGTCTACAAGGAGAGTCACACACACCATATTGAATAATGCCCAAAACTGAAGGGAGAGTCCAGACTTGTGTGTAAAACGGATCACACATGTGACACACTTGGTTCTACGGCAAGCAGGCCTGAGGTGGATGTTAAATGAGGAATCAGCACTGTGGCCTGACTAGAGAATTTACATCCATTATCGCATAAACCCTTAGAGGGGAGAAACTCTCGTTGGTGGAAGCTGAATTCTGAGTCCCGTCACAAAGGTTTCGAGAGAGGTTGGAGCCAAGAAACACAGAGACCATTGTCATCAGAGAGAGGTACTTAAGCCACAGCCCAGTGGCAGAAGTAGGTCGATTTCACGCAAGAGAAGCAGGCCTGGCCGGCTTAAACAAAGACTCCATCAAAGAGAGATTAAAGGAAGAGGCCATTGAGATGGGGAGGCGGGCATTCACCTTAGTGGCCAGGCAGAGAAGTTTAGATTTGATAACCAGGAAGCCAGGACCGACTGGGAGCCCTTTGAGAAGCATAACTACATAATTGGCAAGGACAACAGGAAAATCAAACATGCAGGACGCTTCCTTTAAAAATTATTAAGAATTTTAAGGCAGTGATGGGGAAACATGGGGCACTGCCGGGCGCAGGGCCCTGTGGAAACGCATAGACCAGATGCTCGTGGTCTCAGCCCTGCTTTCGGAGTGTGATGGAGAAAGCACTTCCTGCTGGCTCTGACTCTGGCACCAGCTCATGAGATGCCCTGGAAAAGCAAAATATTTGGAGATAAAGTTACCTTGCAGTAACGCTTTACCATAATTTGCCAAGAGATAGTGCAGAGAAAAATCTGACAAGCAGGCCACACCTGAGATGTAAATCACCCAGGAGAAAGACCACCTCTGGTGACTTCAGGAAAGCAGGAGAATTTTAATGAGAAATTTAAAATGGATTTAAAATGGGCGTAAGAGTCCTTTGAAGTGACCATCTCATTCCATTAACTGATGGTATTATTCCCTCTGCAATATGTGCTGACTGATGTCCCTGCGCACAAGTGCCAGGACCAGATGGATGATCCAGAAGGACAAAGGTTTTTGTCAGTCTTGTTCATTTCTATATACCCAGGTCCCAAACAGTGTCTGGCATATAGTAGTTACTAAATAAATAATGAACATGTGCGCGCATGAGTGAATGAATAACCTCGCATCAGTAGGTCCCTAAGATCCTCTGTGATTCTCTTCCCATGAATTTAGTTCTTTAAAAAAAAAAAAAAACAACAACGTGCAAACCCATGTGAAGTGATGTTTTTATTAAAATATGGTTGACTCTTTGGAAAGATTTAATGGTGAGTTATTGGGAGGAATGTTATCAACTAGATGTGGATAATATGAAAAATGAGGCAGAGAAAATAAAATTCCTCACTCAACTTGCTTTGCACATGTCGGTGAGCCCTCATTGCACTTGGAACAGACTGAAAATGAACACTGTGAACTGTTCTGGATGTGTTTCATGTAAGAAAGGAAACACACAGACTTCACAGGGCAGACCCATGCATGAAGAAGAGGTCTCGCATCGGCGTCCAGAGATAGATGGAGGACTATTGTTCGTGTGACAGAATCCATCGGTCATCTTTATGTCACTTCTCCTTTGACTGGATATTTTAATGAAGTGGCCAACCACTAGACTGAACTGCGTCAGGTAAGAATGAACCGAAGTAAAATTCAGTAAAGAAGCAGCTGCAAAAGCCCACACAAAGGAAAGCGAAAACATCAGCAAGGTAGGCCACGGACCTCACTATCGATTATAGTTGAGATAATAGATTTACACGTTATATAGTTGTTTTTTTTTTATTATTTTAATATGTCACTCCTAGGCATGTGACTCCTTTTTTTTTTTAAGATTTATTTATTTATTTTGTATATAGCACGTATGACTGCAGGTCAGAAGAGGGCACCAGATCTCATTACAGATGGTTGTGAGCCACCATGTGGTTGCTGGGAATTGAACTCAGGACCTCTGGAAGAGCAGTCAGTGCTCTTAACCTCTGAGCCATCTCTCCAGCCCCCACATTATATAGTTTTGTTTGTATATCAAATTACATTTCATGCATTTTTTCTTATTTCAATCATCCCAATCATTTGTACTCCCGATCTGAGAAGTCCTTTTCTCAATCAAATTGCCTAGGAAGAGTGTGTGTGTGTGTGTGTGTGTGTGTGTGTGTGTGTGTGTGTACAACATGTGGGGGTCAGAGAACAGCTTGTGAAGGTCAGTTCTGTCCTCCCACTGTGTGACTTCCCCAGGAATCGAACTCGGGTCTTCAGGCTTGGCAGCCAGCTCCCTTATCCACTGAGCCACTGAGCCACCTCACCTGCCCAGGAAGTACATTTTAATCAGGATGCTGGTTGGTGACCAGAGAGTAAAAATCCCTTTGGGAGAGTGTGTTATGTAAACCCTAGACAATCACCAAAACACCCCACACCTGAAGAGATCTGGGTATCCAATACCCAGATATTGGAGTCCCCAACATCAATATCCTTTTATCACCCAAATTATGAGTGTCTCTGGAGCAGGGATAGCAATGAGAGACGAGATTGAGAAGTTCTTTGTGATGAGCGAACTGGCCCTTGAAGATGTCCAAGCTTCGTCCTGGGGACCTGTGACTGTGTCACTTTGCATGTCAGAAACGCACCTGGCAGATGCAATTAAGGTGACGGAATTAGATTATCCAGCTGGACCTAATCTAATCACACGAACTCTTAGAAGCGATGAATTGTATTTTCTATTGAATACCCTAACGGGATTCAGACCACTGGATGCCAAAATATCGTATCTTGGCATTTGAGAAAACAACAAATGGAAACATACTCTTAGCCCCATCTTTCCTAAAGCAGGTCATAAAAGCTCATTGGCTTTCTCTGGATAGAGCACCCTAGGCCTGAAGAATGAAACACCCTTATCCCAGAAGACACAGGGCCACAGAAGCCAAAAAAAAAAAAAAAAAAAAAAAAAAAAAAAAAAAAAAAAAAAAAAAAAGATTGCCTAAGTCCGAGTTTATTGACATTGGATTGGGCCCCCTTTTCCAATTATATTTCCCCCCACTACTAGCCATTAATTTTGTGCATAAAAATACACAGATGTTCCATTGTTAGGCCCTCCTTCCTGAAGGCTCCTATGCCACATAAAATTTATCATCATTAAACATATGGATTTTGTTTCTTACATGAGAAAAACAATTCCTAAGCTGGACATGGTGTTGTTTCTCTGTAGTCATCGGTGCTTGGAAGGCTGACATGGGATGGATTGCTTTTTGCCCAGGAGTTCTAGACCAGACCAACCAACACACTCAAAAAGAAAAACTTCCTTTCTAAACCTCCCTATAATGTTGTTCGTGTTTTATACACTATATTCAGCCAGCAGGAGACAGCCCTGCATGCACACTGCTTCACCTGCAGCCAGCAGGAGACAGCCCTGCATGCACACTGCCTCAGCTGCAGCCAGCAGTTGAGAACAGGTGAGTGCCAAGCACCAATAGACCCAGAAAAAAAGTCCTTCCCTCTCCTCCCTCCTCTGATGTCCGGGCTCTCACCCAGGGTGTCAGCATGGCTGCTCAAAGCCTCCTTTGTTGCCATAACATAAGGAGCAGCTTCTTGTCCCGGGTCTGCAACACCTGGACAGTTCTTGCCTGATGAAACTCGTAATGCAGTTGATTTCCCCCTGAGTGTGTGTGCAAAGCATATTATGCTCCTTTGATCAAAATTATGCAAAAAGCCAGATGTTTGCTTTCATTATATCCTACAGACAGAAGCTGGTATTGGATGACCTAGCTTAGCTAGTGTTCAGGCATCTCTGTCCTTTGAATTCTGCTTGGCATAGAAAAGGATGCATATACAAAGGTCTGTTGTTTTTGGTTTTTCTTGTCAGATTCTATTCTTAGGTTGAACACAAACCTACAAAGACTGTGTTTCCATGCTCTATTTCAAGGCTGAAAGCGATGCTCGTGCATTGTTTTGTCACACCCATGAGTCAGAAGTAGGAACAGAGCCTGGCTCAACTGCTCCAGGTTCCCACTATGTTCTGTTTGGGGGGGGAGATACTCAGGAAGAATTTGCTTAGAGGCCATGGAGGCTGTTGGCGGAATTTCCTTCTTGTGTTTGTGTTCTTGACATTCCCGTTTTGGCTCATCCTCAGCAGAGTGAAGCCCTTCACTCCGAAGGCCTCTTCCCAGACTTTACAGGTGGCCTACAGCTCCAAATAGGCGCTTCAAACCCTTCTTTGCTCTTGGCTTTCTCCGATTCCCGCCCCCCACCTCCTATTCTACTACATCTCCCTGACTCCAACCAAAGAGAAGATCTCTGCTTTGAAGGATGTGTGTGCTTAGATTGACCTTGCCTGGATAATACAATCTACCACCCTATGTTGCATTTCCAGTATGCAAAGGGACAAGTACCCAGGTTCTCTGTGTACTTGGACTCCTGTGCTAAGGACTTGAACAGCTTGGGGATGCCAGCTTGTCTTCAACAGACAGCTTCCAAGTCTTGCTTCTTTCTCATTAGTATCTCTGCTCCAACACAGTTCATGCTATCCATGGTAAAAGGCACTGAATTTGGGGACTCCGGTATCTTGTTCATTAAAGCAACCTGTTCTGTTGTGGGGTATTTTATGAGGCTTTTCTATAGTTTACATAGTACTTCCTTCCAAATATATTCTTTTACTCACTGCTTACTTACCAAGCAGAGTTTGGGTCAAAAATTCACCACTTGTGATATCAGAAAAAGTTTTCCTAACATAGTGCATACAAATATAACAGGTCAATACAATCTTCAAATTATCCTAAGTAGGGGCTGGTGGTATGGCTCCAAGGTTAAGAGAATTTATGGCTCTTGCAGAAGACACAGGTTCAGTCCCCAGCACCCACATTAGGCTGCTGATAACCACTGGTAGCTCCTGTTCCAGGGGATCCAGCACATTCTTCTGGCTTCCACAGGCACCTACACACACATGGTACACATAAAATCATGCGGGCATACACATGCACATAACTTAAGGATAAATGCATATTAAATACATACAATGTACATAAAGTATAAATATGGTGTCTTATTCCATTTTTGATGCTATGACAAAATATCCGAGATTAGGTGGTTTTAAATAATACAATTTTATTATTACTTTTCTGGGGGCTGGGACATCTAAGATTAGGCTCTGGTATTTGGTGTCTAGTGAGGGTCTTCTTGTTACATCTTCCATGGTACAGACAGAAGCAGGGGGAAAGGGCAAAAGGATCTAGCCAGTTCCAACAACTGTTTAATAAGATCTGTTCATGAGGGCAAAGCCTTCTTCCTCTAATTGCCTCCCAAAGGCCACACTTCTCAATGTTGTTGCTTGAGGCTTATGTTTTAGAGGGGCAACAAACATTCAAATCATAAGAATTAACTTACAAATTAAATTTAAATAAATGTAGATCTACATTAAAGTCAAATATATATTTTAAATGAAAGCATCCTGGCTTACACATTGATTCAGCTGGATTTGATAATATGCTTCAGTTAACCACATCAATGCCCTTGACCTGGCGTACTCCAAACATTCTATTTTTTTTTTATTGCTCCATGGTGCTTGTTATAAGGTTGATTCAGTTATTCCATGGAGTGTCTCCACTGAATCTCCCCTCTCCATAAAATCAATGAAAGGTAGATATTGGAAAATAGTTTTAGACAGATGCTAATTCATATAACACAAGCATATGAGCCTTTCCAGACTATTAGGACAGAAGGCTTGAATTCCAGGATCTTGTGAGAGGATGCCCCTAATTAGTAGGTATGCATAAAGAGAGAAGTGACCCAGGGAGGAATTAGCCATTCCCTAAGAAAGAGGTGCTATTCTATTCTGCCTCTCAGCATCTCGACTTGGAACTGTTTATAAGAGCCGGGCGTTGGTGGCGCACGCCTTTAATCCCAGCACTCGGGAGGCAGAGGCAGGCGGATCTCTGTGAGTTTGAGGCCAGCCTGGGCTACCAAGTGAGCTCCAGGAAAGGCGCAAAGCTACACAGAGAAACCCTGTCTCGAAAAACCAAAAAAAAAAAAAAAAAAAAAAGATTGATTTAACATCTCAGACCATTCCTAGAGACATCCTTTATGTATGGCTATTACAGGGATAACTCCAGTATCTAGCACTGTAAGCTGGAGAGATGGCCCAGCACTTAAGAATGCTTGCTACTTCCAGAGGACCTGAATTTGGTTGCCAGCACCCACATCAGGCAGTTCACAACCACCTGAAACTCAAACTCTGGGGGATATGATGCCCTCTTCTGGCCTCCCCGGGCACATGCACTCATGAGCACAAACCCATACACAGATGCACATATATATCATTAAAAATAAAATAAATTATAGGGGAAAAGGGATTCAGACACTGTGAAATGGTAACCATGCCTATAAACCCATTATTTGCATATATACATACACACGATACATGTGTGCATATTAAATGAGATCTGTGTGGGCTTAGTGGGCTGACCCATGTGACATTTTGTTTTTTGAGCCACCATAATTTCATATCTTTTGACACATGCCATCCATCTTTCTTCTTGCTGAAATAGCTGCCCTGCATCTGCTGTTCCACTACATGACATCAGAATTCTCATAATTATGCTTTTGTTTATGCATTACTTTTTCATTTTTACTTTTTCAGGGTTTTTTTTTCAGTCCATTATTATTTTTGCGGCATCACTTTGATCACTGGTAGAATTTGCTTCTCCTCTGCAACTCCTTAAATCACCAGTTGAGGAAGAGAACCAAGAGGAACCAACAAGGAATGGAGAGCTCCTCGTCACGCTCCAGTTTCGGCTGGACCCCGCAACTCTGTTACGGAACAGGTCAATTGCCCAGGACGTCCATAAAAATTCGATTGTCATCGGATTCCCTTTCGACATTTTCATAATCTAGGCTCTCTGCCCTACGTTGATTACGTTTCTGACCCCAAACCAACAAGCTAAGAGGCTACACGGTGAGATGGAAAATTCACTGGACCAGGCGCCAGAAATTGTGAGATGCTGGGCCAACTCTGGAGCAAACCAGCTGTGTGACCTTGAACAAGTCCCAGCATCCCTCAGAACTGTTTCCCCTCTCTTCCTCAATGAACAGCTGATAAAATTATGCCTGTGAGTTCTTCCAGATTCCTGTTAGGTCGTTCGTTCGTTCACCCTGGCTCTCTTTCTTCTCGTCAAGCTATGCATCATGACATAGTTTACAATTCCTATGAACCAACTGTTTGTATTACTCCTGCTCATTAATGTGAATTACCACTCGTGAGCTATGTAAATACTAAAAATGAACACTATATGCAATTTCAAAAACAATTTGGTTAAAATTATTTGAGGTATGAGACAGCAAATGGGGGTATTTAACACTTCCCTGGGAGAGTAAGCCTTAGTTCTAAAATGTAGCAAATAAAAATTGGATCTGGGAAATGAGCTATGATTGGCTGAAGTCCATCGTCTTCGTGAGGGCACAGGGATTTAAAAATATACCATTTGTCTAAGAGCTGACCACATGATCTGGAACAAGAGGGCAGGGGGTGGTAAATTGGTGGGAAAATTAAAGATCCATTTTCCTCAGCTGCTTGATTTTTCATGCTGCTGAGTTTTGAGGTTACAGCGTGTAACCAGAATATGAAACATCAGAAGGAAGGGAAACTCATTTAATATTATGTTAGTTGTAGAATTATAACTAGGTGCAAAGCAAAGAAAGTAGTTATCTATTATTCATTCCTTCTGAATAGACGTTTCCTGTCTGTGAATACAAAGCATGATTAGAATTCACTCGCTGAAACTCACAGATGCTCAGAGAGAACATTTCATTTCCATTTGATCTGACCTTGTGTATGATAATGGAGCCTCTTTAAAAAGGGGACAGTCATCTGTCCTCCTTAGACTGCACCCCTGAGAACTATTCCCAAGGGGCTCAGTGACTTGTCTAAGGTCACCCCCAAGGTCGCTTTAGGCAATCCTCAACAGGTCTGGCCACAACACTGGTCAAGTGCGCTATCTTTATATCTATGTGTGGTTTCCTGCATTCTATGAAGGCTTTTTCTTATCGATACCTGAGCATACTAAATTTAACATGTGAGATCGACCAGAGAGGAGCATGTATCCTTATTCATTCCAAGTGTCTCCGGCTGCTGAGTGGAAACGCTGGCTCCTTGGCATAGTAATAGGGAAGAAATAAACAAGACATAGATATATTAGGTAGAGGGGGGAGAGGGATGAACGAACCTTGCATTTGACAGCTGCTTCCAGTGCCTGGATCTGAACCTGTCGGTCTCAGTACCCTGAGATAAGACCTGCCTGCTTTTCTGCTGGCCCCTCTGCCCCATACTAAATCATGACCTGAATCAACAACTTTAAAATTCAGATACATTTGAAATAAACTCTATTCATTTTTTTATTATTAAATCAGAACATCTCAGCTTAACTGATAGGTCATTTAGTTCAAGCCCTCTAAAAGTTGATAAGTACATGGATGAATAGGTGGAAGGCTTGAAGGGGAGGAGAGGGCAAAAGGAATGAAAAGGTAAGCATTTCTTTGATTAGAATCGCTGGCTCCAGGCTCTAAACTACCTCACACACCCCTTCGCCTAAATACCTCCTTGCCGAAACCCTACACTGATTCAAAAGTGAACTGAACAAATTTTCTCCGATGAGCTTTTTTTTTTATCACGTTCACAAGAAGGCACCATCTGATATAAAGTAGTAAAACAAAAATAAACAAACCTATAATTTGAAGTAACAGCTCCAGGGACAATAACAAGGTTTTCCAATCTCCCGGATCATAATTAACTGTGTAAAGAATTAAAGAGAGGTTCAGGAGGGAGCGCTTAAACCTTTTTGTAAATTTTAAAACAAGCAATGATCTCCGTCGCCGCTCCCCAGGTTTATTCAAATTTGGACAATTAGGACAATTAAACATAAAACAGAGACAGTTCCAAGGAGGGGCTGCAACAAAGCAGAGTAATTGCTGGTGCGGGCTATCACATTTACATTCCAAAAGATTAAAAAGCTGATTTCCATTTAAAAACCAAGATCAGGCAATATCTAAAATAGATACCTCAACCCGCGGAGAAAAGCTTTTCATCAATAAAGGAGAAACAAGGGTGATTCTAGGAAACAAAACTAATCTTCGAGATGCTTTGATCACCTGGAACCACTTGCACTGTTTACCTGGGAATGGTTCCTTTTTGAGTTGCCTTTACAACAACGTCTGCTCTCCACACTATAATAAAACACCACCACGAAGACCACCAAGGCATCCCTAACAGGTCTGCTCACTGGGGCCCTCTTCTCCAGGTCTGGTCTCCTCAGGAACGGCAACCCCATCCATTCTGAAGCGTGAAACGGTGCCGTGTAGTTGATTTTAAAGCTACTTCCAGAACTGAGGTTTTTGCTCATTGTGACATTTCATACACATGCACTCCCAAAAGCTAATTTACAAAATTTTTTCTAGTTATAGGATCATTTAAATTTTGTTTGGGTTTTTGTTTGTTTGTTTTGTTTTCTCCCAAAACAGGAAAATAACATTACCTGAATTTTTAAAAAATATTTATAGTAGGAGAAAAAAATATCCTCCCTTTACATGTCTTAGGTTGTCCAGGTGGGGCCCTTCCCAGCAGGTTGATAGATTAGCAGGGAGGGCACACAAATTTGTTTACCTCGTGTTATGTGTCACCAAACTGCATTCAGAAAGACATTGTTTTAATGGTTAAACCTACATGTTCTTGTAATAGGCTTAATGAAGAGAGAGAAGTCATAGGGAAATAGGATAGGCTGATAGGGCATGAACTAAGAGTACCAAGTGGAAGAAACATGTATTAAAAACCCCATTCATTCCTGTCAGAATCACCCCAGCTTTGAAAAGAGCCATGCCCTTTCTCTGGGGAGAGGAAAAGATACCACCTGCCTTGGGGGAAGACAAGAACATAGGCATTGACTTGAGATCCAATCTTGGGACTTTTACTCGGTAAAACTCCACAAAGTCTTGATGGGTTGAATCTCTAGGCCCTCATGGGTAGCAGAGGGGAGCCTGTAGCCACAGCAAGAAACCTCGCCTCATTTCGGCTCAACGACAGAGATGATGGACTCCGAATGGTGACCTACCAGGACGGGAAGAGCTCAGCAGACAGGGGCTTGGATCCAGCCTCACACAGTGCCAGCGTCACAGTGGCTAAGAGGTTCCAGCCTGACACCCATGACGTCTCACCAACATGACTGCCTAGACGTGAACTGAGTGAAGACAAAATACGCAAGCCAAAGTGGGTGGGAGAAGGCCACGAGGCCTCAACCCTGCACAACTAAGGAATGCTCAGAGCTGGAGAAACAGTCCTTCCTAGGGAGGAACACAGCAAGTAGTCAGCTCTGAAGAAGCAAGTAACGTTATAAATACTGAGCAGGTTATATTTGGGAATATATATGCATATACAGGTATACGCATATTTGTATATATACATGTGTATGCATATATATATATACATACATGTAAAAACAATTTTTAGAAAGACTGTGAATTTGAAGGAGAGTAGGGAGGAGATTCAGGAGGGTTTAGAGGGAAGAAAGGGAAGGGAGAAATGATGTAATTATATGGTGATATATTGTGTACCCTGATAAATTTGCCTGAAGATCAGAGAACAGAACAAGCCACCAGATTAAACATAGAAGTCAGGCAGTGGTGGCATACACCTTTAATACTAGCACTCAGGAGGCAGAGAGCCGTCTGGGTCTCTGTGAGTTCAAAGCCACTCTGGATTACATGAGATTGACTCAGTCTAGGAGAGAAACAGAGCCAGGCAGTGGTGGCACACACCTTTAATCCCAATACTTGGGAGTCATATGCCTTTAAAACCAGCACTAGGAAAGTTGAGACAGGAAATGATATGACTCGGCAGAGAAAGGTATATAAGGTGTGAGGAGACAGGAACTAAAGTCTTTCGGCTGAGGAAAGCTTTTTCAGGCTGAGGAGTTGGTGAGGTAAGAGGTGGTGGCTTGTTCCATTGTCTCTGATCTTTCAGCATTTGCCCCAATATTAGGCTCCAGCTTTTTTATTATAAGACTGGTTAGCAATTCATGTTACATAATCATATTCTCAATATTTTTAAAAATTAAAAACAGTCTAGCCTGGTGCATATCCCACCATGGTGGTCTTAGGCTTAGGACATCCCCTAGCACTGTAACACCTACAGTGGCCAAGGGCCTGTGGACCACGACAGATGTTATAAAGGTTCATCTCAGTTATCAACTTAATGACATCTAGATTTAGCTAGGACACGGGTCCCTGGGTTTGCCTGTGGGGAATCATTTTGACTAGGCTGATTGAGATGAGAATACCATTGTGTGTATCATTATTTCTTGGGATCCTAGATGGCATCAAAAGGAGAAAGAGAACTGGCTACAGGCATCCATCCTTCTCTGCCTCCTGCTCTGAAGGCGCTGTGACCAGCTACTTCAATCTCCCATCACTCTGACTTCTCTTCCATGGCGGACTTACCCTCCAACCATGAGCCTAGGTAAGTCCTTTTCTCCTTAAGTTGCCTTTGTCGGGGTATTTTGATGCAGCAACAAGAAAAGAAACTAAGACAGAAGCCCTGCCTAGAATCTCTAGACAGGCTTACTGCTGAAATATATTCCCAAATAAAACCAGACTACAAAGTACTTCTTCTGTATACAGACGTTGATTCTTGGCCGTGAGGGAAACATGTTATCACCAAAGACAAATCAAGGTACCAGTGAATGACAGTAAGGAGATGGAGACATATGAACTCTCAGAAAAAGAATTCAAAATAGTTATTTTGGGGAAGCTCAACAAGCCTCACCAAGAAACAATTTAGACACTTACCAGAGAAATTTAACAGTAAAATTGGAGTAATATTTAAAACACAAGCAAGAGTAGTGGAACTGAAAATTATAATGCACAAATGTAAAATGTGGTGGAGAATATCAACAAGAGAAATGAGTGAGCAGAGGGAGCTGTGAACGTTAAGACAGGGTGCTTAAAATGTATGAGCATGAAAATGAAATGGATAAGGAGTAGTGAAGAAAGCTTGCAAGATTCAAGGGATTATGTCAACAGAGTAGATGGGCATGTCACTGGTCAACAGGAGGAAGTTGAGGTAGAAAAATGAGGATTTAACAAAATAGTAGGAGAAAACTTTCCAAACCTGGAGAAAAAGATATAAACATCCAAGACTAAAGCAGACAAAGGACACCAACACCAATGATTTCAAGGAGGGGGTCTTTGTCAGGGTTTCTATTGCTTTCATGAAACAACATGACCAAAATGCAAGTTGGGGAGGAAAGGGATTATTTGACTTAGACTTTAGCATTGCTGTTCATCACTGAAGGAAGTCAGGACAGGAACTCAAACAGGGCAGGATCCTGGAGGCAGGAGCTGATGCCGGGGCCGTGGAGGGGTGTTGCTTACCAGCTTGTTTCCCATGGCTTGCTCAGCCCACCTTCTATATGGAACCCAGAATCAACATCTCAGGGATGGTACCACCCACCATGGCCTGGGCTCACCCCCATTAATCACTAAGAAAATGCCTTACAGCTGGATCTCATTGAGACATTTCCTCTACTGAGGCTCCTTTCTGTGATGAGTCTAGCTTGTATCAAGTTGACACATCAAACCAGCCAGTGCAGAGGGCTACTCTGTACATATTGTAGACAATCAAAAATTAAAGACCAAGAAAGAAAAATGTTACTGTTTTACTCTTTGGGGAGGGGGCTGCCACCCAGCTCCCAAATAAATCACACATGGAGACTTATTCTTACTTGTAAATACCCGGGCCTTAGCTTGACTTAGTTTCTAGCCAGCTTTCCTTACCTTATCCTGTCTACTTTTTGCCTCTGGACTTTTCCTGTTCTCTTATTTCTGTAAATCTTACTCTTACTCCGTGGCTTGCTGGTTGTGTGGCTGGGTAGCTGAGTGGCTGGAGTCCTCCTTCTCCGGCTCCTTGGTCTTCCCTACTCCTATCAGTTTTCTCCTTCTATATGTACCCTCTGCCCACCAGCCCTGCCTCTCTCTCTCTCTCCTGCCTCGCCATTGGCCGTTCAGTTCTTTATTAGACCATCAGGTGTTTTAGACAGGCAAAGGAACACAGCTTCACAGAGTTAAACAAATGCAACACAAATCAAAGTGACCCACCTTAAAATAATATTCTACTACAGAAAAGCAACATGGGAATAGAAGCAACTCCCATATGAAGGAGCTTCAATATGTCTACCTATAGACTTCTACCAGAAATCCAACATAGCAGGAGAGAGATGAAGATACATTCACTGTGCTGAAGGAAAACAAGGCAAGTAGAGGCTACCTCAACAGAGCTGTCCTTCAGCACCGCAGACCATCATTCTCAGACAAACAAAAGCCCTGGGACCTCTCTACTACCAGACCTACCTTACAAGAACTATTAAAGGGAGCCAGTGTTCCACTGCAAAAGAAAAGGACACAAAAAGAGCCGCATAAAAGTTTCTGAAAGTATAAAACCCAACCAGTCAAGGTAAGTATACAGTAAAATTCAGAATAATAAGAACTGAGGTATATAAACCATTTATGCCATTAGCATAAACATTAAAAGACAAAATGAATCAAACAGAATACTCAAACAACTCTTGGGACATAATCATAATATAGGCATTCAAAATGTGGGGTAGTGAAGTTCACTGTTAGAGTGTTGTGTTGTTTTGTTACAATCTAAGTTAAGTAATTATCAGCTTTAAATAATCTGTTATAACTATAGGATGCAATTTGTAAGCCTCGGGGTAAGCACAAAGCAAAAGCCCATAATTGATGTGCTAAAAAGAAAAAACAAGAAATCAAAACACCCGTGGAGAAACTCGCTTCAGTACAAAGGAAGTCAGTGAAAGAAAAAGAAATTATTGTTGTCTTTAGTTGACCTCAAAAGCCAAGGCAACAGAGACAAAAATAGACAAATGGGGTCGCATCAAACTAAGATGTTTCTGCACAACAAGAGAAACAACTAGAAACAACCAACAGACTAAAGAAACAACCTACAGATAAGTAAAAATATCTGCAGACTATGAATCTGATAAAGGCCTAAGTTCCCTAATTTATAAGGAATGTAAACAACTCAATAGCCAGGAACCACTGTCAAAAAGGCAAAATGCTTGGATACATATTTCTCAAAAGAAGATATACAAATAGTCAATAATATATAAAGTAAACCAATCATCAGAGAAATGTAAATTAAAACCACATTAAACTACCCTCTCACATTTGTTAGAATGTTTATTATCAAAAAGTCAGTTGATAACAAATGTAGACCAGGATGTGGTAAAGGGAACTTTTACCCAATGTTAGTGAGAACGTAAACTGGCACAGCTATTACACACAAAAAAAATGGAAATTTGTCAAGTTATTAAAAGAAAGCTCCCATATGCCCAATAATCCCACTACTGCGTACATATCCAAAGGAAATTTAATTAGTATGTTGAGATATCTGCATTCCTGTATTTGCTTATAGTGCCATTTACAAAAACCAATAAATGAATCAATAATCAATGAATAAACCAATAAATCAATAAACGAAGGAAGGAAGAAACTGTGGTAGATACATACAGTATATACCATTATACCACAGTGTGCATGTGCACATTTATTTGTAACCTATATAGACATACATAACCATATATGTATTCATAGATATGTTTTTATGTATACCATCTATATAGATAGTGTATACATGTCCATACACATCAATGGAGTTTACTATTCAGATATAAAAAGCACAAAATCCTGGCATTTATGGCTACATAGAAGAACTTATAGAACATCATTTTAAGTGAAATAAACCAAGCACAGAAAGATAGCTTTTACCTAATCTCACTCATATGTGGAATCTATAAAAATTGATCTTACAGAATTAGAGAATGGTGGCTACCAAATGCTTCCATAGGAGGGAGGATAGGTGAAAGCTAGTTGAAGGATATATAATTACAGCTGGGTAGAAGGAACATTTTTAAATATCTAGAAGGCAGGAAGCAGGAAAGTGGTTGGAAGCATGGTCAGGGCCTGAAGAGTGTAGATGGCCTGGGAAGGAAAGATGGAAGCTACTGATGTGCATAGCGCTTCTTTTGGAGGGATGAAAATATCCTAACATTGAGGAGAGGCACACAAGTCTTGAGGAAATGGCAAGTCATTGGCTTGGAAATTTGAGAAAAGTTAATTGTATGATATGGGAATCAAAATTCAAGGAAGCTATTTTAAATCAATGAAATGATTCTGAATGATCTTCTGCTAGACTCATAGATGGGTGCTTAGTCCAGTTGTCAAGAGAGAGGCTGCCTCGGGCAGCTGATGCAAGCAGATGTAGAGACCCACAGCCAAACATTAGGCGGAGAGAGCCCAGGTTGGAGATCGCCATTGGGTTCCTCCCCTCAGAGCCCCTGGAACCCTGTGAAGAGGCAGAGGAGGAATTGTGGGATCCAGAGGTGTTGAGGACACTTGAGAGAACACGGCCTGTGGAATGAACTAAGCAGGGCTCATGGGGACTCACAGAGACTGAAGCAGCAATCATGGAGCCTGCATGGCTCTGACCTAGGTCTTCTGCGTGTATGTTATGGTTGTAGGCTTGGTGTTTTGGGGGGACTCTTGATGATGAGAATGGGGGAGTGTCTCTGATTCTTTTGCCTGTTCTTGGGACCCTTTTCCTCCTACGCTGTTGCCTCACCCAACCTTGATGTGAGGGTGTGTGCCTGGTCTTTTTGTATCTTGTTGTGTCGTGTTCAGCTGATGTCCCTGGGAGGCCTGATCTTTTCCAGGGGGAGACAGGATAGAGGGGTTGATCTGGGGAAGAGAGGAGGTGGGGTAGAAAAAAGAAAAAAAGAAAGCTCTTTTAACAACAACAAAAAGCTAGACACATCTATATCAGTCCATGTGTAAGAAAGCAACATGATGTTGATATTGTCAAGACCCTTTTCAGTACCAACTATGGATAAAACAACAAAATTAAAAATTCAAACTTAGAGCAAGCGAGGAGATGATCTTAAGTTGTTTTACAAATTATCTCAATTTGTCCATACTTCTCCCTAACAGCTGTGTCTCAACATCTTCAGGTACCTACTAACTGTTTACACAGAATATTTCTAAATGCATGTGTTTATGAATCAAATGAATTGCTGGAGAGATGGCTCAACAGTTAAGAACACTGGCTGCTCTTCCCAAGGATCCAGGTTCAATTCCCAGCACCCATATGGTGGCTCAAAATGATCTGTCATTCTACTATCATTCAATGTCTTCTTTGGGTTTCTGTGGACATTGTCTGCATGTGGTGCACAGACATACAAGCAGGTAAAATACCCATAGACAAAAATTGATAAAGTAAAAATTTTAAAATAAAAAGAATCAAAGAAAGGGCTGGCTCAGAGGGTAAAGGCTACTGCTGCTAATCCTAACAATGTGAGTTTGATCTCTGAGTCTGTCTAAGTTAGGTTTTACTATTGCTGTGAAGAGAAACCATGACACCATGACACAGCAACTCCTATAAAGAAAACATTTAATTGGGGTGGCTAGCTTACAGTTTCAGAGGTTCAGTCCATTGTCATCATGAAGGGGAGCATGGCAGCATGCAGGCAGATGTAATGCTGTAGCTGAGAGCGCTATATCTTACAGGCAACAGGAAGTTGACTGGCTGTCACACTGAGGGAAGCTTGAGCAGAAGAGACCTTAAGGCCCACCCCCAGAATTACAAACTTCCTCCAACAAGGCCATACCCTCAAATAGTGCCACTCCTTTTGGGGGCCATTTTTTTTCAAACCACCACAGAGTCTCACACAGTGGAAGTAAGCAAGCTGTCCTCTGATGTGTCCCTACACACACACACACACACATACACACACACACACACACACACACACACACACACACACACACGCACACATGCACACACCTAATAATAATAATAATAATAATAATAATAATAATAATAATAAATAAAATGTAATAAATTTTAAAACAAAAAATTTAAAAAAAAAATAAAAAGTACCTGTATATCCTAGAAGACTTCAAATATTGTCTGGCCAAGTTCAACCTCAATTCTTTTCTTGATCAAATCAATCCTATTTTGCCATGCATTTCTGTTACAATCAGAAATGTCATCACACAGAAAGCAAAACTGAGAGCTTATGAAATTCAGAAAAAATAAAATGGTGATAGGGGAGACAGTATTGTGGCCTTTCCAGAATCGTGGTTCCAGTTACCTAAGCTTCCTAGAAACTCAAGATATCACAGGCTTTCCCTGTGGGAAGGCGTCCTTTAGTACTCTGCTAATCATGTCTGTGCATGTGTAACTTCCTGCTTAAAAGCAAAACCTACAGAAAGCTTCATAAAAGACAAGCCATAAAATGCATGTAACAAGGAGCCCTCAGCCCTTCCATATACACAACCCTCCCACATGCAGAAGCACACAACAGCATGGAAGGATTCCTCTCCGAGGAGCCCCAAACTTTCAACTCTTGTAACATCTGAGGCTGTACTAATGCATCCTCTCCATAGGAGCGATCCTTAAGTGTTTCTATGGATGAGGCCAGCCTGGAACTGGATCCAAGAGGAAGAACGAGCTGATACAACAGTGTATCTCCCATTTTGCCGCTAGGACTTGGGGTCAGTGGCTTCTCCTCCTTAACTTCCCCATCAGCAACGGGGTAAGCTTTTGATGCCTTTCCTACCAAAGATGAATGGAACACGAAAAGATGAACTAGAAACTGAAAGTCACTGAGAATCCATAGACTCAAAGTCCTAAATATCTATTCCTGTGGCTATTTCCGGGAAACAAGCTGTCGCACCAGCAGGAACACTTCAAATATACCTGTAGCACAACCAGAAGAGAAGACAGAGGATCCCCTAGGTACAAACTGCAATCTAGTCAGCAGCCACTGGTGGGGTAAGACATTTTAATCACCACAATAAGCTAATGTGCGAAACGCATGGACACCTGTACCAAAATAAGTAGCCAAGGTAGAAAGGGGAGTCAGGGCAAAAACATACGTGATAATCAGGAAAAAATGCAAATAATAAATACCCTCTCCATAACAGAATCAAAGCTAATGGAATAAAAGAAAACCTATAAATAAAAATGAATCATGTGGATGAAGCTTGCAGACGTAATGATGAACGAAGGATGGAAAATAGAAAGGAACGTGTGTCAGCCAGGCGTGGTGGCGCACACCTTTAATCTCAGCACTCAGGAGACAGAGGCAGGCCGATCTCTGAGTTCGAGGGCAGCCTGGTCTTCATAGAGAGTTTCAAGACAGGCAGGGCTACATGGAGAAAACCTGCCTAGAAAAATAAAATACGTTAAATTTAAAAAAAAAAATGATGTGTGTTGCACAATTCTATTCATATGATAAGGAGTATATGTAACTAGCCTGTGCTATGAGGAGTCATAACCGTGGTTCCTTTTATAGGTGGGCAGATGATAATAGTTTTATAGGGTGCATAGGTCCCTGAGAAACAGCCGCTAGAATCAATGCAAATCCATGAACCCGCATACTTGAGATGTGGACCCATTATGCATGTTATACTGAACGATAAAAATAATTAATTGAAAGAAAGGCTGTCAGTGGCCAATAGAAGCAGAGGAGAACGGTTCCTTTAATCACACACCTGAAAGGTCATGGTCAGTGTTCCAGCAAGATAGGATAACAAGAAAAATATTGCAACCACTTACTCACCCAATAAATGAATTGAGACAGAAATGAAGACCTGGAACTCCTGGGAAACCTACTGTTAGGCTTCTGCTTGATGAATGGACAGGCGTTTAAAAACGTGATTGAGCAAAAGGCTTGACACAATCCTAACAGACTGAAGGGCCAGCCTCTATGTGGAGCGTTCCTTTGGAAGGAGGACATTTAAGGGGAGAAGAGGAGGGAGAACATGGCCCTTCTACGTTCCGTGGCTTTCTTTTATATGTAGGAGGGTTCAAGTGCCCTTGGCCTCACCCTGAGGAAGAGGAACTCTGACTTCTAGGACCCCTGAGGTGGAGAGAGCAGGAAGGCCGGAAGGCCTGACTTCTGAAGCCTCCTGGTCTCCTTCCGTTCCCAGCACTCAGCACCAAAGGGTCTCATTTCATGTGCTGCCCCAACAGACCACACACAGCACTGTGGGACTATAATGGACGAAGGTCAGAGGGCAGTGAGGATGACTGGAGCAGCCAGAGATTGCGGGTTCCCTCAGAGAACTTTCTAGGAGGGGCACACCCGGAAGAAAGGAGATATTCCCCACAAAGGCATAGAAGGCACCTCCCAGGCTGTCACCAACTGCTTCCAAACTCTCAAAACGAACATGAACTAACTTCTTCTTTGAGGACGAAAGAGCTGAAGAGGGGAGTGAGCAGATCCTAGAAGAACAAATCACACACGTTATTATGCCACAGACTCTTGGGGTCACACATAAGCAACTCTGAGATTGTTTCAGGTCAAAATATCCACCATCTTTTCACGAGTTGTACATGTCAGAACTCAAACAACCGTTCATACCATCCGGGGCATCCGCTTACTCCAGGAGCATCTGAGAAGCAGCCACAGCCACAGCCACTGCATGCAAACAGGGGAGCTGCATCTCTCTGTCTGCCTCACACTTAGCATTTCTTTCTTTCTTTCTTTCTTTCTTTCTTTCTTTCTTTCTTTCTTTCTTTCTTTCTTTCTTTCTTTCTTTCTTTCTTTCTTTCTTTCTTTCTTTCTTAAGGTTTATTTATCACGTATGCAGTGTTCTGCCTGCAGGCCAGAAGAGGGCGCCAGATCTCATCACAGATGGTTGGGAGCCACCATGTGGTTGCTGGGAATTGAACTCAGAACCTTTGGAAGAACAGCCAGTGCTCTTAACCGCTGAGCCATCTCTCCAGCCCCACACTGAGCATTTCAACAGTACTGCAGTGGGAAGGGCTGGGCTCTGAGGAAGCAAGTCCTGAGACAGGGATTCAGGAACACATAGTTTACTGGGGACATACCAGAGAATGGGAGTTGAGGGGATGTAAAAAGGTGAAGGAAATGGGCTAGGGGAGAAGAAAGGCTCCAAAGTGACCCAGGGAAACTTCTCTAGGCAAGGAAGTCCACCTTTGGTAGCCTCCATTTCAGTCCTTCCCTCCAAGATGGGTAGAGGCGACCACAGCCTCCTCTCCATGGAGACTCCTAAAACAACTTCCTTTAGAGAAAGGAAAGCTGGCTGGAACCAGCAGCCAGTACTCCCCATAGAATTGGGGAGTACCAATCTGGTGAAGGGTTTGAAGCTGGGCAGAGTCCACCACACTAACCATTTGAACCCTAGATTCAGCCTTAAGTGAGCAAGCAGTTCATGTCCACAGTCACACTAATCTATTCCTCCAACACAATCCTTATACTTCCTAACAACTAATTTCTTTTTAATCATCTAGTTTTCCTACAAAAGAAACCTCATCTTTATACCAGAGACCCAAATTAGGTTTTACAAATGATGTGTCCCATGCATAGGCAGCCACAGTTAAAACAAATATTATAATTTGAAGTTAAGACATTCTTAAAATATATAGGTTGGTTTAGTTTAGCAGTTTCCGTAATCCAATGTCTGTCAGCAGCTATCGCTTTTTTTGTACATTAGCATTTAAAAAATTCAGAGTCAACAAAGCACCATACAGGACCAGTAGATGGTGGCAATGGTCATCAGAAATGAACTTCCTTTGAGTTCCTTGATATTGGAGAGCAATAAACAAGCGGAAACTTGTGGAGGACAAAAATCATCTTCTCTTGAGCCATAAATCATAGAAATTGAATTAGATCATCTCAAATCGAGGGACAAAACGTGGTTATAGATCCATTTCAGGACACTGGCTGACATGGATTCCATTGGTGATTCACTGGACAGCATTACTTACCCTGAGTGCTCCTCTGACAACACAAATGCTCAACATGAAGACACGTGACACCACAGGAAGAGACGGAAAGAGCAGCCTGAGACAATTTGCCCAGCATGGAGACTTCGAGCGTCACTCATGAACTCCAAAAGCCTTCTCTCGGTTCCTCTGTTACGTTCCATGTGGCTCCCAATCTCTAGAATCCCACCCTCTTTCCAGATACAGCCAACATGACCAGTCATCTGTACCTTCGCCTTAGGAAATCAAATCAACCCTTGAAGACTGGCTATGCCGTCAATGGATGAGCCAGGATCCAGACAAGGACAGTGATGGGACTTCAGTGAAGTGTCTATCTGTGGGAAAGGATGGGGTTAAAAGAAACACACAAGGATTGGGAAGTGCCCTGGTTTTGCAATTGCAGAACAGTTTATTGGCTAGATGAGAAGGCAGAAAGGAAGGACAGCCATGATTTTAAAAGAAGAAAAGGGAAAAAAGAGAGGGGTTAGGACTCAAGAGTTGTGTCCCCAAAGGAAAACTGCACCCTTTAGTCAAAACAAATAGGGAGGGGCTAGAAAGATGGCTTGCTGGGCAAAGTTCTTGCCATACAAGCAGGAAGGCCTGAGTTTAATCCCCAGCATCCACTGTATTGGGAGAATTGTTCATATAGCCATCCACTGTGCCAATAAAACCACCTTGAATCAAAGGATGGAGTCAGTGATTGGCTGACCAGGATTAGCCATAGAGTTCTTGGAGGACTGAAGAGGCCTGCTGGAAGGGACAGGAAGAGAGAAAAGGGGATTTCCAAGGATGGTGGTTTGGGTAAAAATGTGGAGAGAGGGTCAGCCAATCAGAGAGGGTCAGCCAATCAATACTCTACTGTCCTTGGATTTTTCAGGTCTTTATCTCAATTTCTGACTCCCAGGTTTTTAATTATACTGAAACAATTTAGTTATTAGTTACAAGTGGTGTCCAATGTAGAGGCTTGAATATTCCAACGTAGGGCCTGAAAAAAAGCTAAGAAAAGTTCTAGACAAGCAGCCAGACTTGGCTTTCTAGTCCTGCAGTCTCGCAGGCAGGCTGGTGCTCAGCATACAGAGGTTCGGCTACCGGCCACCATGCATTGAGCTGAGACACGAAGCAGCTGACGTGACAGTTTAAGATTTATCTCACGTGGTCAGAGAACACTGCAGGTGATGAGTGAAGCCAGGTCCAGACACAGAAAACCTCTAAAAAGATAGGTTTTAAAATGTGCTTAGATGCTGAAGAAAGAGAAGAAAATGAGTATAGACAGTCAAACAATAAATAGTTTAAGAAAATAATGAAGTCTTTAAAGAGAAAGTGAAGTAATATTTTTAAAAAGCCACATAAAGATGGGAAATACACAGGGAATCTGGATCCTGTATGGTGCTTTTTTGACTTTGAATTTTTAAATGCTAATAATAGAAAAAAAATGACAGACAGTGGATTGTGGAAATGGCTAAATTAAACCAACCTATACATTTTAAAGATGTCTTAACTTCAAAATGGAAGTCAGAAAATATGTTGCATTGGGTGAGAGATTATGCTTTTGTATCCACAGGAAACAAAAAGTTATAGTTCTCTTCAAAATTAATGAAGATCAGATTTGATTTGGGGAGAAATCCTGAAAATCTTGGCTACAGACCTAAAAAAGGAAACCAAGAAAGACTACAGGACAGGTGATGTATATACTGATCCCTCTACTATAGGAACAGCTCTGAGACTAGATGAGACATGATTAATCTTGTTGGCTACTGAGTCCTCATGACTTATTATTTATTACATGTCATCCTTTCATATGGCATGGGTAGTGGTTTGGTTATATAGCCCAAACAAAAGAACAAAAGAACAAACAAACAGACAAAAGAATAAAAGAAACAGACACCAATGAAGACAAGTAGCTCAGGTGATCCAGCCTCTCAGAATGCGTATGTTGCAATTTCCTCAAAATTCTGCATCCAGAACAATTTCAAGGCTTCTGGCTGAGATGGTCCAGCCTCACAGACTGTCCAGCCAGGATTTCAGATGGGCTGTATACTTTCCCATCACACAGAGACTAAACAAAAAATAATACAGTTAACTCTCCTGGGACTTGGCCATTGTCTCAATTTTCTCAGGGTCCCCTGGGGATTCCATCACCCCCAAACAGCAGGAAGTAATTTTTATCATTTTTCCTTATCAAGAAATCTTCTGCCGGGCGGTGGTGGCGCACGCCTTTAATCCCAGCACTCGGGAGGCAGAGCCAGGTGGATCTCTGTGAGTTCGAGGCCAGCCTGGGCTACCAAGTGAGCTCCAGGAAAGGCGCAAAGCTACGCAGAGAAACCCTGTCTCGAAAAACCAAAAAAAAAAAAAAAAAAAGAAAAAGAAATCTTCTGCTCACTCCACATACCAACCACAGATCCCCTCTCCTCCCTCCTCCCACCCCCTAGCCCTCTCTCCCAAGCCACGCCACATCCCTACATCCCCCAAATCAAGGTCTCCCATGGGGAGTCAGCAGAGCCTAGCACACTGAGCCTAGGCAGGTCCAAGCCCCTTCCCACTGCACCAAGGCTGTGCAAGGCATCACACCACAGGCACCGGATTCCCAATCCCCCTGCCTGGGTGCCCCCCAAACAGTTCAAGCCTTCAGATCTTCCGTATCCAGGATGACCCCACCTTGGTCTGCTGGCAGTGGTCCAGAGGGTGCCTGGACTGGTCTACTCTGGTGACCGGTCTAGTGAATAACCTAGCTGTCATCATAGAGCCTTTGTCCAGTGACTGATGGAGGCAGATACAGAGATCCACGGCCAGGCACCAGGCTGAGCTCCGGGAATCCAATTGATGAGAGAGAGGAGGGATTCTGCAGGTGAGGGACATTGAGATCATGATTGGAGGACATGAAGAAATGACCGGCCACACTAGTGGAAGCCCATGAATTGTGGACTGGTGGCTGTGGAGCCCCCATGGGACTAGACTAGGCCCTCTGAATACAGTTGTTTAGCAGGAAGTAATCTTAAGAACATGATGCCCACATTCCCTAGAGGTGGGGTATGTGGTTTTGGGTCATTCAATAGATATTTGTTATCTTTTAGGGGAGTTGGTCACAAGTTGTTATTGGTCATGATCAGAGAGGAAACTAAGCAAAGGAAATTAGATTCAGGGATCTTGTTCTGAAAAGAAAAAGGGGAAATACAGAAATTACAGAATAAAAGGGTAGATTATTGAATCCACTTTCAAGTTTAAAAAGCAACTACTAATCTCAAATATTTTACATTGGTATGGATTTTTGTGTATTGATACAAACTTAAGGTTATTTTTGTTATACTGTATTATATGTTTCTATTTCTCATTTATGATATTATACCTATGCAGCTCATTTAAAAATGTAATATAAAGTTCTAGTCCTTGAAAGGTATTTAGGATAATAAAGATATACAGGTTAATAGTTAGTCACATATAACATTAAACTTATAGTCATATTAGGTTTTCAAGGTCAATCAGAGACATATTTTAAATAGCTAGATAGTCTTCAAACACTTCAGAGACCTACAGACTATGGCATTTTCGTGTTTTAATAACATAAGGCTTTTCATGACAATGAGACATATCTGTTCCTGGCAGCACCAATTTACTCCAATATAGGATGATGGACATTGAAGAACCTCCATATGGAGTTTGCTTTCATTTGAGGAAAGAAACTGCCCTTGCCTAGACTCCTGACAGTATGCTGTCCATATTGGACAAGCAGGACACAAAAGAAAGCGACTGCCAAACTTTGCCAAGACAAGGTAGACAGTCCTTCAAAATGCCTGCTTCACAGAAAAGTCTATCAGATATTCTAGGCCTGTAGGCCTAAGATGGATGTCCCAACATCCCAGATGAACCTTGGGTGACTGTCCAGGCAGCCAGATGTCTCTGTCGTTTCTTAGTTTTAGAAGTTGCTTGCTCTGCATTTCCTGTTTATTCATGTGATATTATATCCTTCTCGGGTCTCTGATGGGGTTAGAGATTAAATAGTTATAGTTACACCTAGTTATGATAAGAAGTAAATTAGGTAGAAAACTTTGGACTCACCAAAATCAGATAGATAACAGAGTATTTTCTCTGAAATTGCCAAATACTAATGTACTGGACATTGTGAATGTATTTCTTATTCAATAATTGTTGTTATTGTATATAGTTTTACTATGTCAGAGTTAAAACACTTCCTTTTATTTAGACTAAAAGGGGGAAATGTTGAGGGAGAACTGTCCATACAGCCATTCCACTGTGCCAATAAAACCACCTGAGTCAAAGGATGGAGTCAGCGATTGGCTGACCAGAATTAGCCATAGATGACTTGGAGGACTGAAAAGGCCTGCTAGAGAGGAGAGGAAGAGAGAAGAGAATACTTCCAGGGCTGGTGGTTTGGGTTAAAAAAAAAAGAAAGAAAGAAACCATGGAGAGAAGGTCAGCCAATCGACTCTCTGCTGTCCTTGGATTTATCAGATCTTTATCTCAATTTCTGACTCACTAATTTTTAATTACACTGGAACAATTTAGATGTTTGTTACATCCACGCAATGAGGCAGTCATGGGAGCACAGTGTGATCCCCAGCTGGGGAGGCAAGCCCAGTAGGATTCCTGGGGCTCACGGATCAGCCAAGTCTCACCAAGTGGACGAGTTCAGGGTCAGTGAAAGACCATACCTTAAAAAGCAAGGTGAACACAGTAGAGGAGGACATCCAGCATTGGCCTCTGACCTAAACAGAGAGGGGTAGAGAGAGAGAAACACATGGGGGTGAATAAATATTCTGTGAGACCCTTCTTTTAACTACCTATCAGTACCATGGTAATTTGGAACCATTTAGAAGCCAGGGAACCAAGGTCTGCACAACTCAACCACAAGGATGTAGTGTAGAGTGAAGAGCAGACCCTCTCCAGCAAAGCAGCCCCTTGACAAAGCATGCTTTGGCATATTTTGTAAACAGGCTGTGGTCCTAGTTCTGAAAATGCATGGTTCCCTTTGAACGATGCCTTTCGAGAAACTTCCTGTGCGGTTGATTTCCATGTGTCATGCATTGTACTACATGACTTACCATTAGTTATTTCATGTTGTTGGGCCCTCACAATAACCAGGTATGGGATAAATTCACTTCTTTTTATTTTTATTATTTATTTATTTATCCATTTAGGTTTTTCAAGACAAGGTTTCTCTGTGTGGCCCTGGCTGTCCTGGGACTCGCTCTGGAGACTAGGCTGACCTTGAACTCCGAAATCTGCCTGCCTCTGGAATTCACTTTCCTATACAGATCATCAACTGCATGCATACAATGGAGCCAAAGAACTGAATTAGCACCACCCCACCATGGATACCACAGAGGCCAGGCTAGAGCCCCACATTCTGACCTCAAAGCCTGCTCACTTTCCTCCTTTTCTAGAATAAAGATGCTGCCTTTCTTCACAATGCCTTGAAAGATCTGGTCACTCTCAAAGGTCATAGGCAAGGCTTACACTCCTTGCCTAAAAATAAAACTTAGTTACACTACTTTATAGTCATACATTTTTACCAAAAACAACAAAATGATGGTAATGATTCATCTCCACCATGCCCACCAGATGCAAGGCCAGATGATATTTGACTGTATCTAAAAGTCAGATTCAATTCACGCCCACCCCCCAAGAACTGAGGATATTAAAAGTAAGTTTCGAAAGATAACTCTGAAAAAAAGAACTCTCAAAAACAACATCTGTAATGTGGACACCCTGCTTCTCATTGTGATGCCTTTTGGACCAACCACGCTTCTCCCACTCCAGAACCCCCAGCCTCCAAAAGAAGCCTGCTTCCTAGTTACAAGAGGGGGGAAAATGGAAACAATCTAAATCTCTAAAAATGGGGCAATGAGTGCGTCCACATGTCTGTGTGCCACTCACCCCACCCTGCTCTAGCCTTCTCAGATGGAAACCTATGTGGAGCTGCTTCTGGCTCCCGGATGCACCTGTTTTATGCACCATGCCTGTCTCATGCCAATCCTTCAGAAGGTAACTATGCATGGATGAAAAAATGAGATTCTTCTTCCTTCCTGGAGCTTGACCCTATGTAGATATATCATATATCTTTCATTACTGTTTCACAAGAAGAGGAACTGGGGATGATGAACATGTTTTGTTCCCTCATAGATGAGAGCAGAAAATTATCTCCAGGATCATCTATGGGAAAGGAAGAAAACAAAAACCCACCCACCCTCCACTCCTCCCATCCCCCACTCTACGCCCCCACACCGGCTTCCCCTCCTCTCTCTCCCTCCCTTGAATGTCAAACAATCACTGGATCCCTTTGGCAGACATCAAGCATCTTTTTCTTAAAAAGCTATCCAAAAAATAATGAGTATTATAATACCTCCTTCACAGGCATGTAATTGGCTAATACTAAAAGTGCTAAGAGAGATGGAGTTTTTGCTGGTTCACATCTAAAATTTAGACAATCAACCATGAATGCCTCAGGCCGATCGCATGCTGAGAGAAGCAATAATACGTCTGGCCAGATTTCCCTGCCAACTGGAAGGCCCAGGTTTGGGAGCAGATGTGCTGTGGAGGTGATACATTTGGTTTTCAGTGGGGAGGGTCTGTAGGTCTCATCTGTCTTCTGGACCCCTACTGGTCAGCTCCAAGTGCGGTGCTCCTACCAGCTGCTTAAGGACTTGCTCTTATGTGAGGCATCCAGGCATGGGGGAAAGAAATGTACCCCGAGGAGACAGCAGCTCCCCCCCCCCCAAGCATCCTGTGACCCAGTGACAATGCCAACTCTCTTCTTAACGTAGCCGAAGTTTGGTGGCATCGCTCGAGGTGATGATGGCATCGTCCTCCTTCCCACTCCTCCCCCAAGCTCAGCTCTGCCTCTGTATACAGAATCAGCCTACAGATCACATGTCTGCTAGAAGCCACAGATGACCAGCTGTAAAATCAATAGCCATGGTTGCTGCTGCTGCAGCAGCAGCAGCAGCAGCAGCGGGCGACCCTGAGCTTATCAGCAGCATCGTGATAAGTACCTATTTGCCTGACATCTCCTAAATCAATAACTTTGTTATTGTTTGCATTATCTGACTATAAGTTTGGTCAATAATATACCCAGCTAATGGATAACATGAGCTTGGATTGCAGTTCTTTCTTCCTCTTTCTTTTTATAATTTAACTCTCCCTTTGCCGGTTGAAGGGTTCACGAAGTGACCCTTATAGGCCCTGTGTCTGCCTTTACTGAGTTTTATCAAAACCCTTCTAAGATAGGGGCTGTCTTGAGTCAAGGAAATTAATGTTGCCCAGGTCTAAACCAAATTGAATAAACTCTGCCTCTCTTTGCCATTACTTTTATTAGGTTTCCACAAGGATGGCAGATGGGTCTGTGTGTGTGTGTGTGTGTGTGTGTGTGTGTGTGTGTGTGTGTGTGTGCATGTGCACATGAATTTCTTTTAATGTACTCAAAAGAAGGTAATAAACTTGCTAGTTGGGTGGATCTAAATGCATACAGTTTTTTTAAAAAAATACCTACTAAAAAATGTATATGAGGACCAGTGAGGGGGCTCAGGAAGGCAAGGGTGCTTGCTGCCAAGCCTGACTGCCTGAGTTCAATCCCAAAACCCACACAGTAAATAGAAAGAGGAGAAATTGCTCCCTCAAGTTATCCTCTGACCTACACACACACACACACACTAGATAGATAGATAGATAGATAAATGTAATTCAAATTTTTTAAGGAAGCTATGTAAGTCTAATGATGGAATTTTGAAGTCCTCTACATTATTAATGTAAAATATGTGTACGCTAACACCAGGATGAAACTAAACATTTTTAAAATATGTAACGCATCAGCTCCCTGCACCTATCAAAAGGACCCTGCACCGTCTAGTGGCATACAAGTATGTGGCCCATGGGGTGCAGATGGCACCTTTCTCAGGACCACACACAGGGTTCTTGTACCCTATAAAGTCCAAAAAGATTATAGCTAATAATTTTTCTTAAAGAAAGGAAATAAAAGCTGGGTGTAGCAACAGTGCGTGATGCACAGAACGCTTTGATTTTCCTGTCGCATTAAACATATTTACTGGTTTCTCGGCGAGGCCTCAACGGCAAGCCTGAATACTGAGGGAATCAACAAATGACTCACTTCCCAGAACAAGCCCGGGAGAACCGCTGCCTTTCATCCGTCCACCCTTCGCTGCTTTTTTTTTTTTTTTTAATTGAGTCTAATAAGTTATTCATATATAATGGCATTGGTAATTGGGAATAAATATATGGACCACAGGAAGAATGTCGCTGTGGCTGTGCTGTTCACGCAAATTAACTTTAAACGCGGGCTACTGCATTTTCCAGTTGTGGACTTCGGCGTCCTCGTTCACGAGCCTGGAGTGCCCCGGACAAGTGCGGACAAATCTGATATTGGACTTTTGCCCGCTGAGATAACTGGGAGAGCGAGGTGGCTGGCTGAGTACCACCTCAGTCAGAGGCCTCCTTCACCTCCACCCTGCCCTGGGATGTGAAGTCCCGCCCCTTAGCCCTGCCCCCCCCCCCCCAGATCCCCTAGAACATAGCTTTCCACTCTGCGGGCTCACTCCTAATCCCCAAACTGCTCAGATGTTGGCAGTTCACTAGCGATAAAGTAAGCTGCTTGCGGGGTGCTATGGGGTGGATATGAGAGTCTGGACAGCAACTGCTGGGACTTCCGGGTTCCTGTGTCCTGGATAAAAGAATTGGACCCGGGACACGAGGATAGAGATAGAAATCAAGACAGTTTATCAAGGAAGAAAAGAACGTCAAGGAATGGAAGTGGGCCAAAGCTGGAGTAAGATCGGAGCTCAGTGAGGCCTGCACGGAGAAGGCTGGGACATTTGTACTGCGTGCACATGTCCTGTGGTGTGCACATGTCCTGTGTGCACATGTCCTGTGTGCACATGTCCTGTGTGCACATGTCCTGTGTGCACATGTCCTGTGCTCTGTGAATGTGTCAGCATGGGAGGGGGGGGGTGACGATTCTCCTCTCTTTCCCTCTCTCCCTCCCTCTCTCTCTCTCTCCCTCCTCCCACTCTCCCTCCCTCTTCCTCTCTCTCCTTCCCTCTCTCTTCCTCCCTCCCTCTCTTTCCCTCCCTCTCTCTCTCCCCCTCCCCTCTCCCCACTCTGCCCCCTCCTTCTCTCCTTCCTCTCTCCCTCTCTCTCTCCTTCCCTCTCTCTTCCTCCCTCCCTCTCTCTCTCCCCCTCCCCTCTCCCCACTTCCCCCCTCCTTCTCTCCTTCCTCTCTCTCTCTCCCCTCCCTCACCTCTTCCCCTCCTCCTCTCTCCTCCTTGGAACCTCTCTCTGTCCTGTTCTACCTTCCTGACAGGGAGAGGCAAATTTTTGACCTCCTAGTCCTTCGGGGCCCCTTTAATTTGTAAGGGGACACAGAAGAACAATGAAAACCTAGAAAGTTCCAGAAATGGGGGGAAATGAAGACATGCCGGGCCCAAAGCTCACCAACACACACACGCACACGCACATGCACACACGCACATGCACACGCACACAGGCACGCACGCGCACACACGCACAGGCACGCACGCGCACACACGCACATACACATATACACATGCTGTGACTTGCCTAAGTTAAGAATGGATCCATAGCCGGGCGGTGGTGGCGCACGCCATTAATCTCAGCACTCGGGAGGCAGAGCCAGGTGGATCTCGGTGAGTTCGAGGCCAGCCTGGGCTACCAATTGAGTTCCAGGAAAGGCGCAAAGTTACACAGAGAAACCCTGTCTCGAAAAAACAAAAGAAAAAAAAAAAAAAAGAATGGATCCAGCTAACAAAGAGATCTGAAGGGGTATGGGTGCACTGTGGGATATAAGATCACAGAAAATGATGAGCAAAAAGTGAATGTGGTCCCAATATTATAGACATGGGGGTGGGTGATGATTCAGAGGCCTGGAGTCCTTTGTTCCACATGGTGACACCCATGGGACCCTGTGCCCTAGACTGAGCCGGACAGTCATTCCTGCAGTCCCGAGGCCTGTGGAGACCAGCCGGACTGAGCTGCTAAAGCGGCGGCGTCTCGGTTTGCTTGACCCAAACTTTAGCCAGGCTCACACACACCTCCAGGGACACCATTTTCACACTGATGTTCCGCCGCTTTCCTCCTGTGACCTGATCCTATCTTTACATTTGAGAGGGCTGGAGAGAGAAGAGTGACATGAAATAGCAGTTGACAGGGACGAGGCTCGCACAGGGACAGACCCACCGGTGTGTGAGAGACCTGCTTGCGCAGCCGGTGGAGGGTCGGGAGGCCAGGTCGGCTGGGTAGCCTGCTCCCCTTTCATCCTGGGTCCCCATGTTTTCTTTTATGACAGACTTTTCCTGACTGGCGTCCTAGCCAAGAGCCTAGCTCCTGACTGGGTGGCCTCACTTGTGAACTAGGAGCTGTCGGTGAATGGTTTACCCTTTGCACCCAGTTCTGGAAGGAGGACCCACTGAAACCTCCCCCGTCCCTTCAGATGACAGGAATCTTTAGAAGTGAGATGTCCTTAGAAAGCTGGTCCGGAGCCCTGCCATCTGACATAGCGATGCGGCCTCTCTGGCTGTCTTCCTCTGGCTTTTGTGCACAGAAATAAACGGGAAGGTCAGAACCCTTCCGTGTCCGCAGTCTAGCTGGGATTTCTCTCCTTAGAATGGGGCTGGGAGCTGGCTCCTCTGAGCACGTTTGCATTACCCCTACTAACACGTTTTCGAGGTTCTCTGGCTGCTGCCATGCTACGTGAACCAGGTCAAGTCTGGGAGGGAGAGGGGGCTTTTCCTTCCTGTGACCTCAGGACTGATTTAATTAAGCATCTCCTCCAGCCCCAATTTATAGTCTGCGAAGTGTCCTCGCAGAGGCCGTCGATGTGCCCTGCCTCTCAATGAACAGATAAGCAGCGGCGTCAGGGCGGTGCCACCCTGAGCGTCTGCTGCCACCGCTAGAGCACTTCCTACAAACGCAGCCTCTGCGGCCCTCTGCAGCCTCCTTTGGCAACTCGGGAGGTGGGCGAGAGTCTGGAAGCTTCCCTGGCTCCCACGGGATCAAAGCTTTCTCCCTAGATTCCCGCGATAAGGAGGGAACAAATTTGAAACGCTTTTTCAGAGATCACGATTTCTTTTTTAGATTGAAAATGAAAATAAGAAAAGCCTTCGCACATCTGGATGGGATAACTGAGGAAGGGAAGGATGAAAAAGAGAAAGGATGTCTCCATGGGACCGTCCCGTCCCCAGGGGCTCTCGCATCAGGCTGCAGCTGCCCCTCACAGCTTAACAGCCTTGCCCTTACAACCTGCCACCTAGGAATGAATGAAACCAAACGTCCCATAGGATATGTCCCCTCTCGGCCTCTTAAAGGCTTCTCCCTCAAGATGAAATCTGACGAAAGAAACAAATCAGATTAAAATGCGGTGCTAAGGGCTTTGCGTTGCTTAGATAAAGGGATCTAGAGTTGTTAGGACCAGGAGAAATCACAATTGTGTCATGCAACTTGCAGAGGGGGAGAAATCAGATGGCTCCTTCCCACAGCTGTTCCTGCTGGCCACCGTGCAGGCTTTATTGTCCTCAGATGCAAATCGGGAAGAGACGGTGGGAAGTGGGGAGACAGAAGGAGCAGCCACAAACTGGTCCAGGGACCAGACAAGTAATGTGAGTAATGAGGCTGGCAGTACGGACTTCTATACAAGTTATCCAGATTTTTAAATCTCTCTCTCTCTCTCTCAATAAAAATAAAAAATAAATGTTCCTACAATGTTTATATTGTGTACCTTCTAGGCACCAGGCACTTTATAATTCCATTATGAAACATATGAAGTGGATGTTGTTATTTTCTGTTCCCTAGTGAGGAACATCGCAAAAGCACCTGCCATGCCTGCCTGCAGCAGAGAACCACCTGCATTCTGCAGGACCTTCCTGTATGCACCCTCCCTCCTCACTGCACTAGACTGCCTAGCTCACCTGGGGAGACCGCTCAGTCAGTCTGGAAAGTGCTGGCCAGAGAGGCAGGCGTGAGGGCCTGAGTTCAATCCCCAGAAGCCACGTCAAAAAGCAGGGGCCTGGCTGGCTTCAGGTCCCCATGCTGGGGAGGAGGAGACAAATGGATCCCTGGAGCTCACTGACCAGCAGCCAGCCTAAGAGATGAGCTCAACACCAGTGAGATACTTGTCTCAGATAGATATAGAGATAGACAGACAGGCAGACAGACAGACAGATAAAAGTGCCAAGGTAGGAAATGTCAAACACCATCCAAGATTGACCTCCATATGCACAGCACAGGTGCACATGCATGCCTGTTCATACGCTAAAGAAAGCTAGAAGCTAGATGCACCACAGAAGCCGACACTGGCTACAGCTAACATGGATGGATCAGAAAAGAGCATGGTCAGATTTCTCAAAGCAAATAATAAAGCTACACAAACTGAGTGTCAAATGAGAGGCTTGCTGGGGAAGAGAGAGGGGAACAGTGGGGAGGAAGATAAATGTCATTTATTAGACAGAATTAGCATTGTCCTAATGGCTAGAGAGACCTAAGTGTTTTATTGAAAAGAATGCACATTTAAGTATTAAATAATGCTGCTGCTGCTGCTGCTGCTGCTATTATTTTGTCCACGTGTCTGAAACCAAATGGTGGATGAGCCTTACAACTTTGGCATTTGCTTGCAATTCAGATTTGTGTAGCCAATGCTGCCCTCTGGTGGTCAATTTTATAATAGCATGACTTTGTCTAAAATCTTTCCCAAAAAAGTCCTCTGTAGAATATTGCATCCATTTCGTGTAGCATCTGTATATAAAGGGAAATATTCACATACACAATGTCCTTCTCACATTTTAATATCTAACTTTGGTTTAGGCTTTACAATTTTATATAGGTCTTAATGGATGTCAGAAGAAATTACTGGATATTAAATTATGGGCATTACAGGGCTCCTGAACTTTCAAGAACTCAGTTCATTAGGGGGAAGAAGTGTTTTTTCCCATGGTGACAATCTCAGAAGAACTCTAAATGAACAGAATCTGGCAGAAATTACTATTGTCTTCCATTCAACGGAGGAATGTTTGTTACATGTGAAGTAAACAAGAGATAGGTTCATTAACTTTTAGGTAAAAGTAATGGTCTGTGGTTGTCGATTTAAAAACAACTCACCCCTGACTTCTTAAAGGGACAGATCTCTTAAGATTTCGAGAAGTTGCTGTGGCTCAGGACACTGTATTTTTAAACAGTGGGAAGGAGTCACACCATACAACGGCCCGGCCGTGACAGGTTTATTGAGGGGAGGGGAGAGAAGGGACAGAGACCGGTCCCTGGGGAGAGAGAAGGAAGAGAAAGAGACGGGGTGGGCAAGGCCCGTCTTTTATAAGACAATGTAGGGAATGCACACAGGAGGTGCTCTTAGTGGCTACAGATGAAGGTCTATCCTGTCAGGACCCTAAAGGCAGGCCAGGACAGATGCCTAAATGCTAACATCCCTCCCTCTTACTATAAAAAGACGAGGAGTTAGAAAGGGCTAGCAGATGAGGAGGGGATGAAGGCACCATGATCTGAAGACTGCTTCCTGCTGGCCTGGGGGCAGTGATCATCTCTTGGGGATCTGAGAAAACTAGGGTTCTGGCCATGTCCTGGGGTAGCTGATTGTTTCACTTCATTGTTCAGGCTCTGTGGGACTGTCCAGCACCACTTGGACCCGGCAAGATGTTGTTCAAAGTGGGTCCAAGTTGATTCCTGGAGCTCCTAAGAAATCATGAGGTCACCAGCTGAGATGGAGGAGAATCATGTGGTTGCTGTTTAACACGTTTTTCTAAACAATAATTGCATATACAGAGTTGAATCCAAGTTACATACACATATACACAGAATTAACCCCAGCTTACATTTACACATACAGGGTTAAATCCAAATCACATATGTATACTCACACATATATATTAAACAGGAGAATTTGTTCATATATATTGAACAAATTAAAAGAAAGGGGAAACAGGTGTGCGCTGAGCCAGGTGAAGCTGGCTTCTCCATCTCTAACTCAAGAGAGTAGACAGACATAAGCAAGTCTTTGAGCAAAGAAAAAGCAAGTGGAGAATTCTTTTTTTTTTTTTTTTTTTTTTTTGGTTTTTCGAGACAGGGTTTCTCTGTGTAGCTTTGCGCCTTTCCTGGAACTCACTTGGTAGCCCAGGCTGGCCTCGAACTCACAGAGATCCGCCTGGCTCTGCCTACCGAGTGCTGGGATTAAAGGCGTGCGCCACCACCGCCCGGCCCGCAAGTGGAGAATTCTTTCTCGGTTCTCCGACTGTCTGGTCCACGGAACACTGAGGCCAGTCTCACACCCAGGGGAATGGTCAGAGGCGGGTAGCCCCACCAGAGACCCAATTGTTGTTACTGAATGGAGGGCAGAGCTGCGGGTGAATGAAAAAGTAGATTTGTTGCAGGTGGAAGAGAACAGATCGTTGCGGGTGGAGCAGACAGATAAGGTCCTAGAGTGAAGTGGCTACCTTTGGTGGGCCCTGCCAAGGTATGCCACTGAGCAAACACGCCACACACAACAGAGTTAGTGCAAGAGGTTTATCGGGAGAGGGAGAGCCGAAGAGTGAAGAGTGGCCGCATCAGAGTGGGGACTTGAGAGAGGCAGGCAGACAAGAGGAAGAGAAAAGCAAGAGAGAAAAGACGAGGCGAGAGAGGGAATGAGAGGCAAGGAGAAAAGGAAGAGGCATCAGACGAGGCAAAGAAAAGGAGCTGTGCCTGGCGGGCACTTTTAAAGGGTGCACATGCTGTGGAAAAGGACCTGGAAACAGATGATGATGTAACTGCTTTGGCAGAGGCTGGGCAGGGGACATGCAGCTTAACAGGAGGCACCACAACAGGCTTGGGAGCAGCAGGAGCTGAGTAGAGCAGGAAGAAAGAACAGAGAGGAGGTTGGAAGAAGCTTGAAAACAGGGTACCCCCTTTCATCTATTGGATCGCTGGCCGAAGTTGAAAAGGTCCCGTGAAATACCGGATATGGGGTGTGGTGAGCGACCATTTGCATTGTTATCTAAGGAGTATTGCGGCAAAGGCGGGTAAGTTTTGCCCGTAAGTCGGGTGGTAGGTATGATGGTAGGCACATTTTCCATGAGTCAGGTAGAGAAAATCCAAGGGCTGGACTCTCTAGCGTCCCAGAAATTCATCGAGGACTGATGAGGTTACTCGGTGGATCATCATCCAAAAAAAAAAAAAAAAAAAGCAGGGGCCCATGGGCTAAGATCCCAAGGGAGACACGGTCGCCTGATACCAGGACTTCTAGAAAAGCCAGAAGAAAAGGACTGTGCTCGAGAAACGAAGCCTCACTTGTGGGAAAGGGCCAGAAGTGAAGAGGCGTGGGTGGGGGGCGGGGGGGTGTGCTTACCAGTGTTGGATGGAGAGCCCGGGAGATCCATGAGATGGGAAAATGGGGCTGTCATGGGCGGACCAGGTTCCAGAGTCCCGACACGTCTCAGACTGCCAGGAGAGCCTGTCCGAGTCTCAGCACCAAATGTTTTTTATACAAAAGGCGGGAAGGAGTCACACCATACAACAGGGCCCACGCGGGAGGTTTATTGAGGGGAGGGGAAGAAAGGGGACAGAGACTGGTCCCTGGGGATGAGAGCAAAGGAAGAGAAAGAGGTAGGAGGTGGGCAAGAAAGATCCGCCTTTTATAAAGAAACATAGCGAATGTGCACAGGGGGGTGCTCTCTTAGTGGCTACAGCTGAGGATATATCCTGTCTGGACCCTAAAGGCAGGCCAGAACAGATGCCTAAATGCTAACAGACACTACATTGCTTAGACCTGAAGGACAGCACTTGGAGCTGCTGGGCAGGTCCAGAGAGGGCGGCCTGTGTGGGAACTGTGGTGTGGCAGAAGGGAGGCATTAGCCCTGGAGGGTTGAGAGAGCAGCGGCAGAAACAGTGTTGGAGAGTGTTCCGTCACTCCGAGGGAGTAACGCCAACCTCCCGGTACTTGAAGCATATTTCGGTTGAAAAGGAAAACCCCACCACCTACATCAGTGGTGGACCTCTCAATCTGAAACTCCCTGGAGACCAAACCTCAATGTGCCAAGGGTAGACTGGAGCCCAGCAGGCACAGTTCACTCGCAAGCATTACTAATGTGGTCTATGCTGGGGTTTTTAAAGTTAACACTTTACATAAAAAATTCTGGTTTGGGTTTTCAGTAAAAGAGAGGACAAGACTGAGGTAGGTATTTTTTTCCCCCACTAGTCTGAGGAGGGGCCGCCCCTGGGGGTGGAAGATGCCCTCTGTGGTTTGACACAATCCCACCGGTCCCTAACATGCACCCATCAATCTCTCTTATTTTAGCAGACGTCTGTGTTTTGTAGGCATTGAAGTTGAATGCCCTCTGCTCTGTCTCTAAGAATTGCGATACGTGTATTCGCTCAACAGCCCCAGACTTCGGAAGACTTAAATGCATGCGAGTTTACAAACACTCACTCTGACGTTCCGTTTCGTTCCCCTCCCACTCTCCATCTTCTCCTTTGGTTAATGGAACTACCCAGAAGGGTTTGACGCCTTTTTTAAAAATTACTAGTTATCTCCGAAGCACTGAAGGTTTGGGGGAAAGGGCATTCATGAAGATCTATATTTGAAATAGTTAAGCCAGGCAAGCTTAACTAGGAAAAGCTACATCGGGATGAGCTAGCAAAAAACCTAAGGTCTTATTCAACCCTTTTCCTCTGATGAACTGCCATGCTAAGTCACCCACTGATACCCCTCTTTGCCTTTTGATACTCATCAGTGGAGGTAGTAACAGTTACTCCTTCCTCAGGGGGATCCTGAAAAGTAACTGTAAATCAGAACACATCTGCTCAGTGTCCCTAGTCCACAGAAGGCATTGGACCTATAAGGACCAAGACAGCATCACTACAAGGCAGCATTCCATCTACAATTAACTTCAGCCCAAATCCAAAAAGACTTGACTGAAAATGAGGCAGGAGGATCAAAAGTTCAAGGTGATCCTTGGCTATATAGAGTTTGAGGGCTACATGAGACCTTGTCTTAAAACCCCAAAGGACAGGAGAAATGGGAGAAGGAAGAGAAGGAGGGGCATGATGGTGATCCCAGCAGCTGCTGTTATGAGCACGTTTGGAAAACATGCATTGAAATATCAGTATTAGCAGTAACTTAGTTAGTGTTCTATTGCTGTGAAGAGACACCAAGGCAACTCTTACAAAAGAAAGCATTTAAGTGGAGGCTTGCTTACAGTTTTAGAGGGTTGGTCCATGATCATCATGGCTGGAAGCAGACAGGCATGAACATAGAGAAGTAGCTGATTTACATCCTGATCCCACAGGCAAGCAGGCAGAGAGACACTTTTGAAACCTCAAGGCCCACCCAGTAACACCTCTCCTCCAACAAGGCCACACCTCCTAATCCTTACCAAACAGTTCCATTAACTGGGGACCACGCTTCCAAATAGATGAACACATAGGAGCCGTTCTAATTCAAACCACCACAAGTTGTATTGAAACAATGGGATTCAGGGTGATTCTTCTATCTGATCCTACCTACGCTTTTCTAACTTTTCCCATGGTGAACATGTCTCGGCTGCATAATAAAAATTATAACAGATAATAATTTTGAAAAAGACAGACACTGATAGAAAAGAACCTTTTACATGTCCGACCTTTCCAGGTTGAATAATTACTAGTTGCTGCAGCAGCCATTTCTAAATTTCTGTTTTTACACGTAGATTTCTATACGCATGCATTTGGAGTTCAGGAGAGGCCATGAGGGCTTCTTGTGAGAGGCATACTCCCTGCGCCTGGAGACAAGGAGCGTGGTATTTCTGGACAGAAAAAAAGATCCAACCCTCCCCATTCTATTTTGTTTCATTTCTTCTTTCTTTCTTTTTATGGTGGTGATTTTGTTTTACTTTTTGTTTGTTTGTTTGGCTGGTTGGTTGTTGTTTTGTTTGTGGTTGTTTTGTTTGTTGTTTTTGCTGTTGTTATTTTGGTATTGGTTGTTGGTGTCATGTTGTGTTACTTTTGCAGGGCAGAGGAAAGGCTTTGCACATGCCAGGCAAGCAATCTACTCAAGCGACCACTGAGCGACATCCCCAGAATTTTCTTTTTTTCTTTCTTGTTTTTGAGGCACTATGGCTGTCCTATAATACTCCATGGCTGATCTATAATACTCCATGGCTGATCTATAATGCACTATCATAGCCCAGGCTGGCCTCAAGCACATTTCAGTCTGTTGGGGTTTGCAAGAAGCCCAATAAAAAGCCACCAGTCATGTATACAATCAGCAAGATATGGGAGCCCACAGTGACTCCAGCTTGTGACCTGATTCCACATTGACTTAAGGTCAGAGAGTTCAAGCTTGGTTTTACTCCTTAAGGCTGATTGGCCAACAGTGTGGTTACCAGATGTTTTGCTCCTCAAGGTCAAATAACAGGATGATTGGCCAATGGTGTGGTTACTAGATGTTTTGAGAATTAAGGAGGTATTTATGCCTGTTTGTTCCCTGGTAAGGAATTCTTTTGCCCCCTTTGCCTTGGGTATAAAAAGGCTATGAGAAATAAATTTGGGACTGCTTCAGTATTCACTGAGAAACCTCTTGATTCTATCTTCTGTCTCTTGTCTCTTTCTTTCTTAATCCTCACTCCCCTATCCAGGTACTATTTAACTTGTTAGCTGATCCCGACAGCAAGAACATTTAATTTAAAAAAATTCCAGCATGCTGATGTCACACTATGTAACAAAGTGACAAATGGTGACTACAAAAGAAGCTCATAGGCTCCTTTTAAGCAGGATTAGGGGAATTCCAGTTGTGGTTAAGTGTACTTCGAAGTGATTGGGTATAGACCCTTACTGATACAGGAATCATTTTATGATTGGCTCATGACATCTGATCAGCAACTGTGGTTGCAGTGTCAGGGGTCTGTCTGCTTTGTCAGGGGTCTGTCTTCTGTGTCAGGGGTCTGTCTGACTGAAAATAGCAAGGACAGTACCTGCTTGTGGCCAGGTAGGACCCTGATTGGCTATCAGACTGGACATACTTCCTGAGGGTTGGATTGAAGCCAGACATGAGTCAACATTGGATGGTGGGGTAATACTGGCCCTTGGAAGCAAAAAAACAACTGGCCCTGTTAGGGTCAGTCCTGTTACAAGAGGGGACAGCCGCTTCACAGCCTTCTTCTCTTTCTGCCTCCAGAGCACTGGGATTGTAACCACGTTCCCCTACATCTAGCTTTGGTTTCCCTATGGTGCTGGGATGGCACCCAAGGCCTCATACACACGAATCAAGCACTTGTGCCAACTAAGCCGTACCCCAAGACCTATACTGTCCTTTTTATGTTGACTCAAAATATTTTCGACAAAAATCAAATTTGGGGTTTCTCATTAAAATGAGAAGAAGACTTGGGACTGGGCTGATTCTTATGCTGGAGCTGAGGTGAAATGTGCCCTCCATGGTTGTCACAGTCCCCACCCCTCCCTACCACACCTCCATTGGGTCACGCCTTTGGGGGTGGGTGGTTGTGCCTGGCCCTGAAGTACCACCCCTGGTGAGGAAGCAGGGAGCTGCTAGGTACCCGCCCCTTGGGCGTGGCCGCCAGAGACTCTTAAGACCTGGGATGCACATACGTGTGTATCTCTCTTCTCTTCGCTACCTCGTGGTCTTGGATGCTGGTGCGGATCAAGGCAGAGCTCTCCTGAGAACCCCATTGGACCATGCCCCACCCCTCCAGGATTCTGCTACCAACTCCTTTATTCTGTTTGTGAGTTAACCCCCCAAAATAAATTCTTTGACCATCAGATAGACTCCGTGGATTTATCCCATTACACGCCTGTTGTATTTTCTCCATCGCTCCTCAGTCTTCACCAAAACTAGAATAAAAATGCTCAATTCTTCCCCTTTCTTGGGGTGGGGAGGAACGTTGTTCAGCTCTTTGTAGGGAGGCTGTCACTGAACTCAATTGAAGATTACTAAATACCGTGGTTCTTGGGGAGGTGACAATATTACTCCCAGGGACATTTGGCCATCTCTGCACACACTTCCCCCTCTCCCCCTGTCACTGTAATAGAGGTACCTACTAGATGCTTGGAATGTCACTAAACATCCTAGGATGGGCAAGGTGGGCCATCTTGCCAGAAGGGGACGCACAGCGCCGGTGAAGTACTACTTAAAAGGGCAGTGCATCTTCTGGAAGTTACGGAGATGAAAGTCCATGTAGAGACAAGACACCATTATGAAAATATCTCTTCCATTCTAAGAGACCGGAACTTTTTTTGGTTTTTCAAGACAGGGTTTCTCTGTGTAGCTTTGTTCCTTTCCTGGAACTCACTCTGTAGACCAGGCTGGCCTCGAACTCGCAGAGATCCGCCTGCCTCTGCCTCCCGAGTGCTGGGATTAAAGGCGTGCACCACCACTACCCGGCGAGACTGGAACTTTTGCTGGACTCCACAGCCAGAGTTAGTAACACATCTTGAGATCACTTAAGACTGCTATCCTACCAGGCACTCAGCCCGCCTATTTAACCTGCCTATAGGAGGGCTACATAGCAATCAACCTTACTTGCCTTGGAGTTCCCATGTCATTGGCTTTTACAACCCAAGCTAATACATGCTGTATCTTAAGTCATGCACTCTCCCATGCCCCGACCCACAAAATAACATATGTTTGTATGCATGTTGTGGTCACAAATGCTGGAAACAGCAAAGAGGCTAAAAGTGGTCTTATAAAAATGAAGAGCCATCATAAATGTACCAGATGCAACATATGGATATTGCTTGATAGCATTGGTTTGTTTGTTATCTGGCTCAGCGGGGGTCAGTTGGAGTTAAAGATTTCTATGAAGTCTCCCTCGTCCTTTCCCCGCGTGATGCTTTCTGTAATGTTCAATACACGAGAGAGCAAAGCCTACTGTGACGGACACATGACACAAACACAAGGACAGATAGACACAAGACAGCATTTGGGGCTGGCAGAGATTCAGACCCATACAATAGGCAGGGGTGGGGCGGAAGACGCAGGGGGAGAGAAGCAGAGAATTCAAATCCAAGCTCACCTTTGATTCCATTGCCCCCAAGGGAAGGGCTTTGGCTTCTTTTCCTTAATGTGACACCAACATATTATTGGTGATTGAGTTTACCATGAATGCCTTCAAACCGGCACATTTTGGCGCCCCGTGTGAGGAACATGTGAGACTATGGACCCTTAAAGGAGTCAGTGAAGCATTTTGGAGTACTCAGGATAGCCTGAACTCCTATGAGTATTAGGAAGACCCCTTGCTGGGGGTGTAAATTTTGGACATCCCAGTCTCCAAACTCAGTGGGAGCCTCCCCACTGTTCTGCCAGCAGTGTGTGTGTGGGGGGGGTCCAAAGGAAAAGGAAAATTTGGATGTCTCAGATCTGCTGAACCAAGTAAATGGATCTCAGGAGCAGGGGCAGTGGTCCTGTGCCCCGAAAGTGTGCCTCCATTTCTTTTTATCAAGTTGAGTTTGATTCTTCTCCAGCCTGGCTTTCCAAGGAACACACTGTGTCTCTTTCTCACCCAGGCTCTCAAACTCTTCTCACTATGGAGGGTTCTCTGTCTCCTACAGCTCATGCACGCTCAACGGTTGATCCTTTAGACACCAACCCACAGCAGGAGGAGACGGTAGGTTTAAACCATATGGCAATTTGGCATTTCACAAAAATGTTAGAGTCATCATAACAGCTATTCCTCTCCAATGAGGCAATTTCCTCCTAAAATCTTGCAATTTGAACTCTGTGAAAGGTGGAGACCCGTCAGGGAAGAGTTGTGAAGAGCTGGATTTCTCACTGTTTACATTTCTCTGTCCTCAGGAAGAGGAGGGAATGAGCTAAACAGTTTGCTGGGAGAAAATAAAACCACATCCACAGCACCAGGCATGCTGACAAAACACTATTCCCTGGGAATTCAGAGAGAAAACACTCTTGAGAGAGATGTGGACACTCAGCTCTCCAGTCTTCCAGTTAAAAACAGGAAGAAAATTGAAACTCAGATTCTGACACTCACCCCCCCCCCTTAAACCCTTCAGCCCCTCAAACTCGGGCTGTAAAAGGCACTCTTGGGTTTGTTTTTGGAGGTGGATATTCCCTTTTTGTTTGCAGTTTTCTTTTTTCTTTTTTTTTTTTTTTTTTACATTGACTCAGAGTGTGTTTGTGGATGTGTGTGCATACACATGTCTAAGGACACTTGGAGGACTCAGTTTTCCCCCTCCCCCACGTGGGTTCTGGAGATGGCGCTTCGGTCAACAGGCTTGGGAGCCTGGTGTCTTATTTTTCAAAGTAAGAGAAGTCTTCCAGGCTGGGGGAGGGGGGGTTCTGGCAGCCCATTGAGCCATCCTACCAGCCTGGAAGACTTCTCTTACTTTGAAAAATCCTATTACCCTCCAGATAGAAAAAAAAAAAATGCGTCAAAATAATGGTGAGTGAAAGAAAAGAGGCACAAGGTGCCTTTGCGTTTACTGTCTCTGAACCAAATCCTTGACATTCATTATTAATGTGTTATGTTCATAATAGATGTTAGAATCCAAATCATTTGCCTGATTATTCCCTTTTTGACCCATGGGTCAGAAAACAGCCTATTTATAATTCTGCTTTGGGAAAACTTGGAAGAAATGAACGCAAAGGTAGCCCTACCACTCCATTAATTAGCAAGCTGAGTTGGGCCTCTGAACCCTGGCCCTCACTTTGGATTTAGTGCAGAAGAGAGAGGGAGCTGAGCATTTGAGAGAGGCCTGAGCAGAACACCGACCCGGCAAGCATGTGGTACTGGCCCACACAGTTTACATACCAGGAAGGGAGTGGGAAACACATAATGAAAGTCTAATAAAATCCATTTCAAATCACTACAAGGCAAAGTCAAGAGTCCCAAGGAGAGTCCAGATTGGAGGCATCAGCCCTGGTGATCTGTTGCTTACTCTGATCGGCACCCAGCTAAGGAGCCCCTCCCAATGGTTTACAGTATTGAGTTATAGGACTCTTTCTCCCAGCTACCAAAGGCATCTGAGCTGCTCCCAGAGTTCCTTGGGGTTCTTCTTTGGACCAGAGAAAGGTCTCAAAGCAGACATAGGCAAAAGATGTGTTTAAAGAAGAGTGGTAGAGGGAGAGGAGAAGATGGAAATGGATGCACTCACGAAAGCATGCATATAGAAAGCTGGCCTGCACGTCTTCTCAACTGGGAACAACTGGAAACTATTATGTCACAGTAGGTCACTTCTACAGAGGGTTTTCTCCTATGTGCCAAGCTCTTTCTAATCACTTTTCAAACACTCACTCTATCTTCACATCAGCCCCGGTATTTACCATTGTCACCAACCTTACTAATCAGGCAGAGGGATAGAACAGGTCTCCTTGGCTACATAGGTGGTGAATGACAGACAGACCTGGAAGCTGAACTTGGAATCTGATTTCAGGCCTATACACACTCCCGACAGTCCTGTGGACCTCTCTCGGCCAGGCAGCACCTTTGCTGAACAGCCATGGCTGTGATGGATCTTAGTGTTAGTAGAAAACAGAAAGTATGTAACCCGGCTTCAGGGTAAACCTAGAAGCTGCCTCTGTGTGTGATGGTGAAGAAAGGGAGTCCAAAGATGAAAAAAATACTCCAAAGAGAAGAGCTTTGGAAAGTCACAAAGGAAACAAAAGATACATGAAAGATATAGAGAAAAAGAGGGATGAGGAATAGAAGGTAAACACAGCGTCAACCACACAGCAGCCTGGTGGGGGGAGGGTGACTCAGTTTCCTTCCTATTAGTGGGATCAACTTCACAAAAAGTGACTTGGAGGAGGAAATGGTTTTGCTGAGGGATAATCCTTCTGTACGCTGTGACTATGTATTATTCTCATTGGTTAATTTTTTTTAAAAAGGTGCTTGGTTAGCCGGGCGGTGGTGGTGCACGCCTTTAATCCCAGCACTCGGGAGGCAGAGCCAGGTGGATCTCTGTGAGTTTGAAGCCAGCCTGGACTACCAAGTGAGTCCCAGGAAAGGCGCAAAGCTACACAGAGAAACCCTGTCTCGAAAAACCAAAAAAAAAAAAAGGTGTTTGGCCTATAACAAGGCAGGATAAAGTTAGGCAGGACAATCAAACTGAGGACTGGGATGAAGAAGGGCGGAATTGAGAGAGACGCCAGCCAGCCTCCAGGGAAGCAAGATGCTAGAGGACAGGTAAAGCCATGAGCCACGTGGCAAAACATAGATTAATAGGAATGGGTTCATTTAAATGTAAGAGCTAGTTAGTAATAAGCCTGAGCTATTGGATGAGCATTTACATTCATAGATAAGCCTCTGTGTATTTATTTGGGACCAGGCAGTTGGGACAGAATAATGCCTATTTACAGGGTTTAGTTCTGATTATACTTTATACTCCACCACTGGGGGAAGTCAGGCCAGGAACCTGGAGGCATGAAACGAAGCAAAAACCATGGAGGAACACTGCTTACTAACTTGCTTCTCATGGCTTGCTCAGCCTGCTTTCCTATAGAATTCAGGATCACCTGCTCAAGGGTGGTACCTCCCACAGTGACTGGGCCCTCCCGCATCAACCATTCATCAAGAAAATGCCCCACAGGCTTGCCTCCATGGCAGTAGGGTGGAGGCATCTTCTCAATTGAGGTTCCCTTTTCTCTCATGACACTAACTTATGTCTAGTTCACACACACACACACACACACACACACACACACACACACACACACCAGAAGCAGAAACTGTTCCTAAGGGTAAGCCAGGAAAGATGAAGGCAGGCCTGCCCTCAGGACAAGCCCACTGCCCTTCCAAGTCTCAAACCCGACTGCGGATTGTGGTAGGATGTTAATTCTTCTGGCAGAGCAGTGAGTAGCAGGGAGAAACCCATTACGTCACTCTGTGAGTCAGAGGACAATGACCAGGAACCATATACTGAGAGAGAATCTATTGTTTAAAACCAGATTACGCTGGAGTTGAAGGTCAGTGAACAACCTCAGGTCAGAAGCCTGAATCTGGCCAGTCACAACTGCTGGGTGAGGGGAGGCCCAAGAAGGCGTTAGTGGAGAGTGGAAGGGCAATTATGCCCAGGCAAAGAAGGGCACAGGTGATAACCTCACCATTGGTGTCCAAGAGTGACCTCATCAACCAAGAAGAGCCCTAGAGTCTGACACTCCTGATTTTATTTTATATTATTTATTTATTTATTTATTTATTTATTTATTTATTTATTTATTTTTGGTTTTGGTTTTTCGAGACAGGATTTCTCTGTGTAGCTTTGGAGCCTGCCCTGGATCTCACTCTGTAGACCAGGCTGGCCTTGAACTCACAGAGATCTGCCTGGCTCTGCCTCCCAAGTGCCGGGATTAAAGGCGTGCGCTGCTGTCTCCCAGTTCCAGCAGTCTTCTTGACAGCCATAGCTACATCTCTCCAGCAGAGTGATGAGCTCTTAGGGGGTCTTGAAAGGACAAGACAGAGCCCCCCCACACCTGAACAGCCATCATTGCTGTGGCTGCTTCCCACAGTCCTGACACCATCAGGAGAAGAAGCCTCCAGCTTGAGAGCAGGTTGTGTGAGCTGGATAGTGTGAGGCTAATGGGACCTTCCCAGTCCCCAGACTGTGAAGCTAAGTGTGGCCTACAGAGACCCCTAGTGCCAAGGGAAGGGGCCTGCTAAGTGAAGACAGCTATGGTAGATTTCAGATACTCACTGTGGTAGTTTGAATGTAACCGGCCCCCATAATCTCATAGGGAGTAGCACTATTAGGAAGTGTGGTTTTGTTGGAGTGGGCATGGCCTTCTTGGAGGAAGTGTGTCACTGTGGGTGCGGGCTTTGAGGTTTCCTATGCTCAGGACACCACCCAGTGTCTCAGTCAACTTCCTGTTGCTGCAAAATACAGGACTCTCAGCTACTACTCCAGCACCACATCTGTCTGCACGCTGCCATGCTCCCCGCCATGATGATAATGGACTGAACCTCTGAAACTGTAAGTGAGCCTCCCCAACTAAATATTTTCTTTATAAGAGTTGCCATGATCACGATGTCTCTTCACAGCAATAAAAATCCTAACTAAGATACTTGCCTAAAACAGGCTCAATACCAGCATGAGCCATAGAAAAGACAAGAGCCCAGGAGTTGGAAGGCCCTGCTCCCATGAACACTTAACTGGCAGTCTCTAATTTTTCTTTTCTTATTATGGTTTTACCAGTGTTTTTACTTTATGGGACTTTTTGAATTGTGTCTTTATTTTTTTTATTCCCTTAACGTATGTTTCCTTACTAAGCAATCTTTTTCTCTCTTCCTTCCTCCTCCCCCCTCCTTCTTCATTCCTTCTCCATTTTCTTTCTACCCTGCTTTCTGTAGTATTGTCCCTTCATCTTGTTAGGGTTTGTCTGTCTCTCTACCTGTCTGCTCCCTTTGTTATGCTTTGTCCTTTAAATTTTTTTTATCTCATTTTTTATTGCCCTGCTTGCATTTATCTAATTTTGCTTTTGAACTTTCTCATTATTAGAAGATCCTTTTTCTTCTCAAATTCGTTGCCTTATTTCCTTCCACAACATTCTCCATCCTTTCTTCCTTTCTTCCACTTACTGAACCTGACTGTCATCGCTGGCCCTTGCTGGTCCTTGCTGGTCCTCTGTTTCCCCTTCCCATGTCCCCTTCCTTCTCTTGTCCAGGTAATGTTTCCATGTTTACTCTAAATAACTTGTAACCTCATGGCATACTCTGCCTTACAGTTTCTATTTTATGACTTGTTATCGGTGCTTTAACCATTTTGGAGGGTGTTTCTGTAGCTGGTATAGTTTGATGTGATTACAATTATATTGGCTTGTTTTCTCATCACTGTATATAAATAACTGGGGATTGAGCCCCTAAAAGTAGGCTGGTCAATAACAAATCCCCAAATAAAACCAGAAGTGATGATCGAACTAGCATTTGCACAGATGGTATCACAGAGGCACCAGGATACAAAAGGGAAGATGACCCCTCTGTAATATCATAACTCTTCCCAAGGACCAAATTCAGAGACGCTGAAACAGGCCAAATGCCAGGTGAAGATTTCAAACGTGGATTAATAAAAATGATCAGCGACTTCAAAGAGGACACAGACATGATGAATTTGACCTACGATCTGAAAACAAAGGTCAGCAATGTAAAAATGAGCAATCTGAATGAAAAGGTGGTCAGTGTGGAAGAAAAGCACAATAAGAAGGTGGGGGTTTTGAAAAATGAAAATAGAAATATTGTCAATAAAAAACCCAAGGTCATTTTTTTTGGGTGGGCGGTTTTGAGACAAAGTTTCTCTGTGTAGCTTTGTTCCTTTCCTGGAACTCACTCTGTAGGCCAGGCTGGCCTCAAACTCATAGATATCCACCTGCCTCTGCCTGCGGAGTGCTGGGATTAAAGGTATGTGCTACTGCCACCCAGCTCCCAAGGTCATTTTTTTTCAGTGAAAAATCTGATCAATGGACTCAACCAGACAGAAGAAAGAAAATCAGGGATTGTAGAAAAGGTCAAGAAAATACTACGATCGAATATCAATAAAGAACAATAGACAAGCATGACTAAAACATCCAAAACTCTGGGTTAGCATCTAGAGATCAAACTAAGAATCCACAGGATAAAGGAAAGTGCTGAGATTAAAAACTACAGACAGAAACTCTATCCATTGAAATTATAGGGGAAATGATCCAAATCATGAAATAAATAGATATCCAAATGCAAGCAGCATTAGAACCTCAAATGGCACAATTAGTGGCAAACCTCTCTACAACATATTCCCATCAGGATTTTTTTTTATTTTATTTCTTTTTTATTTTATTTTATTTTACAATACCATTCAGTTCTACATATCAGCCACGGGTTCCCCTATTCTCCCCCCTCCCACCCCTTCCCCTTACCCCCAGCCTACCCCCCATTCCCACCTCCTCCAGGGCAAGTCCTCCCCCGAGGACTGCAATCAACCTGGTAGACTCAGTCCAGGCAGGTCCAGTCCCTTCTTCCCAGACTGAGCCAAGCGTCCCTGCATAAGCTCCAGGTTTCAAACAGCCAACTCATACAATGAGCACAGGACTTGGTCCCACTGCCTAGTTGCCTCCCAAACTGATCAAGCCAATCAACTGTCTCACCTATTCAGAGGGCCTGATCCAGCTGGGGGCTCCTCAGCCTTTGGTTCATAGTTCATGTGTTTCCTTCCATTCATTTGGCTTTTTTTTTTTTCAATAACTGAGTAAAACCAAAATTTATTATAAGCCACAGTCGTCCTAGGGACCTCCATGCTATATATATAGCCTCTATGGTTCTATGGGCTATGGTCTGATTGTTCTTTATTTTATATCTAGAATCCACTTATGAGTGAGTACATACCATAACTGTCTTTCTGGGTTTGGGTTACCTCACTCAGGATGATTTTTTCTAGTTCCATCCATTTGCCTGCATATTTCATCCCATCAGGATTTTGAAAATAAGGCTGGAGAGGTGGTGCTTTCTGCTCTTGAAGAGGATCTTAGCTCAGTTCCCATTACCCACATCTGGTGGCACACAACTGCACATAACTGCAGCTCAAGGGGTCCAGTGTCTCTGGCCTCCCAGAGCACCTGCAGTCACAGACATGGACCCAATGTGAAAAAGAAAAAAGATGTCAAAAACACAAAGCCAATAAATAATATTAAAACTCACAGAGGGAGAAACTGTTAACAACTCACAAAAGCAAACACATGAAAAAGAAGATCAGACCTCTCCTGAGCACCACAGAAGATACTTAAAGGGATCTTCTACATAGTGGTGAAATAAGACTGCCTTATTCATCAAAGCACAAGAGAGAATAAACTTCGTGAGAGGAACAGATGAACAGTGGAGAGCTGGAAGGAATCATCATGACCAACACGGTAAATCATCAAAGCTCTACTATCAACAGGAGAGACAGTAAAGAACCAACAACAGTGCAACCGAGGGGAAAGAGTTACAGGAATTTGTAAGCATCTGTCAATAACAGTTTTAAAAATGCAAATAGCCTCAACTCACCAAAAAAAAAGCTACCCGTATTTAAAAACTATATCCAACCATCTATTGTCTCTGAGAGTCACATTTTATGAATAAAGGCATCCACAGACTAGGAGTCAAAGGGTGAGAAACAATGGAGGCTGAAGATAACCTGGCATAGGTATTCTGTACCTGACAGAGTAGCTTTCAAAACTAGTCAGATGATATGCCAAATGCACTACATACTAAAAGACCAAACAGCTGTAAATATATATACACCAAATGTTGGAACACCCAATTTAATAAAACACCAATGGACATAAAAGGTCTGAAAAGTCTTGCTGAAATAACAGATGACTTTAATACTATACTCTTATTTTTAAATAAGCCATCTAAACTAAAACTCATGAAATAAACTTCAGAGTTATATACTATATCATAGGATGAACATAATAGATAGATCTGAAAGCATATACACTTATATAAACAGTCCATCATTCAAACAGAAATTGAATACATTCTCTCTCAGCAGCCTATAGAACATTCTCTAAAAATAGACCACAAAGCAAGTATTAACAAACACAAAAGAATCAAAATTATTTCTTCTATCTTATCAGATCACTATTGTGGAATATTACTTTAACTAGGCAGAGATGTGTTACATTTGTTTATGCTGGGTTTGTTTAATTATGTAAAGTTATGTTGTTTTTGTTTATGCTGCATTTGTTTAATTCTGCAAAGATGTGTTGCTCTTTTACCTTGCCTCCCTAAGGTACTTGATTAATCTAATAAAAAGATGAACAGCCAATAGCTAGGCAGAGGAGAGACAAGCAGAGCTGGTAGGCAGAAAAAATAAGTGGGAGGAGGAATCTAGGCTTGAGAGGAGAAGAGGAGAGAGAAAGAGAGGGAGACACCTGGGGCCAGAGGCCAGACAGCCAGACACAGAGGAAACAGGAAAGTAAGATATACAGAATGAAAGTGTGGTGATATTGTGTTCCCCAAAATATTGTGCACCCTAATAAACTTATCTGAGGTCAGAGAACAGAACAGCCACTAGATATAGAGGCCAGAAGATGGTGGCACACACACCTTTAATCCCAGCATTCCAAAGGCAGAAATCTGTCTGGATCTCTGTGAGTTCAAGGCATGGTGACACACGCCTTTAATTCCAGGGAGTGATGGCAAGAAGCAAAAAGGTATATAAGGCGTGAAAACCAGGAACTAGAATCTTGTTAAGCTTTTAGGCTTTTGAGCATCAGTTCAGCTGAGACTCATTCAGATGAGGACACAGAGGCTTCCAGTTTAAGGAAATAGGATCAGCTGAGCAATTGACAAGGTGAGGTAGCTGTGGCTTGTTCTGTTTCTCTGATCATTCAGCATTCACCCCAATACCTGGCTCTGGGTTTGTTTTTACTAATAAGACTTTTTAAGATTCATGCCACAAATGTGGATCAGATTTGATCAAGGGAGACCTCCTAAATCTTGACAGGTGATATCCATCAACAAAGGTTACTGCTGGTCTTCCTATGGCTTTTTAGGTCATTATCTCAAATTCTTCTCAGGAAACCCTGGGGATGCCTTCACCAACAGACAGCAGGAAGCAGTATAGAGAAAACTATGCCCACATTCCCAAGAGTTGGGGTGTGTGGGTAGTCTTTGGTTATTTGGTGGATTATGGATGTTTGTTATAATTTGGGGGAATATAAGAATATAGGATAAAAAGACAACTATTAATCTCAGATATTTTACATTGGCATGGATTTTGGTATAGTGATACAAATTTGAAGTTATTTTTGTTACATGGTATATATGTTTCTATTCTTGTATACTGATACAAAATTAAAGTTATTTTTGTTACAATATATTGTAAATATGTTTCTATTTTTGTTTAATGTATTGTACCTATGCAGTTAATTTAAAATATAAGGTAAAGTTCTAATTTTTGAAAGCTATGATTATAAACTATTTAGGATAATCAAAAAACATAGGTTAGTAGTTAGTCATCTATAACAATCAAATTTGTGGATATGTTTGGTATGTTTTTAGGAATACATATATATATACATATATATATTAGATGGTCTTCAAATACTTCAAAAATCTATAGAATGTGGCATTTAAAATATTTTGTTAACATAGGGTTTTTTATGACAATGAAACATATCTGCTCCTGGCCACACAAATTCACTTCAGAGATGATGGGCATCAAAGAAACACCTTATGGAGTTTGCTTTCAATGTGGCAAGCCTAGCCATTTGGGCAAGAAACTGCTCTTTCTTGGACTGCTTGACAGTATGTTAGATAAACTGGACATTCAGGACCCAGGGGAAAATGACCACTGAACTTTGCCAAAACAGGGCAAGATGATCCTTTAGGTTCCTGCTTCACAGGAGAAACTGCCAGACATTCTGCAGGACACAGAGAAAAGCGGCTGACGAACTTTGCAAAAATAGGCAAAATAGCCCTTCAAATTCCCTACTTCAACAAAAAGTATAACAGAGACTCTAAGCCTGTAGGCTGAAGACAGATGCCCCAAATTTACAGAGGAACTTTGGGCGACTGTCCAGGCAGTCAGATGTCTCTATCATCTCTAGAATTTTAGAAGTTGCTTACAATGCTCTTCCTGTTTACTTAGGTAATATTATATCCTTCTGGGGTCTTTGATGGAGTTAAAGACTAGATCATTATAATTATAGTTTTCCTTAGTTATGATAAAAAGTAAATTAGATATAAAACTTTAGACTCACAAAGATAGGATAGATAAAACATTTTCTTTGATTTTGACAAATACAAATAGACTAGATAGTGTAACTTAATTCTTCCTTGATAACTGTTTTGTTATATGTAATTTTACACTGTTAAAGTTAAAACCTTCCTTTTTGATAAGACAGAAAAGGGGAAGTGCTGTGGGATGGTCTTTCTGTATGCTGTGAATATGTGTTGCTACCATTGGTTAATAAAGAAACTGCTGTGACCTATGGCAAGGCAGGACAGAGTGAGGTGGGTAATCCAAGAGAGATACAGAGAGAGAAAAGGCAGTGTTGGGGCAAATTCTGCAAGCTGCCCCTGGGAAGCAAGATGTAATGGGACACAGGTAAAGCCACAGAACATGTAGCAATACATAGATTAATAGAAATTGGTTGAGTTAAGTTGTAAGAGCTAGTTAATAGTGCGCCTGAGCCATAGACTAAACAGTTGATAATTAATACCAAACCTCTGGGTGGTTATTTTATAAAAATAACTGCTACCTGGGCAGGACCAGGTGGGACCAAGAAACTTCAGTCTACAACCTTCCACTTTTCTTGCCTGGGAGACAGCACAAAGCCTGCTTGTCCAGCCAAACAAGGTACAGAGAAGTAGGAAGGGGCCTTGGCTTCCTCAGGCCGAGTAGCTACTCGGGGCAGCCCACTCCAGATTCACATCACATAAGGAAATCATCCACCTTCCCCACTGAAGCCCAAGAAGTCACACCCCTCTTCCATGAGCGGAACCCAAGCTTGCCCTCCCTCTCTCATCACTGATGGTGAGAAGTACCTCTTCTAAGTCAATGTAAGTGGCTGCAAGTAGAAATGTGGATTGGGGAGAGGAAAGAAAAAACTAAAGGCAACAAAGCATTCCTAAGAGAACATTACATAATATTTACAGGTTTGATTATTTGGGGAAATTATTTGGAAGTTAAACAGATTTGCTACATTTTTTTTAACTGCAAGGCCCCATCTGGGTTTTTTTTTTTTTAACACCTCATTTGGGTGAAATCACTTATCATGTTTTCTTCTCTTTGTTATTTTCTTATTAAGGATCATATAACAGGAAGTTTTAAAATAATCTTCCATTAGACTTTTTTTCTAGTTAATTTTAATTAGCAGTTCTTGCTCCAAAACTAAACTCTACTATGACATCCAGAATCTTCCAGAAAGTGTCAGGTTTGAGACATTATGTCATTTGTTCTTAGAGTTGGAAAAGAAAAGGAAAATCCAAGGCACTCTATAGAGCCCAAACCATCATCAAATCCACCCCCCCACACACACACACACACACACCACACACACACACACACACACACACACACACACACACACACCTTCCCAAGTACTGGGATTATGGACATGTGACACCAGGCCCAGCGAAGTCAAAATCTTTTTCACTCTTAAATCATAGCTGTGGCATGACAGAAGTCTTTATGCAACCTCTAAGGAGTATAATTGGAATGGCAGTTCTGGAAAATGCTAAAGAAATCAACTTGTTCTTTCAGAAACTCAGGGTGTCCTGGTTAGCACAGCTACAGAGTTAATCTTACACTCGGCACATAAGCAGAAGTATGTAAGTCAAGCTCAATATTTTTAGCACTTCCCAGAGAGTTTAACTCGACTGAACTGCCTTGCAAAGTTGATGTGTCAAACTGCCATCTGTTACATCTACGCTCACGTTCACACATCCAAGTAAGAAACACCACCCTCTTTGTTTAATTGTCTCATAATGAAGGACTGAGTTAGTTGGTGATCGGGAGTTATCAGATCAACTGCTTGTTTATCACAAACCATCAGCACTCTTCCCCTTTGCTGGTGAGGCTTTCATTTTGAACTCAGTCACTTAGGTCGGGGAGAATGTTCTAAAATAAACTTATTAAGCGAAAAGCCAAACTTTAAAAAAAAAAAAAAAAGCTTGCCTGGCATTTATTCAAGATCTACAAACTCATAAATAACTAGGAGATGAAGTTTAGGACTGATGAATGGCTGCACAGCATGGGAAATTTATGTTCTCGGGAGTCTCTGGCTCACAGAGACGTAAATTGCGTACGTCCCTTAAATACAGATGACTGTCCTAGCCAGTTGCTCCACCCCCACCCAGCTACCCGTCCTCTCTGCTGTCAAGATGGGATTTCCTTCTCCTGTTTCCCTTTTCTCTTCCCCAGCTACAATCTTCGGCTAATGAGGGACAAACCTCTAGGGCGGTAACCAAGGGAAATGTGGCAGAGGACAACCCCGGCCCTTCGTGTTCTCTTCCTACCTGTTCTTTCTAACTTCTTGCATGGCCCACTGGAGACAGTCCAGCTGGGGGTGCCGCCTTATCATAGCATGTAACGCCCTCCAAGACGGGCGATCTCGGTGTCCTTTCTAGTATATTGTTTTAAAGTGTTGACTAACCTTTGGGAGGAGCCCTACCCACTTCATCTTGAGCATCAGGCCAGTGTTGGTTTGGCTCTTCCCCAAGCTCCCAGGCTGAGCATTCTTCCCTTGTGCTTTTTCCCACTTTAACATCTTCGGTGGTACAGATTGAGCAACCTCGGGGAGAAATTGTCATTCCTCTGTACTTCAGTGTCTAAATGCACCAAAGTGTCTAGCACCAAATTGACTTTAAAAAAAAAAAAAAAAGTAGTGCCCCTCTACAAACAAATCACACAGTATTAGTAAAAGGCCAGGGCACTTTTCTTCAAGTACTTCACCCTAAAGGCCCTGCTCAAACCCTCCCCTCGCTCTCGCTCCAAGAGCTACTAACGTGATAAGGGAAGAGGCAGAAGTTCATTCTGTTTCTCTAAATGAAGCTACCTAGGTCATTCTGCCATTCTGAGATCCAGTTATCATCAACGATGTGAACATTTGTCTCTAAGTACACAAGAGATGGCAGATGCCACTGGAGAGTCCCAGGCTTCTGTTAAATAGAGGGAGCATCTTATAACAAAGTGGATACATGGTTTCAGAGGACAATGACCAACCATCTGTTAGAGGACACTGACCTTTATTCCATCTGTTACAAACAGCTACAGCAATCACCACCATTCATTCACGCCATTGTGTTCTGAGGTCTTGGTGTTCTCCCTAAACTAGAGCTCATAACGCACCTTCTTTCCCCATCAGTGACGATGCAACATAATAGTACCCAGAGTTAAAAATAACTGTGATTGGCCAGGCATGGTGGTGCATGCCGGTAATCTCAGCTAAACGGGAACTGAGGCAGTGAGACAAGTTCAAGGCCAAGCTGGGCTAAGCTATGAGACCCTCTAAACAGACAAAGAAAAGTGTGAACACAGAGTAGGCACCTAGAGAAATGTCTACATCAGTAGTGAAGATACTAAAATTGGTGAATAGGCCCCTATAGTATACAGCTACGTACGAGTGTACTGTGTACCGGAGAGCAGTGTCCTAAAACGGGAACAAACTTGGATGAAAATATTAGGCAGAGTTTTCGCTACGCTTTATCATTATTGGGAAAAATGTGCAAAATGATTTAACAGATACTTTCAGTCAGCTGGATGTATGATCCAATGCCTATTATATATACCAACATATATCATAGCTTTAGAGGATGCTTGAAATGTTTTTTTTTTTCTTTTTGGTCCCTGATAAGTGCTTGCTCCGGGCTCTGTCAAGAGCAAAACAGAGGAGACCTGAGTGCTTGTGGGTTGAGTGGAGAGACTGGAGGTCGGGAGCCTGGACTCCAACCTCTCCCTCTCCCTCCCCTCTCCCTCTCCCCCTCTCCTTCTCCTTCTCTTTCTCCTCCCCTCCCTCTCTTCCCCTCCCCCTCTCCCGGATCCCCACCTCATCTCCCCAGAGACCACTGATGTAACCCCTCCAGCGCCAAATGGATATGAACACAGCTTCAGATCCTAATTCTCACCCAGGTGACACCTCTAAGCCCCACCTAGAAGAAAATGTCCACGTCACCGGAGGCTAAGAGTCTGCCTGCTGAGAGGGGGCTCCAGGGGGCTCCAGGGGCTCTGACTCCAGCTGACTTTGACAGGCTCAGAAATGAGGCAGCCCCTTGCTTAGTTCATTCACGTCTGCTGCTCTATCAGAACACCGGAGATAAAGCAACGTTTAAGGAATAAAAGTTACTCAACAAGACCAAAGCTCACCGTGGTCCTGAATGGGATATTTCTCACTCTAGGAATGACTGTAAATTTCTAATCTAGGAGCATGCCCATCAGTGACATATAATTTTGTCTCATGTGCTTCCACATGCTATATAAGTGAAGCGGTGAATCTGGACCTCTCACTGTCACCATTACCTTCAAGATATTTTCTGGTTCACATGATATTATTATTATTGTTGTTATATTATTACTAATATTATTTTTATGAGACAGGATTGTCTCAAATTCCTTGGCTCCTGAACTATTGGGAATTGGTTGGTTCACTTTTAACTTTCTAACTGCAGTGTTCAGTTCTGTGTTTATTACTTTTGCTGTAGAGTTCCATTACTAATACTGTTCATTATAGCATTAACTGTAGCATTCCATTGTGTGGTGTATCAATTTGTTTCTTAATTCATCTAAGGAGTTCAGCAGGAGGAATACAATGTGAGCCTTCATAGCTCTAAAGATACATCTGATAATACCTAATAAACTGATAGAGCATCTTATATCCTGTTGGCAGAGACTGAGAGCCCCAACATTATACACTCCCAGAGTTATGATATTGTCTGACTTTAATTGTTGCCCATACCAAGTCAGAGGTGATAGGCAATCTTAACTTATGATATCTGTACCCAGATTGAAATCTTATTTTCAAGTTTTATTCTAAAAAAAAATTGTCCTGAGCCCCCTGAGATTCTGTCAGGTCATTTGTGGAAAAAAAATATGCCAAGATATTCTCTACCTTTGTGGGAGTCTGTGGGAGACCAGCTCCGACCTGCTCCCACCTATCAAAGGATTCTTGGGTGGAGGAGAGAAGAATGAGGAAATATTAGATAGAAAGATAGACCTAGACAATGAGAAGAAAGACAGAAACACAGGATAGCTTCAGGAGGGCTTGGGTCAATACCCAGTGGCCTAGAAGTTTATTCCAAAGGGCTTTTTATAACATGCCAAGGGCTTCAAGGCCAGCCTGGGCTACCAAGTGAGTTCCAGGAAAGGTGCAAAGCTACACAGAGAAACCCTGTCTCGAAAAAAAAAAAAAAAAAAAACATGCCAAGGGGAGAGGGCCTCCCCCTTGCCAGATCAAAGCACACTGTACAGCCAAGTGTAGACCCTTCCAAACACCTGGTAAACGTGCCCGTGGTCAAATCATCCCATTATGCAGCCCTGCTGGGCAAAGCAAGCTCAGCCTCTCTGACCTTGAGTAATTTGGGCCCCCAAAGTGCATGGTAGAATTTTCCAGAGCCTCCCTGGCCTGTGAAACTATATGAGAATACACACAGAAGCAATTATAACATCCAACTGTCTTCTCTTAAGCCAGCCATTAAAGAGATTTAAGGATATGTAAAGCAAGTCACTCCAATTGTTTATATTGGGGGGGAATGAACTGTGTTTTAAGACGTGTTAACATATAATGAGTTTATTGCTGTCTCTGCATGAATTTAGAAACGTTTTAAATATTCCAGCTTTTATTTCCCCTGTGGGAAGGACTGCTAACTATGGCAGGCACATAGACAAATGCTCCTCGAGGCACTTAGGAGTATTTAAGAGTATCAGGAGGGTCTCTCAAGGCAAACGTTGGAAAGTAATGGTCACAGGTGGTACCCACTCATCATCATTCCTGCTGGAAGTGATGCTGGAGGCACTCAGAGTGCAGCCTGTGGGCGGGGCACGGGACCAAGTACTTGAGGACCTCCTTTCCATTCATCTTCAGGACAATTTGGGAGAGTAAATACTGAGATGGGTCTGTCCCCAGGAGGCCAAGCTAAGGTTTGGGTAAGTTGGGTAGAATGCCGTGGCTGCACAGTCATCGAGAGAAGTCACCACAGCCGTGTACTTCCCATCCTTCCAGGAATTTATAAATCATGCTCTGAGTCAGCCGGCCTCAAAGCATGCACTCATCTTCCAATCATCCTTCCCAAGGCAGCAAAAGGACTCATGAGTTCCTGGAGCTGGAGATGCTTATCAACGGGACCAGAAGAACTGGCCGCCACGGAGATATGCAGGAAGCAGATCCTCCCATGGGATAGGACCAGGGGCAAAATAGCTGTTAGAAGAAATGGCTGCTGAGAACATAGAACAGGCTGCTGGATCCCTTTTCTCTGGGATCAAGTCCATAGGTGAAATAGTAAAATCAGGCATTAAGAATTATATCTGGGGGCTGGAGAGATGGCTCAGAGGTTAGGATCACTGCTTGCTCTTCCAAAGGTCCTGAGTTCAATTCCCAGCAACCACATGGTGGCTCACAACCATCTGTAATGAGATCTGGTGTCCTTTTCTGCCCTGTGGGGATATGTGCAGACAGAACACTGTATACATAATAAATAAATCTTTAAAAAAAAAAAAAAAGAATTATATCTGCCTCTTAATCTCACTGAGCAAATATAAAGGATGTGACTAGCAGCCTGTGATAGATTAATAAGGATAGTTTATTGGTCACTTACTTCATAAAAGGCACTATTAATTTACTTAGTCATTTAAACCTCACATGTATCCATGTCACACAAGGAGAAACCAAGGTACAGAAAGTAACATCAGCATATATAGTAGTTACTTACCATGCTCTTTGGAGGAAGAGGGAAACTGACATCTATTAAATGTTCCTGTTGCTGCTATAACAACTAGCACAAACTTAGTCATTTACAACAATTACCATTTGTTACAGATGTATCATCTTATACTTCTGTAGGCCGCAAGTGGAAAGATTTCATTTGTCTCAAGTCAAGGCTGCTGGCAGGAACACTCTCTCCTTGAAGATTCTAGAGGACAATTGGTCACAGCTTGTCCATTTTCTGGAAACTTGATTCCTAGCGTTTATAGCTTTTGTATATGTCTGCAGGCACAGCCTTATCTCTCTGACCTCCGCTTCTTGTCTTTCTTCCTCATTCCATTACTGCTGCCTCCCTCTCGTAAGGTACCTGGTGATTACTTTGGGCCCACTTGACAACCAAAGATACAATGCCCGGATCTAGATTCTTAATTTGAACGCAGCTCCTCTTAACTTTGTTTGGCACCGTCGTCATGGAGATTTGAAAGCAGCCATCCTTTGGATGCAGGATAACCATTATTCAGTCATTTAACTAAAATTTATCCAATCATTCAATAAAGATTTACTGAGATCCTGACCATTCAGGAGTCAATCAGGTGAAACAGGACAAGGACAAGCTCCTGGCAGCAAGGTCCAGCGAGAGACAGAGAGCAGGAAGAGGACCTTCCAGAGAGTCTCTATCAGCAGTTCTCAACATGGGGGTTGTGACCCCTTTGGGGGTCAGAGGACCCTTTCTCGGGGGTCGCATATCAGATATCCTGCATATCAGACATTTTCATTATGATTCATAACAGTAGCAAAACGACAGTTATGAAGTAGCAGTGAGATAATTTTATGGTTGGGGGGTCACCACAACGTGAGCAACTGTATTAAAGTGCCATAGTATTAGGAGGGTTGAGAATCACTGGTCTATATGATCTGTCCAGTTTTATCTGTGAAGTACTAGATCTCAACCCTGGCCATTCATCAGAATCAGCTAGACAGGGTGTAGTTATTATTGTTGCTGGTGGTGTTTACAAGACCTCCTCTGCCTGCTTCTGCCCCCAAGGTTGTAACATCAGAGGTGGGACTTGAGCCTCACTCAGGTGATTCCAACATGCATGCAGCCAGGAAGGTAAGACAATGCATTGTAAGGACACAGGTATCCAGACATGGGGCTAAAAAGGAGCCAGATCATAAAGGACTTTGTAACCCACGAGCATGGCTTTTATGTGGAGGATTCCAAGAGGCATGGTCAGATTTTTCCTTTACAAAGATCATCTAGCTATACAATGAGAGGAATCAAGGTGTATACAATAAAGGAGATTATTGCTGGGCGGTGGTGGCTCATGCCTTTAATCCCAGCCCTGGGAGGCAGAGCCAGGCAGATCTCTGTGAGTTCCAGGACAGGCACCAAAACTATACAGAGAAACCCTGTCTCAAAAAAAAAAAAAAAACAATAAAGGAGATTAAAATTATAGAACTTGAGCTTGGCATAGTTGGCATAGGTCTACAGAGATGGATGAAATCAAGTAACAGGAAGACAAGATAGCCTCAAATAGCCTCAAATAGGATGCCTCAAATCATTAGCATCACCCCCTGAACTGATTGTGTGTGTGTGTGTGTGTGTGTGTGTGTGTGTGTGTGTGTGTGTGTGTGTGACTTACATAGAGTGGCTTTCAGGCTGTGGTCCAAGTAGTCCAACAACAGCTACTTCCTGACTAGGAGGCCAAGGATGCTATAGTAGTTCAGTCCATAAAGTGTATATCTCAACTGTTTCTGTCTGGTGCTGGAGTCCCAGGGAATTCCCAGAGAGCTGCTCGTCTTCAGACTATGTTAGAATCCCAAAGAAGTGGGTTCTAATACTAGCAGAGAAATGCCTCAGCAATGAGATAGGTGAATTTGCCAGAGAGAAGGCAACCAGGCAAAAGCTCCCTTCTTCCATGACCTTTACATGGGCTGAAACCAGGAGGTATGGTTCAGATTTAGGGTGGATCGTCCCACCTCAAATGGTTCATTAAAGAAAACCTCTCTCGGATGTGCCCAGCTGCTTGGGTTTTGGTTGATTCCAGATGTAGGCAAGTTGACAACCAAGATTAGCCATCATACCTCCTAACTAGATTTCCCAGCACCAATTTTCCAATTAACCCAACACATCATCACCACATTAATCTCCTATAACAGCCACTTACCATGGGCGCCGAACAGCCTAATGGGTAAATGCATTTGCTCTAGAGTCAAATACCCTGGGTCCAATGATAGGAATTCCAACCATGCCCCATGGTCGTGCATGCCCGGCGGGACACGTAGTCATCTCTGCCTAGTCATTTCCAGGTCATACATCCTGCGTGATCCATGCCCCGTGGTTACGTGGCCACGTAATCATACAGATGTGACTGTGTGATCTCTGCACATGAGCCTGTGTGCACAGGTGCATCCTGGCCTTTATAAGGCAGCGCCATGTTCCCCCGTCTGTCTGTCTGTCTGTCTGTCTGTCTCTCTCTCTCTCTCTCTCTCTCTCTCTCTCTCTCTCTCCCCTTCTCCTAATAAAGCTCTAAAAGGTACCACTGGGTCCTGTGGTGATCGTGACCTTTCCACACGGTAACCAGCACCAGCCACCAGTGCCGTTTTCCTTTCATGCAAATCCTACCTCACCCATTTTGATGTGTGCCATCTCCACAGCTATAAAACCGTGACCTAGTCACATGTCTGTTGCTTGATAAAATGCTATGACAAAAACCAACTGTGGTGGTTTGAAAGAAAATGCCCCCCCAAGGGAGTGTCACTATTAGGAGGTGTGGCCTTGTTGGAGGAAGCATGTCACTGTGGGAATGGGTTTTGAAGTTTCCTTGGCTCAAGCTATGTTTAGTGTGGTAGACAGCTCATTTCCTATTGCCTGCGGATCAAGATGTAGAACTCTCAGCTCCTTCTCCAGCACCATGTCTACCTGCACGCCACCAAGGCCCCTGCATGATTTTAATGGAATAGACCTCTGAAACTGTAAGCCACTCCAATTAGATGTTTGCCTTTAGAAGAGTTGCTGTGGTCATGGTGTCTCTTCTCAACCATTGAAACCCTAACTAAGACAACAACTTAGGGCAGAAAGTGGTTTATTTCACATTACAGTTCCAAGGTACAGTCTGCCATTGTGGAAAAGGCAGGAACTTCAAACAGCCACATCGTATCCACAGTCAAGAAAATAAAGACTTCATGCATGCTCAATTTACTTATTTGCTTGTGCTTGCTCCCTTACAAGAGGGAGGCAAAGAGGGAGGCAAAGAAGAACGGAGCTCCGCTTCTCCATTCTTACACGGCTTAGGATCCCCTGCCTAGGGAATGGTGCAGCCTATACTGGGCTGGGTCTTCCCACACCCATTAGTTTAATTAAGACAGTTCCACATAGTCATGCCCACCACTCAATCTTCATGGAGATGTGTTTCCTAGGTGACTCTATGTTGTGTCAAGCTGACAGTTAAGACTGACCAACTCAAACTGAGTTTTCATCACAGGTTACTGTGATTGAGTGGACCTAGGACAAGTTCTATTATTACCTGTGTATGGTAAACATTCTTCCAAGCTCATTACAGCTGTATCATTCTTCCAGACAGAAACCTTCAAGAAGGGCTGAGGAGATGGCCCTATGGGGAAAGTGTTTGACTCATGAGCACAGAAACCTGAGTTCGATCCCCAGAGCCTGAATAAAAAGCTGAGCACAGCAGCTTACACCTATAATTCCAGCACCGGGGAGAATGGAGAGGGGAGGATCCTTGGGACTCTCTGTCCAGCCAGTATAGCCAAATGGAGACATTCCAATCTCAGTAAAGAGGACGTGTGTCTAAAAATGAAATAGAGCGTGACTAAAGAAAATACCCAACATAACCACACTGACCTCTGACTTCTTCTGCACAAATACACACACACACACACACACACACACACAGAGAGAGAGAGAGAGAGAGAGAGAGAGAGAGAGAGAGAGAGAGGTGCACACACACATACACCCACACATACAAAAATAAACAACCAAAAAGAAACTTTAAGAAAACAAAACAACAACAAAACACCATTCATGTCTAACTTCTGGATTCCAAGGCTGACTGCCCAGACCCTTCATTTTCCACATCTTCCAGGTCCACTCTACTACTCAGCCCCTCACCCCCGACACTATGCCCCACAAGCATACCAGCTCTAGCCCCTTTGTATCTGGCCACGTCGTTCGCCTCATTTTGAATGCCTCTCTTGTTTCCCTTCTCCCTTCTCCCTTCCTTAACCCTCATTCCTTTCAACGCCCATCACCATTCCTGGAAAAATGACATCAGGAGCAGTGGCTGGTGCCCAGATCCTGGGTAATCATCCTCCCTCGGGCAGGACAGCTGTCATTCTTACCAGGAGGCTATGGTTGCTAATAATTCACAAGGCCACCCATGCACGGCTATCTAAATGCTAAGGACTCACAGAGGCTCGGGCCCTAAACCTGTCTTTTCTGTGCTTTGTGGCCACCACAGTTACCCCAGGGGCCCATAAATAAAAAATGACTTTGGTATGAGTTGTTTTCGTTAAGACTATCAGCTATGAAATAAGTTAGAGGCTTCCTTGGATCATTAAACCAAACCAAGTTTGTATATTACAAAAAGATAGATACCAAAATATATAAATTAATTGGCCAAGATATGTTTCAGCAGCTATTCTTACCGGAAAGGCAAAGTCCTGAGAGCAGGACTTAATAGAAACACGTGTGTCCTTTGCCTCACGTGTGTCCTTTTGTTTCTTTTCGGCCTTCTTTTCAGCATGGACTGACAAACCATACACTGTGCAGTAGTGGAGGGGCACCATCTGATAAATTGCATATTCTCCTAACTGTGAAGCACTGGGTCACTTAAAGTTCCCCTGAATTTCTAGACAGCTTAGTATCACATTAAAAATCCAAGCTGCCCACAGTGAGGTTTTCCACGCCTGTAAGTTATTAGCAATTTTCCTTGGCTGGGAAAACATGTCTCAGAACCAGAAATTCAGACTACCAAAAAGGATTCTTCCCTTCATTTTCCACTGCTTTTTTTTTTTTTTTTTTTTTCAGTTAGTATACGAAACGCTGTATTTCATTACGGCATTGTGTATCATTGTATATTGTATATCACTGAACTTTGCCCACATTGCCCTGCGTTCTCAGCCCTCTGGCCTTAGGCCCCTCCCTCCTCTCATACCCTCACTCCTATTTTCATGTCAAAGCAATTTTTTTAGTGAAAAATTATGGCTTGCATTTTATTTATTTATGCCGTACTAAGGACTGAACCCAAGCCTCTCACAAGCTAGGCAAGATCGCTGCCACAGAGCTACCACTGAGTTCACATTTTAAACCAAGACAAGGCGGGCATTTAATTTGCTTTGCACTGAAAAGTAAGAGATCTTCTGTACTGTACACTCCTTGTAGGCGACAGTCCCCTCACAGATGGTGCTGAGTTCAGTAGGGCAGGTTAGGAGATGGGAGTGTTTCTCTCTGTGTTCTTGGGAAGGGTGAGAGAGAAGAAATGTATCTAAGTGACCTCAGATAACAGGCCAGCCAAGTGTCACCAGTGACCGGAAGGCTCGCTTCTTATTGGTTTTCTTATGCACACACTGACTGAACCCCTGCATCTCATTGAGGTGGGTAGCCCATCCCATATATGTTTACAAATTAATCTGAGATAAGGCACCAATCATCAGCCCCTGAGGTTCATCAGCAAGTAGTCTGCTCAGAACCTGTCTGGCCCTGACTCCCCTAGGTTTATGAATGACAGGAAGACAGCCCCTGGCCAGGAAGGTGGTATAAGGGTACATGTATGTTTTCCCTCCCTAATATGTATGACTGGATTTCTGACTCAGTTTCCCAGACCCTCAACTCCCTGAGACTATTTCTGCTGAAACTGAACTATTTCCCAGAACCCTGTTTGCTGAAATGAACCATATATTTGTTAACACCTTTCCTCAAGCTGGCTCTTATTCCCTGGGCCCATAGGTTCTAGGCTAGTGTCCAATTGTGAATGGTTTTGTTATCTGAATTTGCCTGATTGGTGAGAGCTTTGATCATTTGTCAACATGTCAGACTTCAAGGTGGCAAGCCATGCCTATCTGAATTAGAAACTGTGGGAAAGGAAATGTACCCCAAAAGAGGAACTGTGGAGCACAGAGATCCGATTACATCCTGGAGTCCCCAGTTGAGAGCAGAGCCAAGAAGAAACCAGGACCGGGTCAACTCACCTCTCTTATATTATATTATAATTATAATTTATTTTATATTACATTATAATTATGTTATATTATATTATATCTGGGAAGATTTGCAAGCCTGTTTGCCTCAGCTCCCCCGCCTTTTCTCAACCAGAGCCCTCCGTATTTCATTTCCTAGAGTCACACAGTTTCCTTTGCTTCTTCAAAAATATAATCCTAGGTCACAAACTCAAATGCTCGAAATAGATGAATAATAAGCATGTGTCTTGACCAATGCAGCCTGGGCAGCATCACTGTAAGGCTGGAAAATGAAAGAAACCTTCTCCGTCCGAGGAGACATCGTGATCAGTTCCTAACGGCTACTTCTCAACAAAAATATCGGCCCTGCTTTGCCTAATGATCCAGATTTTCTGGTGAAATCTCAAAATGTCACTCTCACAATCCTAGTCTACTGGACAACGCCCATTCTTAAAAGCTGGAGAGACAGGAATGAGCATCTAGCCAAAGCAAGCTTTGCTAAGACCTGGTGGTGGCGAGAGTCATGTGACCGGGAACTGCAGGAGGCTCCTCCTGGCTTGAGGACCTCAGTCCTACAACCAAAAAGCTAAATTCTGCTATCAATCTTGCTGGCCTGGAGGAGGATCTCACATTCTAGAAAGGAATTGTAGTACAAATAACATTTTTATGGCAAAGTTTTGAGACCTTAACCAGAGAATCCAAACTGGCTGATTAGATTTTTATCAACTTGATGCAAGCTAGGATGGTGCTGGGAGTTGGGGGGGAACATGGGGCCCTACCACCATCGGGTTTCCTGTAGGAAACTCTGGTATGGAGGCATTTTCTTGACTAATGGATGATGTGGGAGTGCCCAGCCCACTGTGGGTGGCGCCAACCCTAGCAAGGTGGTCCTCAGTAGGTCATAGATAGCAAGACAGTAAGCAATGTTCCTCCATGGCTTCTGCTTCAGTTCAGGCCTCCAGGTTCCTGCCTCAAGTTCCTGCCTTGACTTCTTTCATGATGGACTACAAGCTGTAAGATGAAACACACCCTTTCCTCCCCAAGTTGCTTTGGGTCATGGCGTTTTTCACAGCAATAGAAAACAAATTAGGCCAACTAAAGCCACTTCTGGGTCGTGACACAGGAAAACTGTGAAATAATCAATATGCTGTTGTTTTGCTTGTTGTTTGTTTGTTTGTTTGTTTGTTTGAGCCACTGAATTGTAATCATTTCTGATGTAGCAATAGTAAACCAGTAAAGTAAGGTCCCTGGGACCTGCCCATTCTAGACAAAGAAATAAATTCCAAAAGTTCCTTCCTGACCTGCTGTGTTATCTCCATCCTTAACTGCCCTAATCTATGGGTGTCAGGAAGAAGCTAATTTGACCACTGACCCACATGCCTATAGATTCTTTGCTTTTCTAAGAAACTACTTAGAGAGATGGTGAAAAATAAGATAACTGATTCAAATGATAAGATTTCAGAAAAACAGAAGCCATCTACCTGGAGAGGATCCTACTGGCCTCAAACCATACTGCTGTCTTTGTGTAGGAATGAAGTCAGTCTAGCCAAAACCCCTCTGAGTAGTGGGAAGAGAGGCCAGGAAGTGTGTTCCCGAATCACCGTTGATTAAGAAAACCCATTGAGGAAAGCTCCCATTGCCTTCTCTGTAAAACAGGGTAGAGTGAATGCCACTGGCCTCCCGAGTAAGCTCTCAGAACTCGTGCTGTTTGGCACCTGTGAAGACACCCTGGAAGCCAAGGAGATGTTTACAAACATAGATGGAAGCATCCACAGAGCAACTGAGCCAAGAAGGTAGCAGGGAAGCACCCTGATCAGAGCCTTGTAGATTCAGTACTGGGGCCACCTGACAACCACGCAGGTGTCCAGGGAGCCCCTGGTCACTAGGGCAAACACAGTTCCATCAAAAGTCCTCTCTAGGAAAAGTAGGTACACTGAGTCCTTCAGACTCAGGCAGTTGGTCCCCTGGATGTTCTACCAGCAGGAATCCATCGTGTCTACAGCCAGATTTCCAGCAGCAGAAGCAAATGGAAATTTTCTTCTGCTGTCTATAAGACTGATGAAACATCTGTCTGCTGGGGATGTCTTTCTGTATGCTGTGAATGTGTGTTGCTCTGATTTGGTTGATAAATAAAACACTGATTGGCCAGTAGCCAGGCAGGAAATATAGGTGGGATAAACAGACAAAGAGAATTATGGGAAGAGGAAGACTGAGTCATGAGTTGCCAGCCAGACACAGGGGAAGCAAGATGACAAGGCAGAACTGAAAAAAGGTACCAAGCCACATGACTAAACATAGATAAGAATTATGGGTTAGTTTAAATGTAAGAGCTAGTCAGTGGTAGGCCTGAGCTAATGGCCGAGCAGTTTTAATTAATATAAGCCTCTGTGTGTTTACTTGGGTCCAAGCGGCTGCAGGACTGGCGGGTGAGAGAGATTTGTCCTGACCATGGGCCAGGTGGGACACAGGAAAACTTCAGCTACATCTATCACACAGAGTTTTACTGTATTGCTATAAATAATACAGAGAGTGGGGAGAAAGGAAATAGGGAAGGTTAGCCTGCTAGATACCAGCAAACAAAAAAGGGTGCTGGAGAAAAATATGCTTTTCCCATCTTAAACCCAGAGGCTTTAGTAAAGGATGATGTGATTAATTGAAGGAGAGGAGAAGTTAACCAAATTATTAAAATATGAAGTTTGGTAAGAATATTATTATTATTATTATTATTATTATTATTATTATTATTAGGTTTTTGAAACAGAGTTTCTCCATGTAGCCCTGGCTGTCCTGGAACTCACTCTGTAGACCAGGCTGGCCTTGAACTCACAGAGATCCACGTGCCTCTGCCTCCTAAGCACTAGGATTAAAAGCATGCACCACCATGGCCAGCTTCAAGAATAAATTATCAATACTTACAGAATGATAACACTAAACATTTGCTGAGTTGAGTTTACCGTGTGTCTTGACTGTGTGTGGAATTTTTCCTGTGAATTCTCTTCCTCAGCCCTCAATGCTGAGCAGTGAAAGACATCATTACTCTTCCTACTTAACAAAGAGACAGAAGTTAGTGAGTTGCTCACAGAAGTTTATGCAACTAGCACTGGACAAGTGGTAGACATTCTGAGAGCAGAAGTCTCCACTAGCACATTTAGTCCTCTGGGTTGGTTTCCTAGAACATTCAAGGGTGACATCATCACACAGCAGAAAGAGGAAGAAAGCAAAGGAAGAGAGTGGGTCAGAAGGAGAAAGTGAGAGGAGGAAGAAGAAAGGAAGATGAAGAGCCAAGTCATGGGCTCTGGGTACAATTCAATTCCAACAAGTAAAATCAGGATAGCAACAATAAACGGATGTTCAAGAGTCCTGATGCCAGGATTCGTGAACTCTAAGCATTAAAATTGGGCACACTAGACTGGGCTGTGGTGGCGCACACCTTTAATCCCAGCACTCGGGAGGCAGAGCCAGGCGGATCTCTGTGAATTCCAGGCCAGCCTGGTCTACAGAGCGAGATTCAGAACAGGCACCAAAACTACACAGAGAGACCCTGTCTCGAAAAAACTAAACAAACAAGCAAAAAAAAAAAAAAAAAATGGGCACACCAAAACTATGGGATAATGTACCAGAATCCCTGATACCTGAAGGTGACCTGTTCAGAAAATAAGAGCAGTGTTTAAGAAGATGTGGAGGAACATGGTAACCGGCAATATTTGGATATCTGTGCTGTACAGGTAAGCTACACACTAGTTTTCAGTTTGGGGTCCTCATGGCAATATCTGTTATGTTTATTGTCTCATGATCATAGCTGTTATGTAACACTTCGTGTGGCACACTGGGTGTAAAGCTATCTGTGGTCCCAGACAACTAAAACTATTCTCTCCCTCACATAAAGGACCCAAAGATGAGAGGAAGTGAATTGTTCTCAGGCATACACAGACAGTGGGAGGCTGACCTGTCCCAACTGAGACCACTCTCAAACCCGTTCAAACAAGGTTTGGTGCGCAATATACATACAGTAGCACTTGCAATCCTCATCACAGTAAATACCGTTGTTTTCATTTTACAGAAGGAGAAACTGAGGCTCAGGGAGGTTAAATAATGCACAGGGTCACTTGGATGGCAGAGTGAGGGAGTTGAGATATGGAATATCCATAAGCTGATTCCGTGTATTTTATTCTGTGCACTTCAAAAATATGACTTATACATTGAAATACTCCCATGGAGCTATCACAACTGCTTCAATGTATAGTAATACATGATTATTTCCATTACATACTGAATACGAAACTGCCATCAAAAGTAGACCAGCTTTATCTATGGGTCATTTAATGCAGAAACCTGTTGGCTTTGCTTTATTTTCATTTTGTCATTTTGGTGGATTATGATAAATCACGTTAATAGTCTTTTGGAAGCAGAAATTAAAGAGCTGATGATGCTCAGTCTTTCAATAATTATTATTTTTAAGGATTTATTTATTTTTATCTTATGTACATGAATATTTTGCTTGCATGTATGTATGTGTACCACATGTGTGCCTAGTGCCCACAGGGGTCAGAAGAGGGCATCAGGTCCCCTAGAACTGGAGCTACAGAGGGTTGTGAGCTGCCATGTGGGTGCTGGGAACTGAACAGGGTCCTCCACAAGAGCAGCAAGTGTTCTTAATAATTTCTTGTGTTTTTCAATTTTCATACAAGGTATTAGATAGCATTGTGGCATTTTTAAATGTTTTAGAAGATTCTACTCATAATCATCTTCCCAACTCTCTGCTAGACTTCATCCTCCTTCATAACCCCTCACAGTCTCTTTTCTTCTTTCTTGTCCCACGTGTCCTTTACCCACCCCATACTTCCTCTTGGTCTTCTTTCTAGACTGTTAGGTTTTGCCCACATTTACATCTATATATGGCCTATACCTTATATATATATAAGGTATACATTTGTACTTTATACACTTTTGTACATTACAGGCTAGGAACTGTATATGAGGGAACACAAGGAGTGTGTGTGTCTGTCTGTCTGTGTCTGTGTGTCTGTGTGTATGTACACGTACATAAGTGCAGGTGTCTGCACAATCCAGAAGAGGGTGTTGGATTCCTGGAGCCAGAGTTACAGACATATGTGAGCCATCAGCTGTGGGTGCAGAGAATCAAACTCAGATCCTCTGGAAGAGCAGCAAGTGCTCTTAGGGGCTAAGCCACTCTCCAGCCTGTTTTTATCTTAACGCAGACATAAATTCATCCATGACTCATTTTTTATGTCCCATCTTTTTGCACTGGCTTTGCTTCCAATCTCTCATTTTCTAATTAAAAGTGAAGACCAAGAGGACCTAGTTCAGTGTGCAAGCACTGCCTAGAATGTGTGAGGTGTGTTCAATATCCAGAACCACACCAGGTATGCATGGAGTGCATATACACATGCAGGCAAACACCCATGCACATAAAAGAAAAGTAAATAAATATTTAAAGACTAGAATTTAGATGGGCAGTGGTGGCACACACCTTTAATCCCAGCACTCGGGAGGCAGAGCCAGGAGGATCTCTGTGAGTTCGAGGCCAGCCTGGTCTACAGAGTGAGATCCAGGAGAGCCAGGACTACACAGAGAAACCCTGTCTTGAAAAACCAAAAAAAAAAAAGACTAGAATTTTGTAAACTTACGATTTCCACCTTGGTTCATTGCCGGTGTTCAGAGTTTCACAGAAGCTGAGTGACTGCCAGAGAGTAGTTTCATCTCGTCCACCATGTGTTTGCTTTTCCTTAGAGGAACAGCAAAGAAACAATCGCAGACACTTCTTCAAGGCAATTTCGGAGCCTGTGTGCTCATCTCCAGTTGCTGCTGTGACACTCCAGGTGTCAGCAGAGCCACACAAGAAAGAATCGATTTCTTGCCTTAGCTTTTAGGAGTAGCTACAATTCCACGAGCCCTTTTCTTTTTTTCGAAGCCATAACCCTTTCCTCTTACCCAGTTAAGGACTTCGCAAATCTCCCAATTGTACCTCCAGCTGGTAGATGTCTGCCCGCACTCAGAACTCCTCTAGCTATAATCTCCCCCCTTGACCAGTGGCTTCGTGGATTCGGCTATGGTCATCTTTGGTGCCATTACTGTATCTACCAAAGACTATGAGCCAAGAGCAAATGAGGAAACGAAAAATGAAGGCTCTAAGATGAAATGGCAAAGAAGAGACAAAATGAAATTGTAGCGTTGATGACAGTGTTGGGACCAGAGAGGAATGAGGAGTGATACGCTGGACCACAGAATTGCACTACAAGGCAGAAACAAGCCCTGTTCACTGCTCTTAGTAAACAGTACTTGCATGCAAGAGAGAGAGAGAGAGAGAGAGAGAGAGAGAGAGAGAGAGAGAGAGAGAGAGAGACTGTGGGTTGTACTCACTAGAATTCCACTGCAGCAAAACAATCCAAGTAAATGACATGTTTTTAAAGCTTTCATAGAAAAAGAAATCCAAATTCTTCTCTTCCTAGAAAAAATATTTTATGTGTGTGTCTGTGTGTGTGTCTGTGTGTGTGTCTGTGTGTGTGTGTGTGTGTGTGTGTGTGTGTGTGTGTGTGTGCCCCTTCTTTCCTAATTCACCTTTGCATTTCTGAAAACTTCTAGAAGGGTGGATGGAATCATCACCATCCAAAGACTGACAGTGATTCAAACATGCCCTCCTTCATGAAATTCCATACATGGCGATTTATGCCAGTTAAGAGAAAACATGAACCAGAAAAAATGGCTCACCGAGTAAAAGCATTTGCCACCAAGCCTGATGGCCTGAGTTCAAAACTTGAACCCACATAGTGAAAAGAGAGAACAGACTCCCACAAGTAGTCCCTAACAACCACACATGCCAACACACATGTGTGCATGTGTGTACACAAATACACACACACACACATCACACACATGAACACACACTAAATAAACTGTACCAAGAAATTTACAGAAAATATTTTAAGACTATGAAAAGTGACTTTTAAAACTGATGTTCTTAGTGTCCTCACGCTGCAGGGCTCAGAGGGAAGGCTGAGAGCCATTGCCTGAGCTCCCCATCTGTCTAGCTGAACGAGAGTTCTTGGCTAAAACTCCATGGAAAATGGCTGTTTGGAAGGTAAAGCTCTCCGGGGCCTTACAATCAACTTTTTTCATCTTTTTAAGCCTATCCATGGGGAAATCACTGTAAAACGTATTTCACGGAAAGGATAATCAGATCCAGGCAATACCACGTGGAAAGACATAATAGCCTAAAATAAATTATTCATTTCCCTGCCTTTTAAAGAGTGTGCTGAGAGCGACCTCGACGGTTGTTTCTGACCCGGAACCTTGGTGCCTTCACTGCTCTGTGGGTGCAGGAAGGCTGCCCAGCTTCCGTGTGTCTCTGCCACCCCTGCCGGGTGGTGGTTGCTGTTTGCCCCTCCCTCCCAGTCTCGGTCTGCAGCCGCTTTCTGATTTGGGTTTTGCTCAGGAGACTTCCTCAAGCAACTTCCTTCCCCTTCGCATTGCTGTGGAAATAGTAACTAGGATACCAAACTCATTAGAATTTTCAGTAAAACGAGGTTAAATGAAATCCTAATAAAGGACTCTCTCATGAGTAAAGTAGCTGAGGTTTAAGACAAAGGCAGAAAGACACTGTGCATATGTCCACGATCCATCTGGGATCTGTGGCTGTCTGGCATCTATTTGGCCACTTAGGGGCTATTTTTATCTCTTTTCTATTTTTGTTCTGAATAGGTTAGTATGAGATAATTGTACTTTGACAAGATGAAATATGGCTATATTTTTAAAAAGCAACCTATCTCAAGATGAGATAAAAGAGGTATCCTCAGCCCTAGAATCAAACCACTCACCAGAGTCATGCCCCTTCCAACACATATGTGACTTGATATAAACCCAGGGCTGTGAACTATACAGTTCAGTAGACTAGAACTTGCTTAGCATGTGTAAGACCCTGGGTTCAATCCCTGTCTCTAGATAAACAAAGGGATAAGTGCCCAATAACAGGTAGATAGTCAAAGTGTAGACCATCTATAAAGTGAAATACTATGTAGTTATAAAACATTTATTATATATACAAACATACATACATAGAGGGAGGGGTCTATGATCATTTTCGTAGTGGGTAGTTTTGCAGGAGTGTTGATGGAAAAACCGCTTCCTTTGGTTCCTCAGGAAAACAGTCTGAGACACATCTCATAGGTCCCAGCAGAATCTAGCACATCACCCTGTGGTGGTTACAATATTGAGTGTAATTGTGACATACTTGTGAGGATTCGCTGGAGTATGGTAACTGATTTGGGGAAGACCCACCCTAAGTGTGGACAGCACTGTGCAATGGGCTGGGTCTTGGATGGTGTGGGGGAGCAGCCCCCACCTTTTTTCCCCAGGGTACTCTTGAGGAGTGAGGGATAAGAGATTTAGATAGAAGGATAGAGGGGAGAGAAACACATAGAAACACAGGATAAGCCTTGGGAGGGCCTGGATCCTTATCCACCAGCTCAGAACTTTATTCAAAAGACTTTTTATAACAATGCCAAGGGGTGAGGCAAAAGACCTCCCTCTTGCTAGATGCAGCCAAGTGTAGACCCTTCCAAACACCTGGTACCCAGGCCCATGCTCCAATCATCCTCTTAGGCAGCCCTGCTGGTAAAGCCAGCTCAGCTCTCACTAGGAAACCTCTGTGGGCTCCCACAGGATGGTCTGAAAAGGAGAAGGTGAGCTGAGTACCAGCACACACACCTCTCTCTGCTTCCTGAGCACAGATGCAGTGTGTTCCTGGCTTCACACATCTGCTCCCATGCCTTCCCACCGTGATGGAATGTCTTCATCTGTCTTCACGTATCTTCAAACTGAGCTCAAGCAGCTCTTTCTCTCAAGGCTCTTTGCCAGGTCCTCTGCCGCAGTAAAGGCAGAAGTAAGCAAGGCATACCCATAGTATTTTCTCCCCCAGTAATGCCCTTTCTGTTAGCTTTCTCTCTTCCTCCAGTATCGTCTTCCTGGTCCCCGGTCCTGCACTCCACACATCAGTATCCTACACACAAGCTTTTCCCTTATGTTTTGCTTTAGTCTTGCTTAAGATTTTACCTTAGGTTGCAAAGTTAAAGCACTGTCGAGCAAGGACATGGGGTGTAGAATTGCATTATCCATGGAAACCACCAGGCAAGACCCAGGGGCATCAGTGGACCACAGAGCAGCCACTCATCTTTGGATATCTTGATCTGTCAAAGGGATAAAAGTCCAGTTGTTTATGTTACTCTTCATTGGGGCTTTTGCTGCCTGCAGCCAAATGTTTTTAAAATGACACACAGACCAATCAAAGTCCGTGTTGGGAATGGTTTATTTAGAAGTGGAGGCCACAGACCAGCCTCTCTAGACGTTAAACTCATGGCTAAGAGCCACACAGCTTGTGGTGACTACAGTTCCAGCCTGTGGTGATGTTGATATTAGAGAAACAAGACAAAAGAGAAAGCCTATGGTTTCTATTCCTCCTTTTTTTAATTTTTTGGGGTTTTTGTTTGGTGTTTTGTTTTGTTTTGAGACAGGGTTTCTCTGTATAGTTTTGGTGCCTGTCCTGGATCTCGCTCTCTAGATCAGGCTGGCCTTGAACTCACAGAGATCCTCCTGGCTCTGCCTCCCAAGTGCTGGGATAAAGGCGTGCGCCGCCGCCACCGCCGCCGCCGCCGCCACCACCACCACCCGGCCTCTATTCCTCTTTTGACTTAAGGTATTTCATGCAGGATTTTTGTCACTTGCAGATAAGAATCCTATCTAGTCTAGATAAGAATCATGCTTGGTTTGGGGTGGTTTTTATTAAAATAATAGTGGAGAAGAAACCAGGTACCTGTAGGTGAGTATTTGCACATAAGCATCTAAAAACAAAACAAAACAAAAACCCTCTGAATGTATACACTAAATGATTTGTGGGGAAATTTAGAGCAGATGAGAAGAAGAGCCACACGTGTCTCTTGTACATTATACATTCCTCAATTTTTAACTTCTTATAACAAGCTGTAACGTTTTTGTCATTTTAAAAGGCTGAGAAGCTGCAGGAATTCTGAAATAGTAAGTGTGTGCTTTTATGTCGCTTGTGATAACATAAAACCCATCTAAGCAAGGATCCACTACAAACGAGACAAGCACTCACTGGCAAACCACACAACCAACCTCAGAGAGGCCACCAAAGATGGCACTGCACAAAGCCATTAACAATGTGCAGCGAGGAGACTGAGTCTAAGAGGCTGGGCCCAGTCTCTGTGGCCCGGGCCCCACACCCATAGAATTCCCTCCAAAATCCAACCCAAAGAAGCCCACGACCTAAGCTTAAAGAACAGCACCTGAATCACTGTGTTCTGAAACAGGCTTATCTTGTTTTTGCCCCGTCCCGCTTTGAACTTTAGACAGAAAGGAAACTCTGGAGCTTCCGCAGGCGAGTGAGTTCGAAGGGGTGAAGGCGGCATGCTGGATTAACCGCAGCACACAGGCCGATGGGATGGAGCCAGGAACAGAAGGGAGAGGGTGACGGAAGACAGATAGGATGCCGGTTCAACAATGGGACACTTTGGTTCCTGATTCCCTCGGAGCACACAACGGTACCGTCACAGCACGCTCAGGGTAGAGAGACACCGGGAAGTGGAGTGCATGTAGCCGAAGAAAAAGCAGGCGACAATTCTGGGCAATGCCACTGGGATCTCAAATGACATCTGTGGGTGGGAAACTGGGGGCGGGGGCAGAAGTAGGATCCAAGGAAAAGACTGAGAAGATCCTGTGAAGCCAGGAGGCAGCATTCGGCTGCAGTAGGTCGACCTGAAGTCTGGCCGGAGGGACCGAGGCAAAAGCTCAGAGTTAGGCATTGTAAAATCCGTTACACTTATCACACATACTGTGTGCTTTCGATTCATATTGCATTCCCTTCTTCCCCCAGATCCTGGGGAGGCGGTGGGGGTGGTGGGGAGGGAAATTTCTCATTTCTTTTTTTCTGAAGAAACAAAGTAGACAGGCGAACGGTAAGACGAAGATGAGGAGCTGCCTAGCTCATGAAGCACTCACTCAGCCCTGGCTGCCCTAACAGAACACCACAAGCTGGGAAGCCTGTTTCCTCGTAGGTCTAGAGGCCGCAAGTCAGAACAAAGTCTTGGCAGCCTTCGTGTCTGGAGAGGCAGAAGGCCACCGTCTTGGTGTGTCCTCAGACGGCCTCCTCACTGTGTACTCAGGCAAAGTCAGTTCTGCTCTCTACCTCTTCTTATAAAGGCGCCCAGTCCCATCAGATTAGGGCCCTATCCTGATGACCTCAATTCACTGCGATCACCTCCTCAAAGGCCATATCAACAAACACGAGCCTGTTAGGGGCGGGAGCTTCACCAATGTGAAGAGGAAACAATTCGGATAATGAAGTCGCGAGCGCCATGTGACTTGATATTTGCTTTTAGTGTTTTATTTTAGTATGTCTTTTACTGAGGTGTGTTTTAACTTATGGCTAAGTTTGAGAGCATTTTTGGTTGGTTGGTTTGGGTTTTTGTTTGTACATGTGTGTGCCCATGTGGAGGTCAGAATTTGGCTTTAGACCTCTTCCTCAATCACTCCCCACCTTAATTCACTGAAGCAGGATGTCTTGCTGAACCCACAGTTCAGTGATTCAGCCAGTCTAGCTAGGCGGCTTACCTTGGGGTTTCCCCAGCTCTCCATAGTGCTGGCATTGCAAGTGCGCCACCACTTTTATGTGGGTTCTGGGGATCCGAACTTGGGTCATTATGCTTACACTGCAAGAGCTTTATCCCCTGGTCCATCTCCCCAGTCCTCCGTGAGTTTTTAATACATGTATCATCCATCTGACCTAGTCTGTGCAGAATGTGGCACTGTATAGTGATGGGTGATATCGTTCTGTATGCTGTGAATGTGTGTCGCTCTGATTGGTTGATAAATAAAATGCTAATTGGCCAGTAGCCAGGCCGGAAGTATAGGCAGGATAAGCAGACAAGGAGAATTCTGGGAGGAGGAAGGGCTGAGTCAGAAGACACCAGTCCACCGTCCAGGGAGCATCGTGTAATGGCACACAGGTAAAGCCACGGAACACATGGCGACATATAGATTAACAGAAATGGGCTGAGTTTAAGTGTAAGAGCTAGTCAGTAGTGAGCCTGAGCTAATGGCCCAGCAGTTTTAATTAATATAAACCTCTGTGTGTTTACTTGGACCTGAGCGACTGCGGACACAGTGGGACACCGGAAAACTTCCAGCTACAGTATAGAACTCTTATCATCCCTCGCCGCCAGACCACCTGACAGCAGCAGGTGTTGCCACTAGCAGGTTTTACAGCAGCCAGAAGGACAGACACAAGACCCACACCCAACAAGACTTCATCTCAAGCTCCCTCCACCATATAGAGTGTGGGGCTTCCACCTGAACCAGTCCCATGTTCCACTACCCCGTTCTGGAGCCTGGGAGCCTGGCCCTTGAAGCCGTGTTTCCCATGATATTTCTCTACTCCCTCTCTGTCTTAACTAGGGTTTCTGTTGCTGTGATAAAACACCATGACCAAAAGCAACTTCGGGGTGCAAGGGTCTGTTTCAGGTTACACCTCTCAGGTCACACTTCATCACTGAGGGAACTCAAGGCAGGAACCTGGAGGCGGAAACTGAAGCAGAATCCATGCAGGAGATCACATACTGGCTTACTCCTCATGGCTTGCTCAGACTGTTCTCTTATACAACTCAGGGTCATCTGCCCAGGGAGGGTTGGCACCACCCACAATGGGCTGGGCCCTCCCACATCCACCATTAATTAAGTAGATGCCCTACAGACTTGCCTACAGGCAATCGGATCAGGACATTTTCTCAGCTGAGAGTCCTCTTCCCAGACAACTCTCGTTTGTGTCAGGATGACAAAGACAACAGCAAAAAACTAAAAAAAAATAAAAAAAATAAAAAATAAAAATAAAAATAAAACAGAAAAACAACCAGGCCACTCTCTGAGGCAGTGTCTTAGGAGTGCTGCTGTGACTCTAGCTCCCTGCAGACCCATGGTGGCTTTCTGCCAGCTGACTCTAGGACCTCCTCCTCTACAGTAAAAATATCCTCCCTGGAGACTTCTCTTTGAGATGTAGTCTAACCCCTTCCTGCTCTTGCTGTCCTTGGAGGCCATACCTACTCCAACAAAGCCACATAATGCTACTCCCCGTGAGTTTATGGGGGCCATTTGGCTTCTGGGCTCTCCCATCTCCTGAATAACTAATTCCCTGCCGTCAATGCCCTCTGCTTCAAATACTTTCATTTCTCTTTTCCTGGTCATTCTTTTCTGCTGTGCTGACCTACTCCCTGCTTGTTATGACTGGCTCAGGAGCTGGGGAAATTGGAAACCTACTGCAGAGCCCGCGGCAGAAGCCAAAAGCTGGAGAACTTTGAGGCATAGCTTCCCCCAAGGGACTATCAGGTGCTGCATTGACCCTTACATTCCACAGGGTGGCATCTTGATTTTCCACATCCTTAGCAAATCCAGCTGGTCCTGATGTGTTCATTGTGAATGGCTCGCTTGCATCTCAAGTGGAGCTCTGAAAGCTGGAAGCCTAGAGATGCTTTACCATGTTTTCCCAGCTATTATTACAACAGTCAGGCACTGAGTGGATTTTTCAAACTACTGTGTCTTGTCTTCTCTCTGTTTTGTTTTGTTTTTTCCCTCTTTTTTTTTTCTTTCTTTCTTTTTTTTTTTTTTCCGTTTGTATGAAACAGGGTCTTTTATAACACAGGCTGGCCTCAGATTCACTGTATAGCAGAGAATGACCTTCTTCTGTCTCCATCTCCTGAGTTCCCGGGATCATAAGTTTATGACAGTCTGGGAACCGAACCCAGGGCCCAGGCATCCTATGCAAGCACTCTATCAATTGAGCTACATGGCAGTTGTCTTAGCTAAGGTTTCTATCGTGACAAGGCACCAGGACCAGGGCAAGTCTTATAAGGAAAACACTTGAGGGGGCTCGCTTACAGTTTCAGAGGTTCAGTCCGTTATCATCACGGCGGGGAGCATGGCAGACATGATGCCGGCTACATCTTGATCAGAGCGCCAAAGGAAGTGGACTGTGACATTGAGCAAAGCTCAAGCAAAGAAAACCACAAAGCCCGCCCCCCCCCCACACACACACACAGTGACACACTTCCTCCAATAAGGCCACACCCACTCCAACGAAGCCACACCTCCTAATAGTGCCACTCCCTGAGTTTATGGGGGCCAATGACATTCAAACTATCACAGCAGTAATCCATGTCTTTTCACAATCTCACTTGCTTGTGTAAAATAGCTGAAGAAAGAAGCGTGTACCCTGGAGGAGTTTTCAGCAGCTTGTAGGGGCTGAAGTAACCTGTTGGAGAGGAGAGGGGAAGAAACAAAAACTGGGACTTAACGAGGGTCAAAATGCCTGTTCACTTCCGGTTGCTGCACATTCTGCCTAAATGTGAAGTCCACCCTGAGTGGGTTCCCAAGCCTGTTGCGGAAGCACCTCTATCTCTGGTTTGGCTACATCACCTAAGCCTTGCCTTCGCAGCAGAAGGCAGGCTGCATGGGCTGGCTCGCAGCCCTGTGTGCCCAGGACTTCTCCAGAACCGCAACAGTTATGAGTCAAGTATTTTTCCCCCCCTCGGCCCAACAAGGATCTGTTTGCCTGCCCAGGTCGCAGAAATAGGGGTGCGTCTTTCAGGTGATGAAAGGGAACCCAACAGTTCCCATCTCTCCAGCCCTGTGTGATAAATCAGCCAGCGAACCATCGCGAGATGACCTGGCAGCTAAGTAGGGGGGAAGTAACCCCTAAAAGGAAAAAGAAAGAATCCTGTTAGTCACGGGGCTTTTCATGGGAGCCACGGAGCCGGCTCTTGCTGTCTGGGGTAATAATAAAACAACAGCCTTGTACTGTATCAGCTTCCCAAACAAAAGCGACTTCTCAGAATGTAACAGCCTGGGATCTCTGAACTGGATTTAGTTTTCACTGGGGAAAGGCATAAATTTAAAAAGGGAGCTAGAGCCTCTGAAGAAAGTCAAAGCCCCAAAAAAGCTCACTATTCAAATCTGAGAACCCAGGCTGCCAGGCAACTCCGCTCTGCCGTCTATTCCATGCCCAGTGAGCACACAGCAGTCTCTGCGACCTGGAATTTTCCCACGGTGCGCCAGCAGCCGCAGAGGTCCTGGTGAATGCCAGTGCTGTCTTTCAGATACTGGAAAGTAGGGTACAAAGGAAAGTAGGGTACAAAGTGGAAGCGAGAGGCTGGAGAGATGGCTCAGGAGTTGAGAGTACTCGTTGCTCTTGTGGAGGACCTGGGTTCAATTCCAGGACCCATGTGGCTCTCAACTCTCCGTAACCCCAGTTCAAGGGAATCCAACAGGCACATGTGTGGTGCACATACATATATGCAAAGCAGTCATATACCCAAAGTAAAATAAATAAATCTGTACAAGAAGAAATGGAAGAGAGATTTCACTCCAAACTTAAAAGCAACACCATAACATTTTCAAGGCATGAGTGATAGGCTTTCAAGCACACTGATAAGAGAGATGTTAAGGAAAAAAAAAACCACTTTTGTTGGGAAATTGTTTAAAGGAAGAAAAAAAAAGCCTCAAGAAGAAAACAGTACTACCATGCAGGGGAGGAAAAAGTGGTTTATCCAAAATTAAAAGTGGGTGTGGAATTGAACGTCATACTATCAAATAAAGATGGCTCTGGTGCTGTCTGCCGGTAATGCCAACACTTGGGCAGCCAAGGCAAGAGGTTCAGAGTTCCAGTCAGTCTGGACTACACAGCAAGATTCTATCTCAAAGGGCCTAAAACAAAATCAAAAGCATTACCTAAGCCTGATTCCTGTCTCCTAAGCAGCAAGCTATATGATATGGGGTAGGGCACTACCTTAGTTCCCCTTTGTCTTACCTAGTCGGTGTTCTATTGCTGTGAAGAGACACCATGACCATGGCAAGAGAAATACTTTCTCTTTTCCCTAATAAGAGAAAGCATTTCATTGGGAGTTGCTTACAGTTTCAGAGGTTTAGACCATTATCATCCTGGCTAGGAGCAGGCTGGAAAAGTAGCTGAGAGTTCTACATCCAGATCCACAGGCATCGGGAAGAAAGAGCCACTGAGCCTGGCTTGGGCTTTTGAAACCTAAAGCCCACCTCTTGTGACACCCTTCCTCCAACAAGGCCACACCTCCTAATCCCTCTCAAGGAGTGCCACTCCCTGATGACTAAGCATTCAAATATATGAACCTATGGGTCCATTCTAATTCAAACCACCACACCTTTCCTCAACCAACATATGCCCTTTGGCATTCTCTTTCTCCAAAGGCATCATGGGCACTCAGACACTGCCCAAGAAAGAGCGTTCCTCTAAATTATTCATACCACTGCACAGAATTACTTGCTGTATTAGTCCCAGTAATGCCCCAACAAATGACTCCTGATAAAACTTCAGTCATGTGGAAATTTCTCTGCATCCAACCTGATACCATCCAATGAATCTGAGCACCTGTACAATGGCAGTTTACATGCTATGGGTGGGCAACATTGTTTTTGAAATGCTGACTTTCAAAATTGAGGGTCTTCTTGACTTTCAACTAAAATATCCATGTATCTAAGCCAGACCCCACAGAAAAATAGTTTTGATCTTACTTCCAAATTTTGTTCTTGTCTTTATGTTTTATTTTGTATATCAATAAAAGACATAGAAAACGTATATCTTAATACCCAACCAATCTTTCTAAGTCCCTGATTGATCTGGCCACGCTTCTGTCCATACTCCAGATAATGGGGGAAATGTTTTACCCAGCCCCCACTCTGGTCATTATAGCGGTCCAGCTCACTGAGGAGTGATGCTGTGTCCAGAGCCCTTTAGAATTATAAAGGATTCCAACTGTGTTTTTTCAGGTCCCACCCCTAACTGGTGGACTGCCGGGAAGACTGCTGCAGTCATCCCCATAATTGCATGCAAGGCACAAGGCATGTGACCTTGTTACTCCTCTACATAGGTCAAGTGGGCCCCTCTCTGTTTTCATCTGGGATGGGCTTTGTGATTTGCTTTGGACAGTAGAATCTGACAGACGGGACTCCGAATGACTGTTAGACCTCGGCCTCAGGAAGCTTGGGGAATCCCAGTCTCTATTCTTGGAGACCCTAAGCTCTGTGTAAGGAAGGTCATGTATTCTACCAGTCTTCCAGACAGTGTCAGCTCGTTTGGCTGACACAAAGCCCAGGAGAATGTGGGGTGGTCATGTTAGACCTTGCTTCCCAACCAAGGCCGGTCATCACCTGTAGAAGAGAGGCTGTTCTTCTCCACTCTGCTCTGTTCTCCGGGCAATAAGGAAATGACTGCTTGCAGTGGCATTTCTTATTTATCGATTTGACTACATCTGGAATTAACTAACTACATCTGGAATTAACTAAAACCCAAATAGCTGGGCACACCTGTCAGGGATTTTTTTTCCTTAATTAAATCATTTGAAGTGGGAAAACCCATTCCTAATCCAGATCTATCAGACGGGAAGATCCACCTTTAATCCAGATCATTGAGATGGGAAGATCCACCTTTAATCTGGGCCACAGCTTCTGCTCGCAGCCTGTGTAAAGGACATGGGAGAAGGAAACTTGCTCTCTTAGCCTGCTTACCCTCACCTTGCTAGTAAGACCAGTCCTTCACAGGCATGAGAGCCTAATTCTTTGGGGTTCCAGTGTCTACTGAAGACCAGCTGAGACAGTCAGCCTAATGGACTGAACAATGACTGGATCCTTGGACTTCCATGAGGAGACAACCATTGCTGGAGTAGCTGGACCACAGTCTGCATAGCCTGAAAACCATTGTAACAAATCCCCGTGTGTGTGTGTGTGTGTGTGTGTGTGTGTGTGTGTGTGTGTGTGTGTGTTACAGTGTGTTACATATAAATGCTCTGTTCTTCTGGAGAACCACGACTAATACAGATTTTGATACCAGAAGTGGTTCTGAAGTAATAATAATACAAGGATGAATTTTTTTAAGTATTTGGAATAGGCTTTCCAATTTGCCAATACCTACAGTTACTGAATGAAGCTTCTCCAGTTACTGAAGTCTCTCCTGAAAGCTTGGAGTGCACTTAAAGTCCATGGTACGAACTATTTTACAAATATTTACAAATAGATTTGATTATCCTGATTCACCAATTGTAAGAGGCAAAGGATTTGCTGACTCGGTGTATAAAACTTTTGACAGTTTGTAGAAAAATAAGAAAAACGATGATGCTGGTCGATTGCTCTTAGCATCTCTGGATAAACTGACAAAAGAAAAATGAGCTCCGTGATAAAATTAACCAACTTCTAGCATTTCAGAATACAATGAAGGATAAAATTGACTGGCTCCAGATGCACAAAAACAAACTGAAGTTTTCTCAGTGTGCCCTAGAAAAGAATGTCCTCTCTAGCAGCCACGGAGCTCAAGTTGTGGAAAATCAACCGAAGCCCTCATTATAAGGTTGGCTGAATTACAGAGAAAATTCCAGTCCCCGTCGCAGAGGGTGTCAGCAGTTAAAGTGGGGTTTGAGGGTATGGGATAATGGTAGAAGGAACTTGAAGCTGGACCAGGCTGAGTCTATTGACATGGGCATACTGAGTGGAGATTCTAGATTTAATATGAAAGCTCACACAGGAAAAAGAGAGTGTCAAATGTCTGTTTGAGTGGCTGGCTGAAACATTTGTCGAAAGATGACTTACTGGAAAGGAGCCGGAGATGCCCGATAGCCCTTGGCTTAACATTGATGAAGGGATTTTAAGGCTCAGGGCAATTGCAGTGCTAGAGTGGATACACTTTGTAAAACCTAATCCTCCACAATGGGAAGGCCCGGAAGACATGCTCTCCCTTAATCCTATAAGACACAAAATGGTGAGAAGGTTGTGGAGGCTCAAATTACTCAGGGTCCGTGAATCTGAGCTTGCTTTACCCAGCAGGGCTGTATAAGGGGATGATTTGACCACGGGAGTGGTTACCAGGTGTTTGGAAGGGTCTACACTTGGCTGTGCGGCGTGCTTTGATCCTGCAAGAGGAAGGTCTTTTGCCCCATCCCTTGGCATTGTTATAAAAAGCCCTTTTTTGGTTTTTGGGGGTTTTTTGGTTTGTTTGTTTGGTTTTTTTTTTTTTGGTTTTTTCGAGACAGGGTTTCTCTGTGTAGCTTTGCGCCTTTGTGTAGGCGTGCGCCACCACCGCCCGGCAAAAACCCTTTTTTTTTTTTTTTTTTTTTTTGGTTTTTCGAGACAGGGTTTCTCTGTGTAGCTTTGCGCCTTTTCCGGGAACTCACTTGGTAGTCCAGGCTGGCCTCGAACTCACAGAGATCCGCCTGGCTCTGCCTCCCGAGTGCTGGGATTAAAGGCGTGCGCCACCACCGCCCGGCTGGCAAAAGCCCTTTTAAATAAACGAAAAGGGACATTTTGGCTACTGACTCAGGTCCTCCCGAAGCTATCCTGTGTTTCTGTCTTTCTCCTCTCCACTATCTTTCTATCTAATATTTTCTTATCTCTCTCTCCTCCTCATAGGAACCCTTGAAAATGTGGGAGCTGGCCCCCCACAGATGGCGCCAGCACATTTGAAGAGTTTTGTTTTAGCCCTTTCCTCGCGCCAGACCTTAGGGTTGAGACGCTGCTGCTGAGTTGTATGAATTAAATGCAAGGGGTTTAATTGGGCCCCAGAGTAATCAGGGGCCAGGTGGCGGCACTGAATTGCCTACGGTGATCATAGTTATTGTAATGGGCAACATAGGCAAAGCAGTGTCCATAATGGCACGACCCGTAATGGTCAGCATAGGCAAAGTGAATTTTATGACAGCAGGACTCCTATGGACCTTTGGTACTGGCTAATCAGTCATGGTGTTTCCAGGCAGGAAATAGATTACAAGCTTACTTCATTTTTGCTTGATATATACATAAGTGGAAAAATTCTCAAACAGATTAAAGAAAGGCCACATTGGATCATGGCAAAAGGGAATCTCAGCTCATGAACCGATTTCCAGACTTCAGCTGGTTTGCAGACCCAGAACCCTTGGAATGAAGGGGTGGCTAGGTTTCTCCGAGGAAGGACCTCGACAAAATACCTAATAGTTTTATTATTAGCCTTTCCCCAGAGGGACATACTGCCTTTTACAAGGGTAACTGTACACCAGGGGAAAGGAAATAGGGGGAATTTTCAGGGTCTATTGGATTCTGGTTTTGAATTGATACTGATTCCAGGAGACCCCAAGAAACATTATGGCCCTCCAGTTAAAGTGGAGATGTATGGAGATCAGGGGATTGATGGAGTTTGGGCTGAAATCTGACTCAGTAGATCCAGTAGGTTCCCAAACTCATCCTGTGGTTATTCCCCTGGTATAATTGGGATAGATATGTTTAGTATTGGCATTCCGGCCTGTCCCTGTGGGGCCTACCCTGTATCCTGACATAAAGCCTTCTTTAAGGAAAAGCACCTCCCTTCTTCTTCCTCTTCCTTTTCCTCCCTTTCTCGCCATGAGGTGTACACACCTCCCCTCTCTCTCTCTCTCTCTCTCTCTCTCTCTCTCATAATAAACTCTCCACATAGATGCTTTGGATGCTTTGTCTGCATGGTCTGAGTGACTTTCCATCGCGCACTGATACCCAGGAGTCTGCATGGCACATCTCCCTCACCCACGGGGCTGGGCGGGGGGGGGGGGGGGGGGCGCTCAGGGGAACCTTGGCGGCCTCCTGCATGCCATATCATGACATTGGTGCTGTGTGACTCGGCAGGCTTCCTCTGGCTTTTCTCCTACCGGCCGGCAGTGCAAGAAACACTGGGACCCTGTACCATCACTTTGCCGACTGGAGGACCATGGGAGGACCACGGGAGGATCGCTGGGACTCTTCACCGTTTCAGTAAGATTCCTCCCTTCCCTTCTGGCCATTTTCCATGAGTGAGGATTTGTATCTTCTTGACCGTGGTTTCTTGCCTTTCAGCCTTGCCCAGAAGACCTAGTACTGGGCACCACGTGTCTCAGGCTTTCAGGCATCTGGCCCCCCGTCCCTATATGGCGGCATACGGCTCAGCTTGCGCCCACTCACTCCACGGCCCCATAGCCTTTGGATGACGATCCACTGGCTACCTTGAGCTGTCCACGGTCCTCGATGACCCTCTGGGGGACTGGAGGTCAGTCTGCCTCACTCGTGGAAAATGATCCTCCCGCCAAACCTCTATCTTTATCACTTCTGCCAGCGACCCCTGTCCTGTTCGCTCTCCTGTCCCTTAGACTCCTTCCTTACCACCTGCTCGCTCATGCTTTCACTCAAAGCGTCTCCTGCTGTTCTGTCTCTGTCTGCTCCCTGTTTCCCACCCTTCTCCCTCATCCTACTGCCGCCACAGCCGCTGGTAGGACGAGCTACGAGTAGCCGAGCCCCCATGCCTCACCCCACCCCACCCCCGAAGCCCACCCTCGCTCTGCCACGGCTACCCAGGCTCTGGAGACCCAGGATGCCTCCCTTATCTTCCGATCCTTCCTGGCTTTCTCCCGCCGTGCTGTCTCTCGGTCGACACCTGAGGTCCGGTGAATTCTTATCTCTGGCTTTTTTAAGTTGGTCAGCTGAGAGTTTCCTGGGAAGTTTGGCCCGTCGTTCTGTTAAAAAGCTTATTTCATATGTGCGGATGGAAATGGGTGGTTGAGGGGGCCACGTGAATGTGTTTCTGACTTTTGAATGCTTGAGTTTATGTGTCCCGTATGTGTTCTGTGTGTCTTGAAAAAAAAAAAAGAAAAACCCATGTGAACATGTGGTCAGGCACCAGAGGACCATCATGTGATCAGGCAGGCACCATCTTGATTAAGATCAAAGATAGACAGGTCCTATGGCTATGTGGCCATATTTGATAAGGGCAAGCATGTGGCCAGGGGCCATCTTTACTAAGGGCAGTAAAAAAAGTCACTTTCTGTCAGTGGCTGAAGCATGGGGGGGATGCCTGGTGCTGGGGCCTTCTGTTGGGGCAGGAGTCAGGAAAACTCTGTCTCCTGCTGTGCATGCAGGGGGAGGCCTGGCATTCCTCCCCTGCTGCTTGCAAGCCCATGTGGGTAGGGCCCGGAGACCTATCCTCTTCCCTCCCTGGCTCTGGGCGTCAGAGGTGCCACATGCTGGTGATATGGTCAACTTGCCAGCTCTTTCATAGATTAAAAAAAAAAAAAAATCAAGCCTTATTTTTCCTAAAGCTACTTGGTCTCTTGTCATAAATAAATGATTTAAATGTTTCAGATTACTTTCCCCTTCTATGATATTGTTATATTAAGATTTTAAAATTTCAGATTTTAACATTAATAGAATTCTGATACTATTTGGGTTACAAGCTCAGGATTTTAAATTCTCCTTGGTTGTCTTCTAAATATAAAATTAAACTTCTCATCAGACCAAAGACTTATCTGTCCAATCTGTACCTGGCTCTCTAAACAAAAATAAACGTACATACCTTTTAACCCAAATCTGTAATTTTGCTAGGACTCAAAGATGTAAGTCTAGATACCCATTACCTGCTTTTCTACAATTTCGATTTCAATACTCATTGATAATACGAATGTATCTAAAACTTTTATGTCCTTTTATAAAAATAAGTATCCATAAAAGCTTCAGAGGATCAAAAGAAGCCATTGAATCTACTTCACAGAGGTCGAAAGGACTCCAGATAAGTACAACAGCACAGCCTGAGTTTTCAAACCCCTCCCCATCCCAGTTACTAAGGCTGTGGGCCTAAAGGTTCCAAATAAGTCATGAATTTTAACTCTTGTCTCTCTCTAGTCTATCTGTTTCAGTGGGCTTCCATTTGACTGACTGACACATCCAGGCATCAGCTACTGATTTCAACCTGTGAGACATGGACTTGCTTATCATCCGATATGAATGCTCCTTGTTTACAGATGGATCAGATCAGATGCTTCTGATTAATACCCTATGGCCCAAATTCCTTCCTTGCCTTTGACTGGCCTTTCAACCTTCCTGAGCTCTGACCACCTGAGCCCCATTTCAGCTCGAAGCAGCTATAGAAGAGAGAACATCGTCCCTGCCCCTCCAAAATAGGTTAAAGGGCTAAGTCAAAGAGATCCTCTAGCACTGGGAATGAAATGTCTATCTATAATGCCCATTGATATACCAGGAAACTGGACCCAAAATTATCAGTTGATAGATTTATTAACTAAAATGGTTCTGCACTATGATAAGATATTTGACCTTCTTTATGCAAAACCAAAAAAGTATTATATGACCATAAGAAATTATTATTTCTATATAAATCATTCAGTATTGTAATCTGGCTGTTCTCAAAGATCAGAACTATAGGTTCTTAAAAACAAATAATATAAGAATGTATGTCTAGCCTCCTTGTGTTCACCAGCTGCAACTAATTGGAAAAACTGTATACCCAGATTTAACTTATATATGGTCTCAAAGTTAATTTAGATATACCTAATAGATTTTGTTCCCCCAGTCCTCAAACACCTTTAGGGATCTGAGAATATGGCATTTAATATAAAAGCTTTTTATGATAGAGAGACATGTCAGCTACTGGCAGCATCCTGTACCTCCTCCAAGAAGACGGATGGCTGCAGAAGAACCTCCACCCAGAAGCTCATAGCAAGGCTGGCCATGCAGTGAAAAGCTGAGATCCTGTCCAGACTGTGAATAAGTGGAACAACAGAGGACTGATTGCCCCATACTGCAAAGTCAAGGTGGGTCAATCTCCCCAAGTTCGTACTCCACAGAAAAATCTGTCAGATCTTCTGGGCTTAGCAGCTGAGCAAGAGCTGTCTCTGGGGCTTCCATCCCCCAATAACCATGGAGAAACCTGGGATGGTTGCCCTAGCTAGCTGGAAAGCTGTCTCACTTCTTATATTTATCCTTCTCAGATCTGATGGTGTTTGATGACTAGGGTACCAGTTTAACAGCCCCAATCTCAAGACTACAAGCACCTTGATAGATCATTAATAAGTTTCCTGTTAAAAATACAGACAGGTATGTCTCATTCACAGACTTCATGGTACAAGATAGACTGGTTTCAGATATAACTCCAGAGGTGCAAAGTTTTAATATTGATAAATGCAGTTTTGATAAACTGATACAGCACTGACTACAAACAGTTCTTAAGAGTCCTTAAATTTCTATGGATTTTTTACCCTTTTGCTATGACACCAAGATGAAAATCCATTCCAGCTGTCTGACAGAAACTTGCAGGCTCCTAGGAAAAGTTCTGCTACTGTACCAAGAAATCCGGTCTGATGAAAACAGTTTCCAGAGCCCATTTTGACCCCACCCATTTTTTTTAGCACATTTTGTAGTTTCACCCCTCCTGCCTGGGCCAAGGCCAACCCACAGAGGGTCCTCCAGATATATCAGCCCCTGCATAAGTTCCAGGGATGCCCACCACCAACCAAGGATGCTAACTGGGATGGATGTACTCCCACCTCTACAGAAACAGCTGATGTGATATCTCATGTACTCCAAAAGAACACATCATCCCTAGCCGGGCGTTGGTGGCGCACGCCTTTAATCCCAGCACTCGGGAGGCAGAGCCAGGCGGATCTCTGTGAGTTCGAGGCCAGCCTGGGCTACCAAGTGAGTTCCAGGAAAGGCACAAAGCTACACAGAGAAACCCTGTCTCGAAAAACCACAATAAATAAATAAATAAATAAAAATAAGAACACATCATCCCTCAATTCACTGCTGGTACCACCCTACCAAGATCAAGCAGGCACCTACCCAGCAACCAGAACCTGGTTCTCCAAGATGTCCCAATAAAGGACATATCCGCTATCATGTCTCACTCATTCACCCTGCCTCTTCTGTACATCCAGGGTACTTTTCTGTCCCATTCTTTCATGACTAGCCCCACTCATGAGGCCAATGATAACAATCTATTTTTTTTCTCCTAGCAACTTACCTTCTCAGCTCCCTCAAGGAACAGATGCCTAAAATCTCCATGCCTGAGGTCTCCATGATTCACAGCCAGCTGAATGCTTCTTCACTCACACCTCCCACTGTGAATGACCCTGACTTCCAACTCCCCGTCCCACTTCAACCCCAAATCAGCAGGAAGCAGTCTCAAGAATTCAGCGCCCTTATTCCTCCACTTGTTTCCTTAACTTACCTTTTTATAGTAATCAAAATGGAGGAATGTTGGCATTCTGGCCCACCCCTTGGGGACCCAACCTGCATCCTGACATAGAGCTTTCTTTAAGGAAAAACCCCTCCCTTCTTCTCTTCCCCTTCCTCGACATAAGGTATGCACACTTCCACTTTTCCTTTTTTCCTCTCTTTCTCTCTCTCTCTCTCTCTTTCTCTCTCTCTCTATATATATTATATATTATATATATATATAATGTGTGTGTATGTATTATAATAAACTCTCCACGTGGATGCTGTGTCTAGATGGTATGAGTGACTTTCCACTGTGCCACCCCACTGTCCACCGAGTCTGCATGGCATGTCTCCCTCACCTACCAGGGCACCTTGGCCCAACTCACCAAGGCCTCCCATGTACCATATCATTACACTTGGCAATTGGCAGAATTTTTACATTGGTTCCCTGAGCTGTGGAGAAATGGCTATTATGGTTGGAAAAGCTAAATGGGAGCTTTTAGAGTTGCCTCTGCCAGGGAAAATAGTGAATCAAAAGCAGTATCACATCCCTGAAAGAAATGAAGAAGTTAGTGCCATTATCCAGGACTTGAAAAACAAAGTTTTAGTTCAAAAGGATCTTGATTGTTTGTCTTTTAACACAAAAATATCACCTCAGTTTTCTATATTGATGACAATATGCTGATTGGACCAAGTGAGCAGGAGACAGCAGCCACTTTGGACTTGTTGATAACACATTCCTATATCAAAGGTTGGGAAATAAATCCAACCAAAATTCAAGGACCTTCTACTCAGTGAAATTCTTAGGAGTCCACTGGTGTGGAACATGCAGAGTTACTCTTTCTAAGATGAAGGATAAGTTATTATGCCTGGACCTTCCCATCACCAAGAAAGAAACACAATGTTTATGGGGCCTATTTGGATTCTGGAGTGAGATGGTTTGGATAGGAAGGGCCCCCATAGATGCATGTGTTTAAATACTTGGCCTATTAGGAGATGTGGCCTTGGTGAAGTAGGCGTGGCTTTGTTGGAGAAAGTATGTCACTGTGGAGGCGGGCTTTGAGGTCTTATAAGCATAAGTCTGGCCAGTGTGACACAGTTGCTTCTGCGGCCTGCAGATCAAGATGTAGGACTCTCAGCTCCTTCCCCAGCACCATGTCTGCCTGCACGCCACCATGAAGATCATGGACTAAACCTCTGAACTGTGAGCCAGCCCCAGCTAAATGTTTTCCTTTTGTAAGAGTTGCCGTGGTCATGGTGTCTCTTCACAGCAATAGAAACCCTAAGACATGGAGACAGCACATTCCTTGCTTGGGTGTGTTACTCCAGCCCATATACCAAGTGACTTGGAAAGCTGATAGCTTTGAGTGGGGCCTGGAACAGGAGAAGTCTCTTCAACAGCAGGCTGCTGTGCAGGCTACTCTGCCACTTGAACCATATAACCCAGCAGACTCCATGGCACTTGAAGTGTAGTGGCATGTTTGGTATGCTGTTTGGAGTCGTTGGCAGGCCCCATAGGTGAATCACAGAAGAGACTTTTGGGATATTGGAGCAAGGCTCTACCATCATCTGCAGACAGCTATTCTCCCTTTGACGGACAGCACTTGGCCTGCTATTGGACTTCAGTGGAAACATTCCGAGGGACCGGAGGTTCCCATCATGTGCTGGGTGTAATCATGTGCTGACCCACAAAATCACAAGCTAGGAAGTGCACAGCAGCAATCCACTATCAAATGGAAGGTGTGTGTGTGTGTGTGTGTGTGTGTGTGTGTGTGTGTGTGTGTGACTGGGCAGGTCCTGAAGGCACAAGCAAGTTACATGAAGACATTGCCCAAATGCCTATGGTTTCTACTCCAGTTATAATGACGTTTTTCTGCCAAGTATGCCTCGATAGCTTTGTGGAGGTGCCCTGCGATTGGTTGACTGAGGAAGAGAAGACTAGGGCCTGGTTTACAGCTGGTTCTGTCTGTTAGGCAGGAGCCACCTAGAAGTAGACAGTTGCAGCTTTACAGCCCCATTCTGGGACAACCCTGAAAGACACCAGTGAAGAAAAATTTTCACAGTGGGCAGAACTTTGGACAGAATACATAGTCAAATATTTTGTTTGGAAAGAGAAATAGCCAGATGTGCAATTGTTAACTGATTCATGGACTGTAGCCAATGGATTGGCTGGATGGTCAGGGACTTGGAAAGAACATAATTGGAAAATTGGTGAGAAAGACATCTGGGGAAGAAGTATGTGGCTGGATATCTCCAAATGGATGAAGGATGTGAAGATATAAATGTTCACTGAAAAGGTGACTTCAGCTGAGGAAGAGTTTAGTAACCGAGTAGATAAGATGACTCATTCTATATGTAAGCCCCTCAAGCCATATGAGTGGCCAGGCCCCTCCCCCAAGGACCTCTAACTGCCAGGTTCCACCTACAGAATACTCTAACTGCCCTAACTGCTGTACCCTGCCCTCACCCTACAGAGTTAAAACTCCAATCTCTGGGATTGAAATCTGACCAAACTCCACCCTTGAAAGCTCCACCCTGAAAAGGTCCATCCTCTTCCCAAGAAGCTCTATAATAAGCTCTGTATCCTGGTCAGTTTGCTGCTGTTTATTACTTGAGCAGAGACAGCCACCCTCCTAGTTTTTTTCCTTCCCAATAGATCTCTTGTGTGAGGTTTGCTGTGTGGTGTGACTTTGTGGTATTCCTCAGCTTCTGGCTGCCAGGATACCTTTCCATCTGAGCTGCAACACATTTGGTGCTGAGACTCAGATACCCTCTCCTAGTGCCTGCATTTCCTCTCCTGGTCTAAGATGCACTGGGACCCTATACCTCATCTCCAGTTCACCTACAATGAACTCATCATCTGGCTCACTGATCACCACCATCCCATCCACCAGTAGCAATTAGGTAAGTTTCCCTTTTGGTCAGTATAAATGTTTCCCTGAGTCTTAGGAAGTGACCATTGAGTGTCTGGCACCCCTCTGGTACTCTTGGAGGTGGAGGTACCTGTTAGGGTCCTGGAGAAGTCTCACAAAAAACCACCATCCACATATGCAATCAGCAAGAGTATTTTTATTCCAGCATGCTGGGGCCTGCCATCCCACATAAAAGCAAAATGGTGACGACCCAGAGAGGGATGTGTGGACTCATATTAGTACATTTTAATTGGCCAGGGCTGGTCAGCGGCTGGTCAGGGCTAGTTTTTTGTTGTTGTTGTTTTGGTTTTTTTGTTTGTTTGTTTGTTTGTTTTTTAAAGATTTATTTATTTATTATGTATACAGCATGTATGACTACAGGCCAGAAGAGGGCACCAGATCTCATTACAGATGGTTGTGAGCCACCACGTGGTTGCTGGGAATTGAACTCAGGACCTCTGGAAGAGCAGTCAGTGCTCTTAACCTCTGAGCCATCTCTCCAGCCCCCAGGGCTAGTTTTTCCATTTGGGAGCAGGCCTGGACAAGTCCCAGACTTCGTCCTTATTTGGTTATCATCTTGAGCTGTTTATGACTCAGGCCTCCAGGCCTCCTCATCCTTGTAATCAGGAGGTGTTGGTGACTGATTGTTCTTTGTTCATGGCTCTTCCTCAAAAACTGTTTGGCTCCAAAAAGCAAGTTCTTAACTGCTTAGTTTAAAACTAGTTAAAAACCAGTTGTTAACTGAGTTATTAGGGCAGGCTGTCATGGTATTTGCCTGGCCCTCTCAGTACCCCCAGCCATGATCTTTAAGGCTAAGGCTGCCCTCTTCACCTGACCCCAGCCCCAGTCCCTGGAGCTGCAATCCTGCTGTTTCCTTAGGTTAAACCAAGCTGTTGTGCCGCCTCCTACCCTCTTCTCTCCCTTCCCCCTGGAGCTGCCTGTAATCCCACAGCCCCTTTAGGCCTTCCTGGCTTTGGTGACTCCATTCCCTGAACCTTTCCTATGGATGAGACCCCCTCCTAGAACTCAGTTTTTGTTCTCACCTTCTCACCTCTACAAAAGCCCTGGTTACCGGGCACTGAGTCTCTCTGCTGGTTTAGCCAGGCTAAGTACTGACCCCTGTTGAGTGTGGTGATGGGCCACTGAATGGCTTGGTCTTTGTTCAGTCCTCCCTGAGCCCTGGGGACGCCCATGACTACAGGCTTCAGTGACATTTTCCTTTTCTCTCATCCATGGTAAAGTGTCTTCCATATCCTCTCATTCCCCCTTGGGATGCCTCTTAGAAAACCTCCAGCCTCTCCACCTGACACCTGACCTGAAGGGCCCTAAATGTATCTGCTTTTGCAATAAAATTTGGCTTCAATACCCTTAGATAATCAATCTAAAGGGTGACCTAACGGCATCTTAGATCCTAAAATTATTGGAGACTTTTACAAATACTGTGAGCAATCCAGGAAATGGAAAGCAATTTGCCTATTCCCTGTTTCTCTGTTCCCAGCCCTGTTTGTTTTCGTCTAGTCTCCCGACTCCACACACACACACACACACATACACATACATGTAAATGTCCTATCTTTTGAGTTACCATTGATGATAAGTTTGTTGCAAAGTGGGAGCTAGGAGCCAGACTTAGCAGGAGGGGTGGAAAACAAAAGAATAGGCCAGTTACACTGTGCACACACTGTGCACACACACCCCCTGCACACACTGTGCACACACACACACACACACACACACACACACACACACACACTGCACACACTGTGCACACACACACACCCTGCACACACTCTTCACTGGCTGGTGCATCTCTCAGCTCCCTCCTGCAGCATCCTTTGTCTGTAGCCAGGACTCAAAACTTTCCTATCTCTCAGCCTTCTTTGTTCTCAGCTTACTGGAGTCAGTTTTACAGGGACTCGGGTGTCTTTTAGAAATGAGTGGCACCAGACTGTTGTTTTGTGCTGTCCCACTTGAGTTAAAACCTAGCTCTGGAGTTAGGGTATGGCTCCCCCTTCTCTAGACCCAAGCATGCTTGTTTAAATGTTTCTTCCAAAATCTCTGTCCCATATCAGGCGAGCCACCTGCTGTGTGCCACAGAAAGGAGAGCAAAACAAAATAAAGGAACAGACCATTTCCAATAGGGACTACTGTACTCATCTCATACTCCTTTGGTTTTGGTTTAACTCTCTAAAACTTTTGCTAACATATAAATCTTATCTCAAGAATTGTAAAACTATTGTACAAACTTCTTGTACCTCAAAATTTGTAAGCATATTGGGTATGATTAAAACCCTCTAAAATCTGTAACAAAAGGATTAATTTGAAACTCATAACACCAGAATTGATAGCTAAAAGTCTATCGAAGGTAATCTTAAAGGAAACATGTGACTTGCTGCCATCTCAGCTGCTGTCCCCTGCTTGAGTGGAGGTAGCCATGTGGCTGACAACCATCTTTGGTAGGGTTGGAAAGGATGAACTTTGCCATGTTGACCTCACTCCTGCTGTGGGATAATGCTTTTGTACACTGGTTTAATAAAACACTGATTGGCCAGTAGCCAGGCAGGAAGTATAAGCACAGCAAGCAGATGAGTAGAATTCTGGGAAGAGGGACGGTTGAGTCAGGAGTCACCAGCCAGACACAGAAGAAGCAAGATGTCAAGGCAGAACTGAGAAAAGGTACCAAACCACATGGCTAAACATAGATAAGAATTATGGGTTAATTTAAGTATAAGAGCTAGTCAGTATTAAGCCTGAGCTAATGGCTAAGCAGTTATAATTAATATATGCTTCTGAGTGATTATTTTATAAGCAGGCCACAGGACCTCGGGGGACCTGGCAGGACCAGAGAAACCTTCCTACTACAAATGGCACTCATGTGGTGGCAAGAGTTTCCACCTAAAACCTGAGCAAGCTTGAGATTATAAATGTAGCTAAGAGCACCTTCCTAGTTCATGTCATGGTGGGCCAAGGTACAGTGATGTGACCCCAACTGTGGTAGGCTCATGACATGTAGGCTGGAGGTACAGCATGGCGGATTCCTGCCAAGTTACACAGAGGTTTCTCCAAGCTGTGCAGCACACTGCATGGTGGTTTAGCTTTTGCTAGTATAGGAAAAAAAAAATGGTTTCTGGGCTACATGCTGCTTTGATGGAGGCATAGACCCACTGCTTCCAAGATTTGGTGGTGCACATGGCTTCCAGAGCTGGTGGTAAATGTACCACTGCCATATTGGGAAGCTGAAGTGGGTGAAGTCAGCAGCCAAGGCTTCTGCTTTAGTACTAGCTACTGCAGTTAAAGCAATAGATTCACAATAAGGCAGATTCACATGGAATTAGACTTTAAATGGTTACAGTGTATGTACAAATGCACATAGGCTTGGAAGAGAGAAGAAAATGAATATAGACAGTTATATAAAGAAATAGTTTTAAAAAATAAAGTCTTTAAAGAGACAGTAAAGGTAATATAAAAAAATAAGCCATGTAAAGATGGATATTACACAGAGAATCTGGATTGTGTTGTCTTTGGGATTTTTTTTTTTTTTTTTGAGACAGGGTTTCTCTGTGTAGCTTTGCGCCTTTTTCTGAAACTCACTTGGTAGTCCAGGCTGGCCTCGAACTCACAGAGATCCACCTGCCTCTGCCTCCCAGTGCTGGGATTAAAGGCATGTGCCACCACCGCCTGGCCGTCATTGGGATTTTTAACTGCAGAAAGACATTTGATTGTAAAGGCTGTTGAGTTAAATCAATATATATATATTCTAAAGTTATCTTAACTTCAAAATTTGTGTTGAAGGATATGTTGCTTTGGAAAATAAGTTCTACATTTGTTTCCTCAGAAGATGAGAACCTATGGATTGCTTCCAAGCTAAGATGATTTGATCAAGGAAGACCCTCTGAGAGATCTCCAGATGTTCCAACATCCAGATGAGCTTCAAGACAACTGGCTCAGACAATGCAGCCTCACAGACTACTCCAGTCAGGACTTGATCATAATTCTTAATTTTCTCAGGATCCCCATTAAATTGCCAGCACCCCCATCCAGCAGGAAGTAGTATGAGAAGCTATGCCCAAATCCCCAAAATATTGTTTATAAATGTTTATTAATAAGGGGGTTGATTATGAATGCAATCTCTTTCCAAAGAAGAAAAGTGGATAGTATAGATATGATAGGATGAAAGGGTAGATTATTCAACCTACTTTTAAAGAGCTACAGCTTATTTAAAAATGTTTTACATTGCTATGGATTTTAGTTTATTGATACAAATTTAAAGTTAATTTTGTTATAATGTATATATATATATATATATATATATACTCTCATTTAAGGTATTATGTTTATGTAACTCATTTAAATTTTAATGGATAATTAAGAAATACAGATTAATAATTAGTCTTCTATGATAGTCAAACTTATAGTTATGTTAGTTAAGTTTTCTAGGTATACATAAATATATTTCAATTAGGTAGATAATCTTCAAACACTTCAAAGGCCTACAGAATATGTCATTTAAAATGTTTTAAAAACTTAGAGTTTCTCGACAGTGAGACATGTCTGCTCCTGGCAGCACCAATTTACTTCAAAGAGAAAGATGGGCATCGAAGACACTCTATATGGAATTTATCTTCTTCTTGGCAAAAATAGCCATTTGGGTAAGAAACTGTTCTTGCCTGGACTGCTGATAATATGTTATATACTGGACAAGCAGGTCCCATAGAAAAGTGACCACTAAACTTTGCAAGGTGAAATGATTCTTCAGGTTGCTGCTTCACAGAGAAAACTGCCAAATATTCTACAGGATACAGGGAGAAGCCACTAAAAAACTCTAGGACTATTGGCTAAAGATGGATGCCCCAATGTTACAGAGGAGCTTTGGATGACTGTCCAGGCAGGCAGCTGTCTCTGTCATTTCCAGAATTTTGAAAGTTGCTTACAATGCATTTCCTATTCACTTAGGTGATATTATATCCTTCTGAGGTCGTTGATGTGTTTGAAGATTACCTACCTAATTGAAATGTATCTATGGCACTCCCATCTTGATAAAAGTGACCACATGATATAAGCCATCCAAGGAAAAATAACTCCTCCTAGCTGTGAGGCCCAAACCAGATGATTCTTCCACTATTTTTGATCACGCTAACAAGTCCCAACCCACAGTCCCTTCTCTTCCTCTCCAGCCTCTCTAGTTTCCCTTTCTCCCTTCTCAGCAACAGGTTACCCACCCAGTCAAGGCTGGGACACTCCCTGACCAGGACTCTGAATGGAATTACGATACCCCAGGGGGCATCCATACTAGGGATCAGTTTGTAACTTGCCTCCTGGCTAACCACCCTTAAAGAGGTAAATTATGGGGGCTGGAGAGATGGCTCAGAGATTAAGAGCACTGACTGCTCTTCCAGAGGTCCTGAGTTTAATTCCCAGCAACCACATGGTGGCTCACAACCATCTATAACAAGATCTGATGCCCTCTTCTGGCCTGCAGTCATACATGCTGTATATATAATAAATAAATAAATCTTTAAAAAAAAAAAAGAGGTAAATTATGAAAAAATCCAAGAGGTCATCCAGGACAAACATGATAACCCATAGCAATTCCTAGATCTTACAAAGGCCCTTTTATAATCTACCAATCTGGGTCCCAAGACCCCAGATGGAAAGCAACTCCTTATGACCTACTTCTTCTCCCAGAGTTTCCCTGCTATTAGGGCCAAAATTAAATGTCTAGAGAAAGGACCCCTGACTTGACAGGCAGAAGTCTTAGTGGTGTCTTGAGTGTACCATGGAAGAGATGAAAAAAAACCTGAAAACAAAAATACCTGTTGCTAGCAAAGGCCTTTTAGCAACTGCCCAGGCTCCCTAGTCTCCCAAAGCCTGAGAACCTCTGGGTCCCTGTTTCAAATACAGTCAGGAGGGTCACTGGGCCCAGGCCTGTCTGATCCCTCATAAACAACCCAAACCTGTAGCTGGTGAGCTTCTCTCCGGGTTCTGCCAAGCCCCGCAGTCCCACAACCCACGTATAAAAATAATCATTTAGACACTTATATTACTTATAAACTGTATGGCCGTGGCAGGCTTCTTGTTATCTACTTCCTTTATCTTAAATTAACCCATTTCTATTAATCTATAAGTTGCCACGTGGCTCGTGGCTTACAGGTACCTTACATCTTGGTTGTCCTGGCGGCGGCTGGCAGCTCTCTCTCCTCAGCCTTCCACTTCCCAGCATTCTTTTCTCTGTTTGTCCCACCTATACTTCCTGCCTGGCCAATCAGTACTTTATTTATTAACCAACCAGAACAACACATTCACAGCATAGAGAACATCCCACAGCACAAACCATATCCAAAGTGCCATCAAGAAGGACATTGGGGTGTTGACTGACCTCCATGTCCCTTGTGGCATGGGGACATCAAGCCCAGATGGCCCTTCAGCTGACCTAGATCTGGCCATGGATGACAGAGGGGACCTGGGCTCCCTTGGCCTGACCACTGCCATCACACACTGGGAGCCTCAGGTAGACATCACAGTATCAGGGAGATTTATCTCTCTCCTTCTGGACACTGGATCCATGTATTTAGTCCTGGCGGAGTTTTAGGGACCCACATCTTCTTGTTCCCTCTATTGTCAGGGTAGAGTGACAGCTTTACCAGCCTCATCAAACCCCACCAACTGTATCACCCAGGATCAATATCCACTTTCTCTCTCCATAGCCTTGGGGGTCTTAAACCTCTTATCTCTGATCTTTTAAGAAAGAACCTTCTACGCCCTTTGGACATCCACACAGGCATACTCCCTGCAATGCCCTTCAGGCCCCACCCTGTGTGCAATTCTACGAAGACGTTTGCACTTCTCCAGCTATTTTTGCCTCTACCTGCTCTAACCACTGGTTTCTCCCCTTCTCCTGGGTAGGTGTCTCTATGGAGTCCCTGCTTTGTTTACTCTTACTGCAAAAGCCACACGGGTGTACAAGGATACCTTTCTCTTCAGAGCTCTAAGTATAGCCTGACTTCCCGAGAGCCAGGATACCTTTCCCTCAGGAGCTGTAACACCTACAGGTATAGCCTGTCTACCAGCATATGGAATTGGATACTACCCTTCTTCACCCCCTTTCTCCTGCCTTCCTTAATCCTACTAGTCGCACCCTGCCTTATAAAATTCTTGTCTAGATTTCTTCAACAACAGATCCAAAAGATTTCTAATCAGACTTTTAGCCAGTTACTATTACAAGATTACCAGCCCCTAGCTATGGAGCCAGAGACCTGCAGCACCTGGTTATATCCTAATGATGAAGATTAAGATTGTCTCCCAAGAACCTCCACGCCCTGATTCAGCAGGAAGTAATCTAATGACGACATCACCCCCTTTCCTGTGACCTGACTGTTTATCAATAATAAAAAAAGGGGGGCATGTAGACCCCTTGAGTCACATGGGCGGCCAGGCCCCTCCCCCAAGGACCTCTAACTGCTGGGTTCCACCCACAGAGCACTAACTTCCCTAACTGCTGGACCCTACCAATCCTACAGAACAGAAAAAAAAAAATCTCTGGACATGAAATCCCACTAATCTCCACCCTGGAACATTCCACCCACTTCCCAAGAAACTCTATATAAGCCCTGTGTCCTGTTCAGTTTGCTGCTGTTTCTCACTCAAGCAGAGGCAGCCACCCTCATGTTTTGTTTTGTTTTGTTTTGTTTTTCCCTCCCAATAAATCTCTTGTGTGAGGTTTGTTGTGCGGTGACTTTATGGTATTTCTTGCTCCTGGCTGCCAGGATACCTTTCCATCCGGGCTGTAATGCTTACACTGTGGACAATCAGCCTCTTTCACTGGCCATCCCTGCCATTGCCCAATGGGTCCATGAACAAAGGGTCCATGGTAGCAGAGATGAAGGTTATATGTGGGCTCCACAACATGGACACCACTCATCACAGCTGGACAGGCTAGAGCTGTTGTTGAGTGCCATATCTGCTGGCATCAAAGACCAACACTGAGCTCCAGCTATGGCACCATTTCCTGGGGTGACCAACCAGTGACCTGGTAGCAGGTTGGCTAAGCTGGATCACTTCTCCATGGAAAGGAAAATACTTCGTCCTTATTGGAGTAGATATTCATTCTGGTTATGGATTTGCCTTTCCTGCATATGATGCTTCTGCCAAAACCACCATCTGTGGACTTACAGAATGCCTTGTACATCAACATGGTATTCCACACAGTATTACTGCTGACCAAGGAGCTCATTTCACAGCCAGGGAAGTGCCACAAGGGTGCGCACAATCATGGAATCCACTGGTCTTACCATGTTCCTCACTGTCCTGAAGCAGCTGACCTGATAGAAAGGTGGAATGGTCTTTTGGAGACACAGTATAGTGCTAATTAGGTGGCATCAGCCTGGAGAACTGGGACATGGTTCTCCAGAAGGTGGTATATGCTTTGCACCAGCATCCAATATATGGTATAGTTTCTCCCATAGCCAAGATCCATAGGTCCAGGAATCAAGCTGGAAAATGGAATGGTTCCTAGTGACCATCATGCCCCACTAGGAAAAAAAAAAATTGTTTCCTGATCCTCCAATCTTTTATTGTTTTTGGTTTTGTTTTGTTTTGTTTTCTGAGACAGAGTTTCTCGGTGTAGCTCTGGTTGCCCTGGAACTCACTCTGTAAACCAGGCTGGTCTTGAACTCACAGAAATCCACCCACCTCTGCCTCCTGAGTACTGGGATTAAAGGCATGCACCACCACCACCTGGTTGCTCCTGCCTTCTTAAATTCTGTTGACCTAGGAGTTTTGGTTCCAGAGTAGGGAGTGTTCTTGCCAGGACCCACAACAAACGTTCCATTGAACTGGAAGGTCAGACTTCCTCCTGGTCACTTTGGGCTTCTAAGGTCCATAAACCAACAAGTGAAGGAAGAAATAACAGTGTTAGGAGGAGTCATTGATCCAGGTAGATTATCAAGGGGAAATTGCATCACTTTCTCCACAGTGGAGGTAAGAAAGATTACATCTTTAGGGTGTTTCTTGATGCTACCATACCCTGCGTTTAAAGTCAATGGGAAACTCCAACAACTTAATCTGGGCAGAATGTCAAAAGGCACAGACCCATCAGGAATGAAGTCATGGGCCACTTCTCCAGGAAAAGAGCCAAGACCTGCTGACGTGCTTGCTGAGGGTGGAGGAAATACGGAATGGGTAGGTAGTACAGGAAAGAGACATATTGTCCTGGCTGTTACCAATGTGTGTCTATGGTGGCATTTCGGAATCTGGGTTTGGGAAGACTGTAATTCTAGGTGCTGATTGATATCTGGTGTTGTCTTTGTTGGGTGGGTGTTTTGTTCCTTGGTTTCTGTTCCCTTCTCTGGTTCTTAGGAGGGTGTGTTTGCTCTGTGTTGCCTGGTAGGACATTCTTCTGGGATCCTGATAGGTGTGGCCACTGGGGATTACAGGTAAAAGGTGTTTCTAGGTATTGGGAGCTGACACTTAGGCAAGGGGATGGCTTAGGAGGAGGGTCTGAGGTGGCTCACAGGAGAGGGGGAAACAGGGTATTCTACCAGAGTCTGTTTAGTCCCTAGGGAATGGAGACACAGAGTGAGGAAAGGCCACAGCAGGTCTGCTACAGAGCTGGCAATGAAAATGGTAAACTGGCTAGGGCCACGTGACCACTTGCAGAAACAAGGGTTATGATTGATATGAGTGTTTCTGTCATATCTTGTTAAGAATGTACTTGTAGCCGGGCAGTGGTGGTGCAAGCCTTTAATCCCAGCACTCGGGAGGCAGAGCCAGGCAGATCTCTGTGAGTTTGAGGTCAGCCTGGTTTACAGAGTGAGATCTAGGACAGGCACCAATACTACACAGAGAAACCTTGACTTGAAAAAAAAAATGTACTTGTAATGTAACATCTATTAAGAGAATATCAGCGCCCTTCTCCAGTAGATCACACAGACCTTTTCCTCCAAACCTCCTTCCCCAACTCATTGTTTCACCCCAACCAGCTGGTGTTGACAGCAGCCATTCCCTAGGAGCCAGCAGGCCACTGCAGCCAGGGACACAGACAGGTTACCTGCAGACATTCACCTTTCCCTTCCCTCACCCAAACCCAATCCTCCTGGCTCATCCCCAGCTCTACCACAAGCAGGTCTCCCTTGCCTCCCTGCCCCCATCTCCAATGAATCACACAGATCTTCCCCTCCTCACCTCCCTTCCCTCTGAGACTCCTAGCTGTATCCCAACCCCAGCTTGGGCTAGCCAAGCCTGACAGAGAGACAAGTAGGCCAGCAAAGGAGATAGGTGAGCTTCAGATCCTCATTCTCCCTCCTGTCCTCCAAGTTCAATCCACCATTTTCATCCCCAGATCTCTAGCAGACCACCAGCTGTGGCCTCTCCTCACTCTCTGGACCCATTTCCAGGAGACTTAATAAGATCCTGGTGGACACCCTGCTTCCCTCTCTCCTATGAAACACCTCAACCCCTCCTCCTAAGCCATCCCCAGGCCTAAATGTTAGCTCCGAGAAACACGTTTTACATGGAACTCCCAGTGGCCACACTTACCAGGATCCCAGAAGAATTCCCTACCAGGCAACACACAGCCACTACAGTCTCCTAAGAACCAGAGAAAGAAACAGAAACCAAGCAACAAAACACCCACCCAACAAAGACAACACCAGATATCAGCACCTAGAATTACAATCTTCCCAAACCCAGATGCCTAAATGCCACAATAGAAACACATCAGTAACAGCCAGGATAATATGGCTCTACTAGAGCCCAGCCACCTAACCGCAGCATGCCCTGAGTATTGCAACATAACCTAAACACAAGAAAAAGACCTTAAAATAGCCTTTATAGACATGACAGAGGTTCTTCTTCTTCTTCTTTTTGGTTTTGTTTTGTTGGGGGGGGGGGTGTTTTTGTTTTTGTTTTTTTTGAAACAGGTTTTCTCTGTGTAGTTTTGGTGCCTGTCCTGGATCTTACTCTGTAAACCAGGCTGGCCTTGAACTCACAGAGATCTGCCTGGCTCTGCCTCATAAGTGCTGGAATTAAAGGTGTGCACCACCACTGCCTGGCTATGACAGAGGTTCTTAACAAGGAAAGCCTTTAATCCTAGCACTCGGGAGGCAGAGGCAGGCGGATCTCTGTGAGTTCGAGGCCAGCCTGGGCTACAGAGTGAGTTCCAGGTAAGGCGCAAAGCTACACAGAGAAACCCTTTCTCAAAAAACAAACAAAAAAAATAAATCCCTTAAAGAAATCTATGAAAACATAAACAAACAGTGGAAGAAAAAAATAAAACAAAGATCTGAAAGTGGAAATAGAATCAATAAAGAAAACCCAGACTGAAGGAAATCTGGAAGTGAAAAATGTAGGAACTGGAACAGGTATCTCAGATCAATCCTCATCAACAGAACACAAGAGGTGAAAGAAAGAATCTCAGGCTTTGAGAACACATTAGAAGAAATGGATACCTCAGTCAAAGAAAATGTTGAATTTAAAAATTCCTGGCACAAGATATCCAGGAAATTTGGGACACTATGAAAAGACCAAATCTAAGAGTAATAGGAATAAAAGAAGGAGAAAAGACACAGGTCAAAGGCACAGAAAGGATTTTCAACAAAATCATAGGAGAAAATTCTCCTAATCTGAAGAAGATGATGCCTATCAAGGTACAAGAAACGTGCAGAACACCACATAGACTGAATCAGAAAAGAAAGTCCCCTCAGAACTTGATAATCAAAACACTAACTGTGCAGAACAAATAATATTAAAAGCTGGAAGGGAAAAAGACCATGTAACATACAAAGGCAGACCTGTTAGGAAAATACCTGACTTCTTAATGAAGACTCTAAAAGCTAAAAGGACCTGAACAGGTTGGATGGTGGTGGTGGATGCCTTTAATCCCAGCACTCAGGAGGCAGAGGAAGGCAGATCTCTATGAGTTTGATGTGATATTTTATTTGTGCTTTAATAAATAAAGCTTGCCTTGACATCAGAGGAAAAAGCCAGCCATTATAAGTAAACACAGAAGTCATGCAATGTTAGCACGCGCCTTTAATCCTATCGCTTGGGAGGCAGGGATCTGTCTGGATCTATGTGAGTTCAAGGCCACACTGGGAACAGAGCCAGGCATGGTGGCACACGCCTTAAACTTCAATACTAGCTAACCGTGGAGGTCTGGAGGTCTGTACAGACAGACAGGAAGTGACAGAGCAGGGCAGGAAGAGAAAGTGATGTAGCTGGACAGAGAGAGCAAATCAGATGGCAGAACAGCAAGGCATATAGGCGTGGGTAGACAGGAAGTATCTCACTTTTGGAAGCTGCGGAGTTGGTGAGGGGAGGTTAGCATGTGACTGTTCCTATTCCTCTGATTTCTCTCAGGTTTTCACCCCTATATCTGGCTCCGTGTTTTCTATTAATAAGACCATTTATAAATTAATCTACAGTTTGAGGCCAGCCTGGTCTACAAAGTGAGTTCCTGAACAGCCAGGACTGTTACACAGAGAAACTCTGTCTCAAAAAAAACAAACAAACAAAAGTACAAAACCAGAAGGGCATGAAGAGATGTTCTGGAGACTCTAAGAGACCATAGACTGCTATACCCAGAAAATTTTTCTATCACACAGATGGAGAAAATAGACATTCTATGTTAAAAGCCAAATTTTAACAACATCTGTTTACAAATCCAGCCCAATAGAAGATGCAAGAAAGAAAACTCCAACCTAAAGAAGTTATCCACTCTCAAGAAAACATAGGGAATAAATAATAATCCCAGACCAGCAAATCAAAAGAATGGAAAGATTGACAGATAGATAGACAGACAGACAGACAGACAGACAGACACACACACACACACACACACACACAACAACAACAACAACAACAACAACAACAACAAAAACAACAACAACCAAATAATAGGGATCGACAAACACTGCTCACTGACATTCCTCAACATCAATGGGCTCAGTTCTTAAAAAGACCCAGGCTTTCTTTTTTGATGGCAGTGATCCAAAATATGGTCCTAGACTAGCATTATCAGCCATGTGTCCAAACCTTTTGGGAAAACAAGTTCCTAATCTCCTACTAATGAGAAACTAGAGATGTAGTCCAGTATTCCATATGTCAGCACACCTTATGGGTCATTCTGGAGCATGTTGTAGTTTGTGAGTCTCTGTTCTATAGCAAGAAAGCTACTGCTATTTAGTAGGCATACACAACCAACTAAATTCTGGCCAGTAAGAACTAAATAGAAGTGGAAAAATAGGAGTTCTTTGTCCATTTTGACTTCAGCAGCAAGAATCCAAGTGTGATGGCTAGATCCCTGGAAACTGTCTTAGGCATGAGATGATGTTGGGAAATAAATTCATGCAAGTCTGAGCAACAAAATGGAAGGCAACTGGGACACTGGCACTGTGGGGAGCTATCACATCAGCTCTGCATTGAATGACTCTAATGTTCTGAACAAAGAATAATTCTGCCTGTTAATTCAAGTGATGTCTCATACAGTTACGATAAGAGTATAACCAATGTATCCTTTTAACCAGGTAAGTCTCTGCTCCCCTTACTTCCTGAGATATTCTTTAATATAAGAATGCTTTATTTTCTGTACTTGTCACAAGTTATCTGTTTCTCTGGTTGTTTATTAACTGCCCCTCTTCTTGGCCTGTAGTTTCATGGGGGCAGTTTGTTTCCCTTATCATTGAACAAACCCAACATCCAGCACACTTCTGTCCTCCCAACAGAGGCTCAGTGAGCACCTGCCAAGCTGACTGGACAGATGGAAGGGTGAGTACAGGCAAGCCAAATTTCCTCCAGGCTTTCAACCCTAATAAACTGAAGAAGCTTCAAAAATAAGCCTTTCGTCCCAATACTCTGCACTATCCACATCACACTTCCATTCCACATTTTAATTTGAACATGGGACAACAGTAACCAACAAGTTTGGATGCCTTGGACATTAGTAATGAAGGAGAGGCCTTCCACGATACCAGGTTTCTTTAAACTCTTGGGTTCATTGAAGGAGAAAAATCTGAGAAACTGTCAGAGCCGGTAGAGGCTAAAGAGCAAAGACCATGAAAATAACAGGATGGGATCCTGACCTAGTAAATAATAAGAGGCAAACCCCAGGAACTTCTGCAGAAACTATAGACTTTAGGCAATAATTCTCATGTAATCCGAACTGGTTCATTATGACAAGTATTTATTTATTTTTAAAAATGGGGGTGGGGAGCCTTTTTTTTTTTTTTTTTTTTTTTTTGAGACAGGGTTTCTCTGTGTAAAAGCACTGGCTGTCCTAGAACTCACTTTGTGGACCAGGCTGGCCTCAAACTCACAAAGATCCACCTGCCTCTGCCTCCCAAGTGCTGGAATTAAAAGGCGTGCGCCGCCGCCGCCGCCGCCGCCGCCGCCGCCGCCGCCACCACCACCACCACCCAGAGACAAGCATTTATCATTAATGAAGTCTATTGTTAATAGGAAAACTGTGAACAAGGTGGGGCAGAGAGGGGACCTATGAATCTCGATAGCACCTGCTCACTTGCTCAGCAAGTTTAAAACTGTTCTTAGAAAATAGTTTACTGGGGCAGGCGAGATGGCTCAGCAAGTGAAGACACTTGCCACGAAGCCTGACCTCCCGAGTCTGATTCCCCAGAACCCCCACTGTAGAAGAAGAAAGCAGACTTCCACAATTTGTCCCTCAACCTCCACACTCATGCTCTGGCATGAATGTGTGCTTGCACACACCAGTGAACAAATAGCTGTAAAAAAAAAATTGGTGTGCTGACAACAGAAATGTGCCAGAGACTATTATATAATTAACTTGTGTAAATGTATAGTCTCATAAAGACCAATATATGACAAACCCTACTTCACAGGTACCTTAATCTGTGTCCTGGACGCACATGCCTAAACATTTTGTCTGAATCAAATTTATTTGATCCAGTCATTTAAATTATGCGAATCAATTATTATGTGCCAGCAAGGGACTGAATTTCAGTGACTCTGAGCAAAATTCCCTGAGTCAAAATGCACTTGTCTACTGAAGCTTAAGAGTCACAGGAAAACCTTTTCAAGCATGTGCAATTCTAAAACGTCATATTTGCATGTTGACAGTTCATGCAATCCTTCAACAACTAAAAACGACTGGGCTTGGATAATTATTCACAATGAAACTAACCTATTGTTAAGAACAGAGAACTCATACATTATAAACTAAAAGGCTGATTCAAGAAAGGGTTTGTCTTATCCCATGTGTCAATATAACAAAAGCCAAATACATCCTTTTTTCTATGTTTAGAGAATACTTTCAGTTAGCAAAATGTGCCATAGAACTCCCCTCTAACGATACACAATGTAAATTTTCTTTTTTTAAGATTTATTATATATATATATATACATACAGTGTAATGTCTGCACGTGTCCTTGCAGGCCAGAAGAGGGCACCAGATCTCATTACAAATGGTTGTGAGCCACCATGCGGTTGCTGGGAATTGAACTCCGGACCTCTGGAAGAACAGCCAGTGTTCTTAACCGCTGAGCCATCTCTCCAGCCCAATGTAAATTTTCATAATCTGTATTTTAACTGTTGAGCCAATTCCCCAGGCTCCTGTAACTTATATTTTGGCAGGACATAGCATTTTCATTACCAGCCACCACCCTAAACACACAGCACTGTAACTGGTCAAGCTGAAATTCCCGCTATTTTTCTACATATTGTACTTCGAAGACACATTCTACAAAAGGTATTTTCATTGAGTTTGACTTCCAAAGTCTGAATTAATATCAATGAGCAGTATTCAAGCTAAATAATCACCTGGAAAAAAACCCAAGTGTAATAGACTGAATGTATCCTGCTACCAAAATCATATGCTGAAGTCCTACTGTGCCCCCTCCCACCCCCGTAGCTAGAGTTTTCCTGCCTTGCCCACAGTCAGGACAAATCTCTGTCACCCACCAGTCCCACAGCCGCTCAGACACGACCAAGTAAACACAGAGACTTATATTGCTTACAAACTGTATGGCTGTGGCAGGCTTCTTGCTAACTGTTCTTATAGCTTAAATTAATCTATTTCCATAAATCTATACCTTGCCACGTGGCTTGTGGCTTACCGGTGTCTTCACATGCAGCTTGTCATGGTGGCGGCTGGCAGTTTCTCTGCCTCAGTCTTCTGTTTCCCAGAACTCTCCTCTCTCCTTGTCCCACCTACTTCCTGCCTGGCCACTGGCCAATCAGTGTTTTATTTATTGACCAATCAGAGCAATTTGACATACATCCCACAGCACCCCCCCATATGTTAGCGTGAGACGGTAGTGAGGTAATTAGGTCATAAAGATGGGGTCCTTGTGAATGGGTAAGCAGTCTTATAAGAGACCCCGGAGATCTCTCTTTGCTTGTCAGGAAACACAATGAAAAGGGCATTCACTCTCAGGTGCCAGATCTGGATCTCATGGCTTTGAGCTGCCTGAAGCCTCTACAACTGTGAGAATTGAAGTCTTAAGTCAACCAGTTCATGATATTTTGTAGTAATAGCCCAAACTAACCAAGGCACAGGGAAGTATTTACATCTATGATTTCATTGCATTGCATGGGCCTTTCACCAGCTTCACTTTATTCTTGAAAGTTCAACTGAGACCCAAGCACACTTAATCCTTCTCACCTGTTCTGTGTGGACCATTTTCATACTTTCCCATGAACTGCAGATATCTGCCTATTTCCACCATTCTGCAGCTACGTGTGTGTGCTATGACACCTGGCCTTTGCATGGGTCCTGAGGATCTGAACTTAGGTCCTTATGGTTGCATAGGCAAGCGCTTTACCCACTGGGCGATCCCCCTAGTGCCCAGGCTGCAGTCTTTAATAAGATGGCTAGGGTATGTTCCAGGAAAGACATGAGATAGAAGCAAATTTTAGAAGAAAGTGGGGGAGTCGTCATAGTTACCTTCAGCTGTCAATTTGCACAAATTAGAGTAACCCAGAAAGAGGGGACCTCAACTGAGGAATTGCCTAGATCAGATTGGCCTGTGGTCTTGTGGTCTGTGAGGCATTTTCTTAATTACTAATTGATGGAGAAGGGTCCATGCCACTGTGGGCAGTGCTATCTCTAGGCAGCTGGTTATGGGCTATACGAGAAAGGTAGTTGAATAAGCTTGGTGGCAAGCCAGTAAGCAGCATTCTGAATTGTGGTCTCTTTGTTCAAGTCCTAGCCTTAATTCTCTGCCTCGACTTCCCTTGATGATGGGCTTCCTGATGATAAGCTGAAACACACCCCTCTGCCCAAAATGTATGTCACTTATTTTGGATTTTACAGGAACCCAGTTAAGAGACTTTGAATTTTTTTTATTATTATTTTGTGTGTGTGTGTGTGGTTTTTCGAGACAGAGTTCCTCTGTGTAGCTTTTCGCCTTTCCTGGAGCTCACTTGATAGCCCAGGCTGGCCTCAAACTCACAGAGATCCGCCTGGCTCTGCCTCCCAAGTGCTGAGATTAAAGGCGTGCACCACCACCGCCTGGCAGAGACTTTGAATTTTTAAAGAGACCTTGAAATTTTGAAGGGGCTTTTAAAGCTGAATTATGTTTTATATTGTGTTATTAGTATGACATCTTATAGACATGAAAGGAAAAGTGCTGTGTTCGTATGTCAAAACTGACAAAGGGTAGACTATCATAGCTTCAGCTGTCAGCCTGAGACAGAGTCCCCTAGGACTCTCAGCTAGAGAATTGCCTAGATCAGATGGCCGGTACCCGTAAGGCATTTACTTAATTGCTAATTAATGTTGGCGGGCCCAGCACACTGTGGACAGTGCCATCCCTAGGCAGGTGAGCCTGGGCAATGTAAGAGGCAGCCGAACAAGAAGCTCCAAAGCCCTTCAGTCAGCGTGTCCTCTGTGCTTTCTGCTTCAAGCTCCTGCGTTGAGCCCCTGCCCTGGCTTCCCTTCGTAAACCACTGTAACCTAGAAACGGAAATAAACCCTTTCCTCCCCGAGTTGGTTGTGCCCATGGTGTCCATGGCACATGTTCACAAGTGACAGAGAACACGCTAGGACAGGAGTTAATTCTGCAGGTGCTGGAAGGAAACTAGTCCTGGAAGGAAACTAGTCCCGGAAGACAGAAGAACTAGAGCAAAGACCCTCCGGCGGAAGTGTGCGCTGCAGGACTGAGAAATTGAGAAATGGCCAAGGGGCCAGCAGGTGTGGAGAAGAAAGGGGAAGCAGGGAGAATGGAATTTATAAGGCCTGTGGGCCATGGCCTGATTGCCTTTTCCTCTGAGCGAAACAGGAAGTGGGGGTTTAAGTAGAGGAAAGCCATGATCCGACTGTCCCGAGATTTGTTCTAGCCAATTCTGAGAACAGGATTGTTGCGTGGCTGAGACCAAGGCAGAAAAACCTGTTAAGGGGGGTTATAGGTGAGGGACGAGGCGGCTGCCGGCCAGAACAGTGTGAACAGTGGAAGGCGGATCCTGGATTCCGACCCTGGATGCACCAGTGGGATATGGGGTGTAAGTGACAGAGAGGAGCCAAGAGCGATGCCAGAGATTTCATTCTGAGAGGCTACCACACGGGAGTTGCCATGAGCTGAGGAGAGAGGATGATGGCATAAGAATGTGGAGAGTAGACAGCCCTGAAAACCTATACATGCGAGGAATATTATTCGGATTTAGCATGTTGTATTTATATATTTAGGAACACACACACACACACACACACACACACACACACACACACACAACATCACTGAAGGGGAAAGAGGCCACATATTTGAAAGTGAGCAAGATGGGCTACACGGGTGGAGGATTTGAAGGAAGGAAAGAGAAGGTGGAAATGATGTAATTATATTATAATTTTAAAAAAATCTTAAGAATGCAAATAGCAGGACTTGAGGAAAGAATACCAATGTGGTTGCTTGGCAACCTTCCATTGGCACTTTCTGGTAAGACAGAGGGAGCACAAGGAGAGTAGGTGTCTGTGAACTGAAAGAAAGTCTGAGTTCAGCGGAGGGGCTCATTTCAGACATGCTCGGTGCTCCTTTCCAACACTCCTGATGGAGAAGCGACATTGCAAGAAGAAAAAAGTGCACCCAAACCAACATCTCTGAAGCTAAAAGTGATTTTTAAAAACTAAAACTCAAAAAAAAAAAAAAAAGACATGGGAGCACACCTTTAATCCCAGCACTCGGGAGGCAGAGCCAGGTAGATCTCTGTGAGTTCAAGGCCAGCCTGGTCTACAGAGTGAGTTTCAGGATAGCTGGGATTGTTACAAAGAGAAACCCTGTCTCAAACAAACAAATAAACAAAGACAAACTCTGAAGATGAAAAATTCCCAAAACTGCTTAAAATAATTTGCCTGTACTTGTCTTCTTATATATTGCACAAGAATAAAGTTTATGATTTTCAAATTCTACACAAAAAAATTCTAGAAGTTTATCAATAAATATAACTTCACTGACAAAAATTCAGGTAATAGTTGAAGAGACAATTCACTTTTTCTTGATACAAAAATATCCATTTAACTGGCGACAGCAGTAATGGCGGTACCCACTCTCGCTTGTCCCTTCCAGGGGGTCGGTGTTGTGTGATGTACATGGGTCTTCCCACTTCACCCTCAAAACAATCCTGTGATGCCTTTGTCATCAATTCCCCCCTTGAGAACATTTAGACGTGGAGAAAATCTTCTGCATGTCTTATATGATCTTTGTACTTTAAAAAATAAGTCAGTTGTTATCTAATAGAAGAACACATCAGATATTGCAGGTTGGTTTCAAACCACCTCATTAAAGCTTTTAAAGTTAATAATGCATAAAGCAAGTTCCACACTCTTTTCTGTTTCTAAGTGCAAGGAGGAGTCATGTTTACACAAGTGTGTCGGTTCGTTATGTCTAAAAATAAGAAATGGACATGCCTGTAGTGGTTAACCTTGATTGATGAGATTTAAAATGAGCACTAGACATGGCCATGAGGTGTTGTCCAGATTAGGGAAGCCGAGTTGAAAAGACTACCCTTAACGTGAGCTGTTCCATTCCCTGGGTAAGGGTCCTGGAGTGAATTCAAAAAAGAATGTGAGCTGGGCACCAGCTTTCATCTCTCTCTGCTTGCTGGCTATGACTGCACTGTGACCTGCCGCCCTCTGCTTCTGCTTCTATCCATGCCATCTTCTCTGACATTGTGGACTGTACGTGCCCTCTAGCTTGAACCGAAACCAACCTCTCCCACTTAAGTTGCATTGGCCAGGTATTTTTTTCACAGAGTATCAAGTTGTTAGTATGACACCTTAATTTTAAAGTAGTTCATTGCTCAAAATCGCTGATCACCATCAGAGTCTTTAGTGGGTAGTAATCTTTTTGCTTGTAGAAGATTTTACCTGGGTGGTTGAAGGTTGCTGACTGGCTGTGTTGGTTGCTGAAAGTTGGGATACAGCAACTTCTTCACATAAGAAAGACATAAGGAAAGTCTGCACAATATTATATCTTCCCTTCACAAAGTATTTCTCTGTGAATACCCTGTGAAGTTGTTTGATAGCATGTGTTTGCTTGTTGACACAGTTTTCAAATAACCAAGGCTGGCCTTGAACTGAGTAATAGCTAAGGACAATGTTGAACCCTTGATTGTCCGTCCTGTCCATCTTTCAAGGCTGGAATTGTGGGAGAGTGCCACCACACCCAGGTATAGATGGATGGATGGATGGATGGATGGATGGATGGATGGATGTATAGATAGATAGATAGATAGATAGATAGATAGATAGATATACAGATATTTAGATTTATATAATTTTTCATAATAAAAGCCAATATTGCCAAGCCCTATCCATCACTGCTTTACCAGCTGAGATTATGTAATATTCAAATCTGTTGTCATCTCAACATCTTCACCAGGAATAAACTTGAGATAAGGCTCAGACTATTTTCTTTGCTCATCCGTAAGAAACAACCCATCACTAAGGTTTTCTCATGGGATTGCAGCAACCCAATTCCATTTTCAGGCCTTCACTTCTGCTGCTAATTCCCACTGCGTCTGTATTGGTTCCTCCCCTGAAACTTCAACCACTCCACAGTCATCTGTGGTGATTTTCCTCATGTTAGTGGACTAAAATTCACCTTAATACTGGTTGTTCTTCTTTCTGTTGGCTTTTTATTTTAGACCTCACAACTTACTGATTCATCCTGTTAACAATGAAGTCATCAAAACTGCTAAGAAGCTGGGCAGCAGTGGTGGCACACACCTTTAATCCCAGCACTCAGGAGGCAGAGCCAGGCGGAACTCTTGAGTTCAAGGCTAGCCTGGTCTACAGAGTGAGATCCAGGACAGGCACCAAAACTACACAGAGAAACCCTGTCTTGAAAAAAACAAAAAACAAACAACAACAACAACAAAACCTGATAAGAAGTGCAGTTTGTGTCTGTTAAACTACTGGTTGGTTTTGACTACAAAATATTAGAAGACACAGTATACAACATGGACATACATACTCCCTTCATGAATAAATTCAAATGAAATACCCATGGTATTTCTATTCATAAGAGTAATTAATATGTGCTCAATAGCAGACACATGGCCTTTTATTTTCATATTTGTGTACCACCAAGAGTAGCAAAATACAGCAACCCTGCTTTACTCTTATTGTTGTATAAATTTTACAATTGTTATTAATAAGCATACAAATTTTCATTGTTACTGTCCAACACCATCAGAGGAATTACTGTCTATATATTTCGTGTGAAATATGTCTCTTAAATAGTAAGAATTAAAAAGAAAGTATCTTCAACAAATGGTGCTGGCATAACTGGATCTCAATATGTAAAAGATTACAAATAGACCCATATCTGTCACCATGCACAAAACTCAAGTCCAAGTGGATCAAAGACCTGAACATAAATCCAGTTACTCTAAACTTAATAGAAAAGAAAGTAGGAAGCACTCTTGAACACATTGGCACCAGAGACCATTTCCTAAATAAAACACCAACAGCACAGACCCTGAGCAAAACAATTAATAAATGGGACCTCTCAAAATTGAGAAGCTTTTGCAGGGCAACAGACACAGTCAATAAGACAAAAAGACAGCCAACAGAATGGGAAAAATTCTTCACCAACCCCACATCTGACAGAGGATTGATCTCCACAGTATATAAAGAACTCAAGAAACTAGACATCAAAATACTGAACCGTCCAATTAAAAAATGGGCTAAAGAGCTAAACAGAGAATTCACAAAACAAGAATCACAAATGGCTGAAAGACATTTAAAGAAATGCTCAACATCCTTAATCATCAGAGAAATGCAAATCAAAATGACTCTGAGATACCACCTTACACCTGTCAGATTGGCTACGATCAAAAACACCAATGACAGTCAATGTTGGAGAGGATGTGGAGCAAAGGGAACACTCCTCCACTGTTGGTGGAAATGTAAACTTGTACAACCACTGTGGAAATCAGTATGGCGGTTTCTCAGAAAATTAGGAATCGAACTACCTCAAGATCCAGCCATCCCACTCTTGGGCATATACCCAAGGAATGCTGATTCATACCATAAAGATACATGCTCAGCTATGTTCATAGCAGCACTATTTGTAATAGCCAGAACCTGGAAACAACCTAGATGCCCGTCAACGGAAGAATGGATGAAAAAAATGTGGTACATATACACAATGGAGATTATTTTTCTCAGCAGAGAAAAACAATGAAAGCATGAAATTTGCAGGCAAATGGATGGAACTAGAAAAAATCATCCTGAGTGAGGTAACCCAAACCCAGAAAGACAGTCATGGTATGTACTCACTCATAAGTGGATTCTAGATATAAAATAAAGAACAATCAGATCACAACCCATAGAACCATGGAGGTTATATATATATATATATATATATATATATATATATATATATATATATATATATATATATAGCATGGAGGTCCCTAGGACGACTGTGGCTTATAATAAATTTTGGTTTTACTCAATTATTGAAAAAAATAGCCAAATGAATGGAAACACATGAACTATGAACCAAAGGCTGAGGGGCCCCCAGCTGGATCAGGCCCTCTGAATAGGTGAGACAGTTGATTGGCTTGATCAGTTTGGGAGGCAACTAGGCAGTGGGACCAAGTTCTGTGCTCATTGCATGAGTTGGCTGTTTAGAACCTGGAGCTTATGCAGGGACACTTGGCTCAGTCTGGGAGGAAGGGACTGGACCTGCCTAGACTGAATCTACCAGGTTGATCGCAGTCCTCGGGGGAGGATTTGCCCTGGAGGAGGTGGGAATGGGGGGTGGCTGGGGGTAAGGGGAGGGAGTGGGAGGGGGGAGAATAGGGGAACCCGTGGCTGATATGTAGAACTGAATGGTATTGTAAAATAAAATAAAATAAAAAATAGTAAGAGTTGAGATCAAAATTACTCCTTGATTTATGGCTACAGAGTAGCTGTTGTGTTAGCAGACATGAAAACAACATGAGCCTCTGTACATCTCCATCTGGAGCTGGAGTTACAGGTAGCTGTGAGGCATCCAATGTGGGTGCTGGGAACCCAACTTGAGCATCCATTCTTGCTGCGAAACCATCTGTCTGGCCCGAAATAAACCAAGCCCTAGGAACTTCCAACTTCTCTTCTGCAGCTTCATCTTTTCTCTCTGACTTTGTAAAATCAAAGAGAGGCAGGGTCTTACTGAGGACAGGCATTGGCTAGGGGAATATTGGACTGGCTTGGTCTACCTAGACCATTCAGTCTTTGTATCATCAATAAGACATTTCACTTTTGTGGCCTTTGGGTGACCTTTTCCATTACATCCACTACTTAGCTGTTTGATTCAAGAAGCCTACCTAGCTTTCAGCCTCGCCTGGCTTTTCTACATGCCATCCTCCCTTGGCTTAACAATTTCTAGGTTTTGATTTGAAGTGAGAGGTGTGTGACTCTTCCTTTCCCTAGAACACATAAAGGGCACTGGAGGGCTACTAACTGGTGTAATTTCAGTGTGGTGATATTTTGTTGTACTCTAATAAAGCTTGCCTGAAGATCAGAGGACAGAGCCAGCAGCCACTGATTTCTCCACAGAGGTCAGGCAGTGATAGCCCCCACATTTAATCCTAGGACTTGGGAGGCAGAGATCTGTCTGAATCTCTGTGAGTTCAAAGCCACCCTGGACTACACGAGATTCATCCAGTTTAAAAGAGAAACAGAGTCAGGCAGTGGTGGAACACACCTTTAACCCCAGTATTTGGGGAGCACACACGCCATTAATCACAACACTAGGAAGGTTGAGATAGGAAGTGGAATGGCCAGGAAGAGAAAGACATTTAAGGCAGGAGGAGACAGGAACTAGAGGCCCTTTCGACTGAGGTCTCAAGGGCTTTCCGTCAGAGGATTCGTGGAGTTGGTGAGGAGAGAAGTGGCTATGGCTTGTTCCTTTGTCTCTCTGATCTTTCAGCATTTACCCCAATATCTGGCTCCAGGATTTTATTATAAGACCATTTAAGATTCATCCAACATTTCAGTGTTGCTGTGTCTCAGCAACTAGAAAGGCTGGAGTAGAGAAGGATATGGGGAAAAGCTGATCTTTGGAACAGTCTGAACACGATGGACTCAGCTGACCAGTATGAGTAAGGTCATGACACCCCGAAACAATTGTGATGTTGACCTCAAGGATCACTGACTGCAGTTCATCACAACAGATTAAAAATGATAATTAAAAAGTTTGAAATGCTGTGAGAATTACCAGAATGTGACCCAGAGTCAAGAAGTAAGCTGATAGGTTTACTCAACACAGAATTGCCACAGACCTTCAACTTGAGGGGTTGAGGGTGAGGGATCTGCGAAACACAACAAAGTAGGTACAACACTCTAAACTTAGACATCCCTGTAATTCCTCGCTGTTAAGAACCCCGAGAACAAAATCCTTAGTGAGGACCTTCCCCACCAATTCCATCTGTCACCCCACATCTGGATGCTCTCTCCGCTCCAAATCAGCCTCTTCTGTGTCCTACGGTTTTCCTCCCCTCTACCCAGGCCAATAAGCAAGAAAGGCTATATCAGAGCCAAAGAGGGTATTGAGGCTAGAAGAATGAATAAAACTTTGTTCCTGGTTTTGAGGTACTTAAAGGTTATAGGCTAGACAATTGCATGAATGGGTAAGAGAGTGCATAACCCATGACAGGTACCTTGCCTCTGATACGGTATGCTCTGGCATTAAAGGGACAATTCAAGGTAAGCCCTGGGGGAAAGAGAAGAATGTGTTTCAAACTCTTTTGGCTTCACCTTGTATTACGGATCTTTCAAGCAAGAATCGCTGACTGTAGCGACCCACTTACAGAGTGTTTCAGTTATAGCTTTTCACATCTCATATGATGTAGGCCACGAGAGCATATGGTATTTGTTTAATCTTGAACTAAAGATGGTAGACCAGGTTATATAAAAGTTCTGAAGATGATTCAGTTCCAGCTTCCTGTGAAAAGCACAAGGAATCCTGACAAACAATTACAAAAGCATTCTACTGGTCTAGCTCAAAACCTCAGTTTAAAAAAAAAAGAAAAACAGCTAGGCGGTGGTGGTGCATGCCTTTAATCCCAGCACTTGGGAGGCAGAGCCAGGCAGATCTCCATGAGTTTGAGGCCAGCCTGGGCTACAGAGTGAGTTCCAGGAAAGGCGCAAAGCTACACAGAGAAACCCTGTCTTGAAAAAACAAAAAAAGAAAAAAAAACAAAAACAAACAAACAAAAAAACCCACTTAGCACAGTACCATAGACTAGATAGGAGAAAGTAAGTTTTACAGCACATTAGACAGTAACATATTTGCAGGTTTGGTCCATGAATAGTCCACATTGAAAGATCACAGTTCTGTTAAGACAGCTTATCACCTTCATTCATATTTGAGAATATGTATGCCAACGTGCTGTAGATATCGCTCTGTATAAATAAAATGCTAATTGGCCTGTAGCCAGGCAGGAAGTATAGGCAGGACAAGCAGAGAAGAGAATTCTGGAAACAGGAAGGCTGAGTCAGGAGACGCTGCCAGCCGCCGCCATGACAAGCGAGATGTAAGGTACCGGTAAGCCACGAGCCATGTGGCAACTTACAGACTAATAGAAATGGGTTAATTTAAGATATAAGAACTAGGGCTGGAGAGATGGCTCAGCCGTTAAAGGCTAGGCTCACAACCAAAAATATAAGAGTTCGGTTCCCAGCACCCACGGCTGTCTCTCCAGCCACTGTAGAAAAAAAAAAGATATAAGAACTAGATAACAAGAAACCTGCTGCGGCCATACAGTTTATAAGCAATATAAGTCTCTGTGTGTTTACTTGGTTGGGTCTAAGTGGCTGCAGGACTGGCAGGTGAGAGAGATTTGTCCTGCCCGTGGGCCAGGTGGGACACAGGAAAACTCTAGCTACACCAACGGGTCTCTTATCTTAAAAGGACCTCAGAACTGAGGGTATATCTGCTCCAACCAATGGCTTGTGATGGAACAGACTTCTTTTTTTTTTTTTTTTTTTTTTTTTTTTTGGTTTTTCGAGACAGGGTTTCTCTGTGTAGCTTTGCGCCTTTCCTGGGACTCACTTGGTAGCCCAGGCTGGCCTTGAACTCACAGAGATCCGCCTGTCTCTGCCTCCCGAGTGCTGGGATTAAAGGCGTGCGCCACCACCGCCCGGCTTGGAACAGACTTCTTAAAACATATATCTATCTATCATCTATTTATCTATCTATATCTATCTTCTATCTACCTATCTATCTAGGGATAAGGTCATGTGCCACAGTGAGCACGTGGCAGTCAGTCAGAGGATAAGTTTGTAGAGTCAATTGTCTCCTTCTACTGCATGGACCCTGGGACTTGAACTTAGATTCAGGCTTGATAGTAGGTGCCATTACCAGCTGGCCATCTCATCAGAATTGTTTTTGTCTGATTCACAGATAGAAAAGTCCCTTGTACTGAAAAGGCATAGACATGCATGCTCTCCTCTATGTCTGGCTGTTAAGACATATCCTGGAAGATGACATTGTAGTTTACACAACATATACAAACTCATACACCAAATTACTGTTATTTTGGGCAGGCATCCTTAAAAAAAAAAAACTTAGCAGAAACCGGAAATCCATTCAGCAGATGGCTGGCTAAGAAAAATCTGCACAGAAAGGGGACATTCATACTCAAGACTCTGTTGGTAAAGGTTCTTACTTGTTATAGAATGATCTTTTTATACATTGTGAAGATGTGTCACTCTGATTGGTTTAATAAAAAGCTGAATGGCCAATCGCTAGGCAGGATTTTCAAGGCAGAGAGGATGCTGGGAAGAAGAGGGAGACACCAGGGACACAAAGCAAGCAGGATGGGCAATATGGAGATGAATTAATAAAGCCACGAGGCAGAAAGTAATTTAAAAGAAATGTGTTCATTTAAGTTATAAGAGCTAGTTAGAAACAAAACTAATCTATCAGCAGAGCTTTCAAAATTAATAATAAGTCTTCATGTCATTATTGGGGAGTCAAGGGTTCTGATGAAAAGTCTGCCTACGAATGGTGTCCAACATGGGGACACGTATTTCCACATGATACCTGAGAAAGCTTGGGGGCAAAAAAAGGATTCCAAACACACAAAAATGGAGCTGAACGTGGCTTCCTGGTTCTGCAGTCTCTCACACAGGCTGCGGTACAGAGATACATCTCCCAGACACTATCTGTGGGCTTGAGCCGCCACCGGGCCATAAGCCCAGCTCTGCAGTGGTTTAAGAGTTCGCTCATGTAAACAGAAAAGGTGACATATGCAGTAAAGCAGGTTCAGACTGGGAAAACAAAAAAACAAAAAACCTCTAAACAGGTTACAGTGTAACCAGAGCCTTTTCTCTGTCCCTCTCAGGCCTGCAGTCCCACAGCAGCTTATAAAATAATCACTCACAGGCTTAATATTAATTACAAACTGTTTGGGTCCATGGCTCAGGCTTATTGCTGGCTAGCTCTTACACCTTAAATTAACCCATGTCTATTAATCTATATTTTGCCACGTGTCTGTGGCATTACCGGTCTTGCTGGTATCTTGTTCCTTGGGCAGCTGGATGGCATCAACCTCGACTTTGCCCTTCTTTCTCTCTCTATTCAGTTTGGCTTTCCTGCCTGGCACTATCCTGCCTTGACCTAGCCAAAGCACCCTCTTTATTAAGCAATGGTAACAACACATATTCACAGCATACAGAAAAACCATCCCACAGCAACACTGTGTTGAACAATATGCATAGGGTTAAGGAAAACAAAGGAAAAAGGATATAGACAGTCATTAAAAAAAGTTTAAAAGTAATAAAGTCTTTAAAGAGAGAAGTAAAGTAATAAAAAAGCTACATAAAAATGGTAAATATATTATAACACAGGAAGTTTGTACCTTATATGGTGCTTTGTTAATTTTGAATTTTTTGAATATTAATGAACAGACAATAGCTGCTGAGAGACGTGGAATTGTGAAAACTACTAAATTAAACCATGCTATATATTTTTAAAATGCCTTAGTATTAAAATGGAAGTCAGAAAATGTATTACATTGGGGAAGAAAGAGGTTATGCTTTTGTTTCCACAGGGGAAAAAAAATGCTATGGATTCCTTCCAGGTAATAGAGATCAAATTTGACAGAGGGAGACCTCCTGAGTATCTTGGCTACAGATATGCAGGAGGAAGCCAAGAAAAACTACAGAACAGGTGACATGTAAGCTGATTCCTCTACACGGAAACAGCTCAGAGATGAGATAAAACATGATAAATCTTGTTGGCTATAGAGTCCTCATGACTTATGATTACAAGCTATTCTTTCATATGGCATGGATAGAGGTTTGGTTATATAGTCCAAATAAACTTACAAAGTTGGCAGATGCCTTTTACCTGCTCAAAAATAAAACAAAAAAAAATCATCTTTAGCTGACTTGTACACAACACACATTCCATACTTGTGTTAAAGCAGATATATATATGTTACCTTTAAAAGTTTTTGTGTTTTCAGAACAAAGGAACCAGACACCAATGAAAACAAGTAGCCCCAGTGATTCAGCCTCAGAATGCCTCTGTTGCAGTTTCCTCAAAATTCTGCATCCAAAACAACTTCAAAGTTGCTAGCTGAGATGATCCAGGCTCACAGACTATTCTAACCAGGACTTGTCCATTATCCTAATTTTCTCAGGGTCCCCCAAAGATGCCAGTGCCCCAAGAGAATAGGAAGCAGTTTAGAGAACAAAGTGCCCACATTTCCAAGAGGTAGAGTGGGTGGTTTTGGTCATTTAATGGATTATGGATGTTTGTCACTGTTTAGGGGGATTGCTTACAAGTTGTTATTGGTCATGGTCAGGAAAAAAGCTAAACAAAGGAGATTAGATTCAGGGATCTGAAAAAGAAAAAAGGGGGATATAGAAATGATAGAATAAAAGGGTAGTTTTTTTTTTTGGGGGGGGGGTTTCTGAGACAGGGTTTCTCTGTAGCTTTGAAGCCTGTCCTGGACTAGCTCTGTAGACCAGGCTGGCCTCAGACTCACAGAAATCCACCTGCCTCTGCCTTGCGAGTGCTGGAATTACAGGTGTGTGCCACCATTTTTGTTTGTTTGTTTGTTTGTTTTTGTTTTTCAAGACAGGGTTTCTCTGTGTACCTTTGGTGCCTGTCCTGGATCTCACTCTGTAGACCAGGCTGGCCTTGAACTCACAGAGATCTGCCTGGCTCTGCCTCCCAAGTGCTGAGATTAAAGGTGTGTGCCACCTCAGCCAGCAAGGGTAGATTATTGAATCTACTTTTAAACTAAAAAAAGAAACTACTAGTCTTAAGTATTTTACATTGTATAGATTTCTGTGTACTGATACAAATTTACAGTTATTTCCTTATACTATATATATGTTTCTATTCTTGTTTAAGTTATTTTTGTATATTGATACAAATTTAAAGTTACTTTTGTTATAATGTATGTATGTTTCTACTCTTGTGTAAGGTATTTTTGTATATTGATACAAATTTAAGGTTATTTTTGTTATACTGTATTATATGTTTCTATTTCTTGTTTGAGGTATTATATCTATGTAGCTCATTTATATATTTAAAGTTCTAGTCCTTGAAAGCTATCTAGGATAATAAAGAAATACAGGTTAATAGTTAATCATCTGTAACAAACTTATAGTCATGTTAGGTATGTTTTCAATGTCAATCTGAGACATATTTTAAATTTCAAACACTTCAGAGACCTACAGACTATGGCATTTTCATGTTTTAATAACAAGGCTTTTCATGACAGTGAGACATGTCTACTCTTGGCAGCACCAATCTGCTTCATAAAAGGATGACAGGCATGGAAGAACCTCCATACAGAGTTTGCTTTCTTTGTGGCAAAGCTAGCTATTTGGGCAAGAGACTGCTCTTTCCTTGAATGCTGATAGTATGCTGTCCAAACTGGACAAGCAGGACACAAAAGTAGGCAACTGGTGAACTTTGCCAAGACAAGGTAGGACAGTCCTTCAAAATTCCTGCTTCACAGAAAGGTCTGTCAGATATTTTAGGCCCATTGGCCAAAGATGGATGCCCCAGCATTGCAGAGGAACCCTGGAGTGACTTTCCAGGCAGCCAGATGTCTCTTGTTTCATAGTTTTGGAAGTTGTCTGCTCTACACTTGCTATTTACTCAGGTAATATTGTTTCCTTCTCGTGTCTCTGATGGAGTTGAAGATGAGATAGTTATAGTTACAGTTTTCCTTAGTTATGATAAAAATAAATTAGATACAAAACTTTGGACTCATCAAGAGAGGATAGGTAATGGAGTATTTTCTCTAAATTTGCCAAATAAAAATGGATTGGACATTGTGAATGTAATTCTTATTTGATAATTGTTCTTATTGTATATGATTTTACTATGTTATGTTAGAGTTAAACCTTTTCCTTTTTATTTAGTCAAAAAGGGGGAAATGTAGAATAATATTTTTGTACACTGTGAAGATGTGTCACTCAGATTGGTTTAATAAAAAGCTGAATGGACATTAGCTAGGCAGGATTTTGGGGGCAGAGAGGATGCTGGGAAGAAGAAGGGACATAGAGCAAGCAGAATGGGCACTATGGGGAGATGAGGTAATAAAGCCATGAGGCAGAAAGTAAATTAATAGAAATGGGTTAATTAAATTGATTAATTAAAGTTATAAGAGCTAGTTAGAAACAAGCCTAAGCTATTAGCCAAGCTTTCATAATTAATAATAAGTCTCCATGTCATTGCTGGGGAGCCAACAGTTCTAATAAAAAATCCACCAACACTTATTCTCACTTGTAGGAAAGTGCACAGATTAAAAACACTTTTATTTCTGGGGCTGGAGAGATGGCTCAGCAATTAAGAGCCCAGGCTGCTCTTCCAGAGTAACCAGGTTCAATTCCCAGCACCCACATGGCAACTCATAACTGTCTCTAACTCCAGTTTCAGGAGATCTGACACCTTTACACAGACATACATGCAGGCAAAAAATGAATGCACATGAAATAAAAATGAATAAATTATTTTTAAAAGCACTCCAGTTCTAGAGAATGTTTTGCACAGCACAGTAATTAGAATTAATAACAATGTCATACATGGCAGAGTGAATCCTAACTGGTCTCACCACAAATTTTTTTAAAGAATGTTTGGTGATCAAAATGCTAACAACTTATTGAATCAATTCACAAACATCACTCTGTGCTTTTAAATATACATAATTATTATTTTCAATTATATCTTCACAAAGATGGGAAGGGGATAGATCTCAAATAGAGGTGTAATGCTTTAGTCTTATTATCAAGGGAAATTCAGTTTCAAAACAGTAACAAATAATAATGTATTTCTCCTTTCCTATTATCATTACATACAAATAAGAAACATCTCTTAAATCCCCATCAAGGTGAATGTGTGGAGAGACCGAGTCTTGGTGGAAGGAGTTTTAAATACAGCAATCCTTTCCTTTGCTCTATCTGTAGATGTTATTGGTGGAAATGTATCTGAAAAAGAAAACCTGAGAAGGTCTTCTTAAATGTCTGAAGACGTAAGTTAGATACCTCAATATAATTAGTTGGGGGGACATATAGGAACTCTACATTACAGGCTAGGCATTCTGTTACCCTTTTCAAATGCAGAGACTGGCTGCAGCTTCTTACATGGTATCCCATACCTGGGTTTGGGTCATCAGGATTCCTATTAGGGAATGAATCCACTATGATATGTTTTCCAGTGTTACCAAGACATCTCCCCTGACAACGAAACCTAGCACAGAACAGTTTTGTCTGGATGCATACGAACTGCTATGTTAAGACTGAGTTACTGACCATTTGATCCGCTTTATTTATATACTGAAAGAAATCTCAAGTATTCTTAAATATTCTCTGGTGCTTTTGAAATTCATCCTATGATAAATTGGTCTAAGCGGTCATCAGTGTGGACTTACCTTTCTTTCAGTAAACATTGTGTGGCATAGATAAAGCCTGAGAGAAAGGAACAAAACCCTGGAGAGCCATTCTGGAAGGCAAGCCCCTCTCTTGCTTTGTGTGATTACTAGCAGGCTCAGGTGATTTGACTACCAGCATCAGAATGAGAATAGTGTGGTCAGAGGCAGAATTTGAATAGGATTATAAAACAGAAAACTTGTTACCATTACACAATTCAACATCTCAGAGTCACCAACACTGTTTGCTCCTGGCTTCTTAGGAAACAGTATCGCTTTCTTTGGTTTCTTTCCAGATACCTTAGCAAAGGGTGGAGGAAGAGAAGCATGTTATGAGTAACTGTATTATGTAGCTAGAATTTTTCTCTCCAGGTCCCACCAAACCCTGGCAGTCCTGTAGCCCACTTATAAAATAAACATACAGAGGCTTATATTATTTAAACTGCTCAGCCATTAGCTCAGGCCTACCATTGTCTGACTCTTACTCTATTACTCAGCCCATGTCTGTTAATCTATATGTTGTCACGTGTTTTGTGGCTTTACTTGGTGCCTCTATGTGATGCTCCCTGGATGGCAGGCTGGCGTCTCCTCTTTTCCACTTTTCTGTTCTCCCAATTCCCCTCTCTGCTAGTCCCCCTATACTTTCTGCCTGGCTACTGGCCAATCAGTGCTTTATTTATCAATCAATCATCCACAGCAGTATTATGTGGCTGATGAGATGGAAATTCATTTAGTGAAAAGGAAAGCTGATTGGAAATTGGCCGTCTCCTACCTCACCCTTCCCCTGTCTTTCCAGCGCCCACCAGAAAGGCAGCCACGTGGAAGTCATGCATGTTGGCAGAACTGTAGACAAGAGTTATGTGCTCTCTTTCCCACTCCATGCAAAGCCCTTTCTGAATCTGTTACACAGATAAAACACTCAGGCACATAAAGTAAAAACTAATAGAATTTAAAAGTTAATTAAAAAAAAAAAGAACAAGGCACTAAAATGACCAAGTGAAGGTCTGTGTACATGACCAGGACTTGGCAACTGGAAATCACTGAGAGTAACTGGGAAGTGAGCAGAAGCCACTATTGGAAGACGGTTCTTCTGTCTCTTTCAGGACAGGAGGAGAGAGTGTGTCCACTCATCAGTACTTTGCTACCTGGATTCATAACTTTCAAATATCTAGCTAAATGCTCTGTATACTCCTTATATACTCTTTTCCTGAATCTGGGAATAGTTTGCAGAAGGTGTGGCCTCCAGTTCCTTCCACAAGCTCAGGTTCTGGCTTCCTACTCTGCCAGGTCAGGTGTGTGACCTCCATTCACTTCCTATTTTCCAAAGATGATAAATTATCTCAGCTTCTATTATTTCCTTTCCTGCCCCCATGTTGGTGAAGGTGGATGCTGCATTATTTTCTAATGGACACTGTTACTAAGTAACACAAATTTGATGACTTAAAACATGTTTAATACCTATAGTCCTAGAGGTTTGGAGTTCAATCCATCTCATTATGCAAAAGTCAAGATACTAAGTAGCAGACACTGGAAATTCTACCAGACACCGTTTCTTTTGGCTTTTCTAGCCCTTGCAAGCTGTCGGAATTCCTTCTTTCATGGCCTCATCCTCCATCTTCAATACCAGCAGGAGAGCAAATTCTGACTTGACTAACGCCCCTCTTCTCTTTTTCTCTTTAAGGATCAGTGTAATCACCAAGCCACACATCCCAGGAGAATCTCCCCATCTCAAATCCCTTACGTCATCATATATACAAAAATCCTTTCTACCGGATGATATGAATATTTAGAAGTTTTGACAATTAGGACATGGTCATCTGTGGGGAACTTTCCAGTGTCAGCATCTGAGACAGCCACAGTGACCTTGGACAGAGTTCTGCCGATTGGGAGAGTAAGCTGTGCGGAGAGAGGGTGGCTTGCTATTTCTCTCCTTTGAAGAAGGTGGAGCAAGTAGAGAGATAAGGCCCGGCAGACGGCGCATATCCATTAATGGTCAGCTACACCCTGACACTGGGACCCTGTTCTCTCGGGTCTGCGTTTGTGTCATGTTGCTGCTGCTTGTAGGGTCACAAGGGTCTTTGTCTCCCAGCTGCCTTGAAGATTGCATAAGTGATTCAAGATTCTCAAACTCCCCTCAGAGCTCTCCAACTTCTTTCTTTGGTGTCTTCATGGACACTCTGGGGCTTTGGAAGCCTTGTGTTTGTATAAGAGTATCTTTGGGGAGACCATTGCTCTGCCTCACACAAGGTCTTTTATTCCTTTACTGTGGAGGGTCAGGAAAAAGCAGAGCAAAAGCATAGGCTCAATCACTTTGTTTGACCAGGAGCCCGAATAGTTTATGTCCTGATTCTAGTCACTGAGACTCTTCGCACATCTATTTCTGATATAAACATACCAAGAGCATAAACATCATAATAGAAATCACCCAACCTCAAGAAAGCCTGCCAGCCATTCACGAGGTTATGACTGGTCTTAGAAAGGTTTTTGTAAATCCCACTAGTGCTTGGGAAAGAAGCTGACAGTAAAAATGAGAAGAACATGAGTAAAAATGGAAAAAGAAATAAGGGGAGACGAAATGTGTTTTTAAAAGATGTGCATGCAAATATTATGAAAAATATGTCACTTAATAATTTGAGTGCTAGCTGTGAAGCAGTAGACAGGGATGGGGAAAGTTGGAAAGAGTGAGGCAATACATTTTTAAAAAAAGACAATCTAGAAGGCTAGAGAGACGGCTCAATGGTTAAGAGTACTTTCTGGTCTTGCAGAGGACCCAGGTTCAGTTCCCAGCACCCACACGGTGGTTCATAACCATCTGTAACTCCAGTTCTAAGAAATCCTGTGCCCTCTCTTGGCCTCCACCGGTACCAGGCATACATACAATGCATACACATACATGCAGGAAAAATACCCACATTCATAAATTATTATGTTGTTTGTTTGTTTGTTTGTTTGTTTTTTCTTTTCTTTCTTTCTTTTTTTTTTTTTTTTTTGATTTTTCGAGACAGGGTTTCTCTGTGTAGCTTTGCGCCTTTCCTGGAGCTCACTTGGTAGCCCAGGCTGGCCTCGAACTCACAGAGATCCGCCTGCCTCTGCTTCCCGAGTGCTGGGATTAAAGGCGTGCGCCGCCGCCGCCACCACCGCCGCCGCCGCCGCCGCCACCACCGCCCGGCACCTTTGTTTTTTCAAGACAGGGTTGCTCTATGTAGCCCTGACTGTCCTCGCTCTGTAGACCCGGCTGGCCTTGAACTCAAGAGATCCTCCTGCCTTTGCCTCCCAAGTGCTGAGATTAAAGATGTGTGCCACCACTGCCTGGCCATAAAAATTATTTTAAAAATCTTTTTTAAAAAAAAATAATTTATAGCTGCAAGTTCTAAACTCAGATCTTAATTCTCAAACTCACAGTTTGATCTCGCACAAGCCCGTTAAGTATTTTCATTATATAGCAGAGGAAATTGAAGCCCAAAGACATTGGCGGTGAGATCACAACACAAAAATCCAATAGCTAGAAGGCAGCCTAAAGAAAAAACATCTGCCAGGTGGTGGCGGCGGCGGCGGCGGCGGCGGCGGCGGCGGCGGCGGCGGCGGCGGCGCACGCCTTTAATCCCAGCACTCGGGAGGCAGAGCCAGGTGGATCTCTGTGAGTTCGAGAACAGCCTGGACTACAGAGCGAGATCCAGGAAAGGCGCAAAGCTACACAGAGAAACCCTGTCTCAAAAAACCAAAAGAAAAGAAAAAAACAACTTCACTATTTCTGAAAGGATGGACTAGTCTAGCCACAGAAAATGTGTAACATACGGGTTATGATTGCAGACACTCTACAGAAGTACCCCTTCAAGTCATTCAAAAGAATTTGCTGAACTCTTCCTACATGCTAACATCATGCTGGGCATGAAGGATGTGATGGAGAAGGCATGAGTAAGATATGATGTCTGCCCACACGGAGGTTAGAGTTACCAGACATTAAACAACCAGGAAAAAGCACCTGTGGCACGGGCTTTGAAGGGAATAGAGTTCCAACACCTAAGCCCAAGTAAACAGCGTGTTGGCACGGGGCCAGGGGAAGGATTTTAGGCAGGGGCCTCACTGTCACCAACACCTCTCAGAACTCAACTGAAGAGCAGGGGCTCCTGCAGGCAAGATGGAGGAAGAACTTGGGACAAGAGCTTCGTGCATTCTGTTTCTTTGCTCGGAAGAGGGAAAGGGTCTCTTGGAGGTCTTTCATCTGATTCTGGTGTCAAGGAGGGAAATAGCAACAGGGCTCACTCGAGAAGACAGTGTTTCTGTTGCTATGGTTCCTCCGAGTCTTGGGATTCCTTTGCTTGCTTTTCAAAGCAAGCTCCCCTTCCCCCAGGCCTGCTGCAGCTAACAGGCAGGCCTCGGAGCACAGAATGAAGTGCACAGACCTTGGGCAAACTGCCGCTCGCCAGCTCTAAGGACCCAGACATATTTTCCCTATGACTTCTGGTCCCTCATCTGTAAAGTATTCCCAACATCAATATTTTCTCTCACTGCGTTGTTATGACAAATAAATTAGATAATGCATTTAAAAGTGTCTGGAGCAGTGGCTGCCACAAAGGAAACATTCAGTAAATCTTTGTTACTATTATTGTTTTTAATTGCCAATGACTGGCCTTGCAAACATTTTTCAAGAAGGATAACGGACCCTTTGGGTTTCCTTAAGGCATTGTTTTCAGTTGCAGACACAGTGGAGAAGAGCAACAGCGCATTACCATCTGGTACCTGAAATAATAATGCCAAGCAACCTTCTCAGAATCTTGCTGATCGCTTCTGCAATTCTGACTCTGAGTCCCAGGAAATCCAAGAGGCTTCACTGAGGTCCCATCTTTCACACTTTATGGGATAGAAACAAAGCTGCTAAATACAACCAGCTGTGTCTAAAGCAGGTCCTCAAGAAAGTGACACCGTAGTGGAGCCCACCGGATTCTGGCTGCAATGCAGAACACACAGATGCACCCAGGCGTGGTCCATCTGAGGGACACTTGCTGTGTGCGCCAAATGGCCAGAAGGTTAAAACTAGAATCTCAGTTGCATTCATTCAACAAATATTTGATTAATCAGCTGTGTCCCCGCCACTCGTTTAGATAGGAAAGGTAAAGTAGGGACCGTGGGGTAGTGCCTGTCCCGGAGAATGCAAACAATAATTGAATCAACACACAGAATACCAGAAAGCAATGGTACTATGAAAGAAAAGAAAGCAAGTGTTGCGTAACTATTGAAACATGGCCTCCCAGAGCAGGAGAGAGGCTCATGAGACTCAAGAGGCTAAGGAAACAGACAAGGCTTGAGAACCTCAAAAAATCCTGAGAGTCACAAGGCTGCTCCCCAAGGTTGTATAAGCAGCAGATAGGTATGGGGGAGGTGCCTGAAGTTGTTCCAGGGACTCAGCTTTCCTGAGCTGTCAGCCACACTGGAGAGGGCTTTGTGGTGATGCAGTGGCCTTCAAGTCACTGATGCTCCCGAAAGTCACCAAGCTAGACTTGAGTGGAAATCTGTAGCATGAATCCTAATTGGTCTTAATAATAAAAAACCCAAAGCCAGATATTGGGGTAAACGCTGAAAGAGCAGTAAACGAGCCAGCCATGAGAGAGACTTCTTATCTCTACCAAATCCTCAACCTGAAAGGGCTGAGATCCTGTCTCCACTCACCGAGTGCTGGAATTAAAATTGTGAGCCACCACCCTGACCTGGCTCTGTTTCTCTTTTAGACAGATACAATCTCATGTAGCCCAGGGTGGCTTTGAACTCCTATCTTCATGCTTCCTCCTCCCAAGTGCTGGAATTAAAGGTGTGTGCTACCACTGCCTGGCCTCCAGCAGCTAGCTCTGCCCTCTGATCTTCAGGCAAGCTTTGTTTGTTAGAGTACAAAAAAAAAGTATATCACCACAGAATTTCCTCTCTCTCTCTCCTGCCCTCAGTGCTCTATCAGGGATGATTAGATGTCTGTACACATTTTCCCAGGAAAAGTCCCGTAACAGTGAGAAAAGAGAGATAAGGACAGAAAACGAACAGAAAGGTGGAGGTGGAGGTGAGGCGGGAGTAAGCAGCGGGGCAAGGATTACCTCCCTAGAGACTGTAAAAGCAAGAGTCTCAGGTAGAGTACAAGTTGGTCCCAAAACCTGAGAATAAAGAGAGAACATTTTAATGAACAGCTAGTAGATCTAGCCACGGTCAAAAATATGAACACAAATGCCCACCAAACATGATGATGCCCTTACTGGGTGGACAGCCAAGGGACATGCACAGTGTGTGTGTGTGTGTGTGTGTGTGTGTGTGTGTGTGTGTGTGCGTGCACCCATTGGTTTAGCCAGTAATATGCTCAGAGAATTAACCAGTCTTAATAATAAAAAAAAAAAGCCTCAGTCTCTGTCCATTCTGCCACAGTACTCAGAAATAATAAACCTAATAATAAGCCTAATTTTACTGTGTTATGTCTCACGTCATTGTGAGACAACAAACTCAGGAGCCACTGGCTCAGGGTGAATCTGTTGACCCTTGGCCATCTGGTGCCTTAGTTCTCGGGGGTTATGCACACCAGCATTGGCCCTGTCATTCTCAAAGAGCTGCCTGCCTAAGGATGAATGGTATGGTGGTTTGAAAAAGAATGGCACCGGGTGGTAGTGATGCACGCCTTTAATCCCAGGACTCCGGAAGCTGAGAGGCAGGCCGATCTCTGAGTTCGAGGTCAGCCTAGTCTACAGAGCAAGTTCCAGGACAGGCTCCAAAGCTACACAGAAACTCTGCCTCAAAAAAAACAAAACAAAACCAAAAAAAAAAAAAAATGACTTCTGTAGACTCATAGGTTTGAATGCTTGGTCACCAGGAAGTGGCACTATTAGGAGGTGTGGCCTTGTAGAAGTGGGTGTGGCTTTGTTGGAAGAAGTGTGTCATTTGGGGGTGGACTTTGAGGTTTTAGAACCCTAAGCCAGGTCCAGTGTTTCTCTCTCTTCCTTCTTCCTGCTTCTTCTCCAGCACCTTGTCTGCCTGTCCCACCATGACAATAATGGACCAAACCTCTGAACCCGTAAGCCAGCCCCAACTGAGTGTTTTCCATTATAAGAGTTTCCACGGTCATGTTGTGTTCACAGCGATAGAAACCCTGACTAAGACAAACGGTGAATCTGAGTATAGGTGTCATGTGGATGGGGGCATTTAAGAAGCAAGGAACTGACCGTGCAAAGCCGTCAGAGCAGAAACAAGGGCATGTGCAAAGTCTAGAGGAGAGACCTACAAGAGTCACCGGGCCTTTACCGCCAAATGGAGGTGGGCTGGGCAGTAAGAGCAGGAAGTAAAATGAGGAGATATAAGGTCTTAAAGGATCAAATGTAAGACTGTTGGCTCTTACTCTGGGTGTAGAGGGGAGCTGCTAGAAACTTTTAAAAAGTCACACGGTATAATATGTAAATGCTTCACATTTATTTATTAATAACAGGGGAATGTCAGGTACCCAGGCAGAAGTCAGAGCACAACTTTGGAGAGTTGTTTTGCTCCACCCACATTTACAGGGTTTCTGAGGATCAAACCCAGGCAGGCAGGCTTCTAAAGCAATTTACCTTTAGGAGTTATCTTGCCAGCGCATGCTTTTATTTTAACATAACCTTCCTAGCTGCTATGTTGAGGACAGAATGTAGGTTCAGGCTGGCTAGTAAATCTGTGTCACATGCAACAGTGGCCTGGAGCCACAGGCTTTCAGAAGAGATGGTCATCTATTCTGAAGAGAGGATTTGATTATGAACTGTTTGAGGATATGGAAGAGTGGTTGAGGTGGTAGAGATGAGACTCGGTGGTAGAGCATTTGCCTAGCATGTGTGAAGCCCTGAAAAACAAAACAACTGCTGAATTAACCCCAGCCATCAACTGTTGGACTCGCTGTTAACTGAGATAGTGAAGGTTACAAGTAGAAAAGATCTTGAGGGAAAGTGTCAGCCAGGAATTTAGCTTAGGATATAACAAAACCGATAGGACTGTTAAACATCCTGGTAGAGGTATTAAAGAAGTGGAATTGAGTCTGGACTTCAGATGAGGGAGCTCACGAATTGAAGTCATAAGATTGAGAGCACTCAGGGAGTGTAGAAAGAAATGGGGAGCGGTTCAAGGGCAGAGTCTTGGGACATACTCCAATATGGATTGGTCAAGATGCGAGGAAGATTAAGAACAGTAGCAGAGGAATGAACCCGGAGAGTGAAGTGTCTTTGTGAGCTATGTAAAGAAAATATTCAAGGAGGGGCAAGTAAGAAACTGTGACAGTTATGACTGATAGGTCAAGACAGACATGGGAACTGGCCGTGGGGTTCCGTACCATGGAGAGCAGTTTCAGCAGAACACTGGGCGTTAAGCTGGTTGAGGATTTAACTCCAGAAAAAGGAACTGGAACAACAAATTCACTATAAAGAATAAGAAAATGGCACTGGAGCTGTAAGGGGAGGTAGACGTCAAGGGCTTTTGATTCTCTTAGAGTTTTTACCTCTAATTCTCATTCATCATCTCCCATCCTCGCTCTGTCTCTCTCTGTCTCTGTCTCCATCTGTCTGTCTGTCTCTCCTTCTTTCTCCCTTCCCCCTTCTCTCTCATAAACTGATTTTAAGACAAAACACATGAATTAACATGGGAAAGTGTAACTGGTAAATAGATCAGGAATAGTCATGAGTACATCAGTGATTTCTGTTTTTAGAAAGTCAAAATCACAGATGACTTAGTCAGCATTTATAACATTTCCTTCTTGTGCTGATTTCCACTATGAATAGTCTCAAGCATCCATCTATACTGCTGGGAAAGAAGTAATGAATGGACCAGATGTTTGAAATGGCTGAGTAGGGCACACCTCCCAGAGAAACTCTAACCATCCATTCATTCTTTCATTCACGAAACAGTGTGTGATATGGGGATGTTAAGTTCAATCCCCAGTGCAAGGGGAAAAATTATCGAACATCTATTATGACCAGTGACTAGTGAGGCAAGTTCAATGAAGCAAACTTTGCTGTGGTGATATTTTGTATGTGCTCTAACAAATAAAGCTTGTCTGAAGATCAGAGGGCAGAGCCAGCCACAGAGTTAGCCACAGAGGCCAGGCAGTGGTGGCTCGGGCCTTTAATCCTAGTTCTTGAGAGTTACCTATCTTTAATCCCAGCACTAGGAAGGTTGAGACAGGAAGTGATATGGCTGGGAGGAGAAAGGAATATAAGGTGGGGGGGGGGACAGGAGTTCGTCGCCCTTTTGGTGAGGACTAGGGCATTCAGTCTGAGGATTTGTGGAGACGGGATCTTCCCCTTTTGGCTGAGGAGCTGGTGAGGTGAGAAGTGGCTGTGGCTTCTCTCCTTTGATCTTTTAGCATTTACCCCAATATCTGACTCTAGGTTTTTATTAAGACCAATTAGGATTCATGCAACACTTTGCCTTCAAAGAGCTCATGGGGCAATAAGAACAAGTGAGTGAATGTGTAATTAGAATGCTTTAATGGATAAAGATGAACATGTATGTGGTAGTTTGAATGAGAATGACTCCTAGAGCTAGCTTGTTCTCTCTCTCTCTCTCTCTCTCTCTCTCTCTCTCTCTCTCTCTCTCTCTCTCTGCCTTGTGGTTGTTGTCTCAACATGTATGTTCTCTGTGGTGGTTTGAATAAGAATAGACCTCGTAGGCTCATATATTTAAATGCTTAGTTATAAGGGAGTGGCACTATTTGAAAAAGAACTAGGAGGTGTGGCCTTGTTGGAGGAAGTGTGTCACTGGGGGTGGGCTTTGAGGTTTAAAAGCCCAAGCCAGGCCCAGTGTCTTTCTTCCTTCTGCCTGCAGATCTGAATGAAGAACTTTCAGCTTCTTCTCTAGTACCATGCCTGCCTGCATGTCACCAGGCTCCCCATCATGATAATAATAGACCAAACCTCTGAAACTGTAAGCAAGTCCCAATTAAACCCTTTGTTTGGTAAGAGTTGCTGTGGTCACGGTGTCTCTTCACAGCAATAGAACAGTGACTGAGACTCTCAGCTACTGCTCCAACACCATGCCTGCCTGCCTGCTGCCATGTTCTTCACCATGATGGTCATGGACTCTACTGGTATCTGAGCCCCAAATTAAATGCTTTCTCTTATAAGTTGCCTTAGTCATGATGTCTCCTAATAGCAATAAAAAGGTAACTAAGGCATTGTACATATAAGAGGCAACAGTGAATTATGTGATTTACTATTCAGTAGTGAAGACTTTTGGGCCATTCATGGTGTTGAGGCTCTTAAAGAAAAATATTTAGGATTTCAATTGTCACATTAAGACTAAAGGAAATCTTACTAAATAAATACCCCTTCCATATTTCACTTCATTTTGATTGTGGAGTAACCAAGAAAATAAACCTAGACTTAAAACAGGCAAGTTGCAAATTCGTTTGACAACATATAGAGTATTTGTTATTATCAGGGAACGGTTCCAGATATTGGCCTTTAGAATTTTAGCAGGGGACTACTCACCATTAAACATAAAATGTAGTAAATTAAAAGTGTGTTTGATGTCACATCCCATTAGAAAGAGAGAGAGAGAGAGAGAGAGAGAGAGAGAGAGAGAGAGAGAGAGAGAGAACAAGGCAAAGGGATTCCAGAAAACTGATGTGAGGGTACATAGGGTGTCAAGTTGCGATTTTAATTTGTATGAGAAAGTAGAACCTCAGACCTGCTCAGTGGAAAGATTTGAAGGATAGAACAGTGTTGCCTCTTTGAAAAACAGACCTTTTGAGTAAACGAACAGCCCAAGACTCCAAAAGCAGGAAGTGAGGGATGGCATACAGGTTTCTTAAGACACTTTGTAACAATCCAGCAAAGAGTGAAGGTTAGTGTGGACCAGACTCACTTGTACTAGTGAGAGTCAGTCTGGAGATAGATTTTTCAGGTACCAATGAGGTGCCCTGCTGGAACAGATATGGGATAAAGAAGGGCTCTATGAATCAGGCCAACATTTTAACTTCACTCATTAAGATGGGAAAGGTTAAAGTTGTCTGACGGAACCAAACCATCTATTTTGGGTGGACTGAATTTGAAGTCTGGTAGTCGTTTGTTCCACCTTACAATGTCACAGCCTTGCTTGTGGCTCTCTAGGGCCTTTGACTACTTACTGTCCTACTGCTCCTGGACAACTGACCACAGGCTGCAGACCCAACAGCACTCTGCCCTGTGCCCAGGCGACACATCTTTAGAGAGCTGAACACCCACACAACATGGAAGTGTGTGTGTGTTACTGAGATGCAGGGAGAGTGGTATAAGCATGCCTTTGACTGAATCTTGGCCTCTCCTTTCCTCCTGTTTCCTGAGATTCTGCTCTCTAAGAAAATAGTACAGATACTTTTGCCTCAGGTCTGCCTTCTGGGAGAGCATGAGCCAAGACAACATCTAAGAGGAAGCTGTTTAAATGAGTCTCAGTTTGGGAGAGTGATTTAGGACCATGAAAATTGGTGTATTGTGAATTAGATACTAGTAGACATTACGGTCAATGGAGCCCATCACGATACTGGTTGAAAACACAAAGGAATGAACAAAAACAGACAGTTTGAAGATTTTGGTCCCGGGGAGAGCAGAGACAATCAGATCTATTCACGGCTGTCACTCCGATTTCTAGAAAAGTGCATGGCACAAAGCTGGTGCTCACCAGAAAAATCTCAGGTTGAATGAAGTACCTCATCGGAGCCTTGGGGTTAGATAGGAAGGAAACCAAGTTGTAAGAAGTAATGAACCTCCATAAGCAGGTTCAAGGAACTTGAACCCTATGAAGGTGAAAAGTAGGTCTAACAGTAGAAGCCAGAGAGGAAATAACAGAAAAAGGAAGCTGTGGTTAGAGAACAGCTCTCCAGCACACTTTCTGCTCGAAGTCTTTTACAGTTGTCTCATGGGACGACCCCCCACCTGGGCCTCTTTGAAGACAACGGCATCTCTGACTGTGTCAAATGATAGCCACGTGGCCTACTTCCATCTCCTTCTGCACCCCCAGTATGGACCCTACCTTCCAATAGAGACTGGATTTGAAAAAAATGCAGGTGAGTTCAAGTCCCAGAAACACCAACTGTGTGTTTGAAAGTTTGGCACTCCTGGTTTATATCTCTGGTGCACAGACTTAAGCTAAAGTGGAGTGAACATTAGAAGGCTGGGTTTCAAACTGAGATTACACCCAAGTATGGGCAAATAACTTGCGTTGAATGAATGGATACGAATGAGCAAAGTTATGTGGGTGAAGAGGCCACCGGATAGAAAGCATGACTTAAGTCCCAATGGTCTGGTTGTCTGATGTGGGTGCAAACAACAAAACAGACCTGCTGTTTGAACGCACTTTAGAATTAGTAAATGTGGGGGAAAAATAAGGTCTAAACGAAGGTCGGTGTGAATGAAAGGGAAAAGAGAACACAAACACAAGTTTAAACGTTTGGCAGGTGTCTTAGTACACTTTCCATTGCTGCCCCAAACCAACTTGGAGCGGAGGGGTTTATTCAGCTTACAACTCCCAGGTCATAGTTCAACTAAGAGAAGGCAGGGTAGGACTTCAAGGCAGGAACTGAAGCAGAGGCCACAGAAGAATGTTGCTTAGTGGCGTGCTCAGGTTCCTTTTTTTTTTTTTTTTTTCTTTTTCGAGACAGGATTTCTCTGTGTAGCTTTGCGCCTTTTCTGGATCTCGCTCTGTAGACCAGGCTGGCCTCGAACTCACAGAGATCTGCCTGCCTCTGCCTCCTGAGTGTTGGGATTAAAGGCGTGCGCCACCACCGCCCGGCTTTCAGGTTCCTTTCTTATGCACTCCAGGGCCACTTGACCAGGGCTGGAACTGTCTACAGTGCCCCCTCCCCCATTCAGGCATTAATCAAGAAAATGCCCCCATAGACTTGCCCGTATGCCAGTCTGATGGAGCCATTTTCTTTTATTTATTTATGTTTTGTTGTTGTTTGTTTTTTGAGACAGGGTTTCTCTGTGTAGCTTTGCGCCTTTCCTGGATCTCGCTCTGTAGACCAGGCTGGCCTCGAACTCACAGAAATCCGCCTGGCTCTGCCTCCCGGAGCCATTTTCTAAGTTGAAGTTCCCTCTTTTCAGATGATCCTAGCTGTGTCAAGTTGACAATACTGATGATGATGATGATGATGATGATGATGATGATGATGATGAGCACAGAGAGTAATATATGACATGGATAGACAATTCTAAGATGTTAGAATCATATGTAAGGCCAGAGCAAGAAAAACAGCAGGATGATAACAAACCCAGTTTTAAAAACGTATCTGACATAAGGACAGTGATCCAAATAAAACTAGTAGGCGCCAACATTTTTATGAATTCAAGACATGTGAAACACTGCTCTTAGTACACTTCACATTTATTTCCTCGTTTCATCACAACAGCATTATGAGGCAGGTGCTATTCTCCTTGTTTTACAGAGGGGGATACTGAGTCACAAGAGTAAGCCATTTGCCCAGGGTCCTTAGCTAAGTTGTTGAGCTAGTACAATGAATGAAATGTTTGTGCTCCTGCTGAAGAAATCCCATCCACCAACATGTCGGTGGAGCTTTTGGAGGTAAATGGGTCACGATAGCGGAGCCTCTAGGAATGTGGTTCCTACTTGGCTTCTCTGTGGTTGTGCGAAAGTGCTGAGCCAAAGCAATTTGGGCAGGGAAGGGTTTATTCCATCTTACAGCTCCCAGCCCATCACCAGCAAGGGGAACTGAGGCAGGAAGCTGGAGGGCGAGGCGGAAGCAGAGACAATGCAGGAATGCTGCATACTGGCTTGCTCTGCATGACTTGCTCAGCTTGCCTTCTTCTACAACCTAAGACCATCTGCCAGGGGTGGCACCAAGCACAGTGGGCTGGCCCTCCCACACCAATCATTAAATAAAAACATGCCCCAAGAACATGCCCACAGACCAGTTTGATGGAGGCAGTTCCTCAAATGAGATTCTCTCTTCCCGGGTATGTCTAGGTTTGTGTTGTTGGTAATAACCAGGAGATATCCTTAAAGATTTATTTAGTGTATCTTTGGCTGCATATATGTATGTATGTGCACCACGTGGTGCCCATGGAGGCTAGAAGAGAGTGAGGAGTAGATGAAGTCCTGAGTGAATGTGTGTTGTTGACATGAGCACCACCATGTCAAGGATACCAAAGCCTCAGACCCATGGGAACAGCAAGGCCTTCCTTCCCTTTGTTCCAAGTATGGATATTCATTGATGAAAGACTGTCCTTTAGCTTAGGCCAGAACATGCATAAAGTACCTACTGCAGCTCCCTCATCCTCATGCCTGCAGCCTCAGACTGCTCCCCTGCTGGCCGCCTCTTTTGTGTTACATATAATAGACGTTTCCCTGCTGGTGGTGGTGCCTCTCCATACAAGTGCAAGGCGTAGCCCATCCCAGCTTTACGTCACTTGTGTCTGCCATTTCTTCATTCCCTGTTGCTCCACACAGGTCAACTCTAAAGCCATGCAGGTTAAGGTAGAAGATGGCAACAGATGCCCTGGAACTGGAGTTACAGGCTGCTGCAGGCTGCCATGTGGGTGCTGGCAATAAACCTGGTTCCTCTGCAAGCGCACTTAATCGCTGGCCCGTCTTTCCACCCAGTCAGTAGTACCCTTAAAAAAGGAACCCGAGAGTTCTCACCGCTTTTTCACATTGTGAGGCTGCAAGGAGAAAATGGCCATTTGCACCCCAGAAAAGAGCTAGGTTCAGAGCCTGGCCATCCTGGTAGTCTGCTCTCAGACTTCCAGATGCCAGAATTGGAAGAAACTTGTTTGTAAACCACTAAATCTAAATGCTTTTACAACAACCCAAATTCACTAAGAGTAGGATTTGAACCCAAAGATGTTATTTAAAAAAAAATAGACTGGAACCACACAGAAATCCAGTTTGTTCAATAAATATTTAATGAGCACTGCTATATTCTAGATATCACGTTGCTAGGGATGGGAAGCAGGCAGTAAAAAGACAGAGGGAATCCTGCCCTGTACACACATTACAAGGAAAATGGACAAATAAACGACAGCTATGAAAAATCAGAAAAGAAAGTGACAGATCACAACTTGATAAGAGTATGCTGGGGGAAGGGGATGGCAAGCGCAACCCCCTGAGGTCAGAGCCTGTCCTAGAAGGGAAAGGGGAAGAGCCTGAGAAATAGAGACTAGTTAACATGACTGGAGAACAGAGAATAAAGGAGGCAGCTGGAGAAGGTGGGAGAAACAAGTCCACATAATGGAGCTTTAGCCGGCGTACACCAAGCAAAATGAAAGCATGGAAGGGCTTTGGGAAGAACAGTGGCCCGACCGGATCTGTGTCCTTACAGTTCATCTGGCAGCAGTGTGGTAAACAGACTGGAGTGAGGCAACAGCAGTTTTGGAGAACGCGGACAGTGGCCACTGCAGGACCGCAGGCAAGACAGAAAGGCAGCTTAGCGGAGAGTGGCGGCAAAGGAATGGATGACGTGGCGACAGAGGTCATACACGCACATCTTCAGGAAGCAGACAATCCAGGCGACCCTAACTCGAATCGGGAGTGTGCTAGGTTCCTAGAGTATCTGAATGGTTGTCCCGACCCTTTACTGAGCTAAGAACGGTGGGAGGGAGGTTAGGAAGGACTGTTGAGTAGAGCTGACATATTCTGGCCATCCATCCATGTGGACCTGCAGCAGAGGCTGCTGCAAAAATGAATTTAGAGTTCCGGGGCAAGGCTTAAATGAGGACTGGAGCTCCGAGAGAGGACGTAGCAGAAGAGGATGAATCCACCGAGGAAAGAGACTATCAGGGGGCTCTCTGAGCTCAGGGCTCAGATGATTCCAGCCCAGGAGAAGCTAGTTGTTGAAGAGTTGGGGTAAGGGGAAAACTGGCAGGAGAAGAGCCAAGACTGTATCTGGAAGATGGCCAACAAGGTCAAATGCTGGGATGGTCTTCTAAAAGGAAGACTGAAAACTAGAGAAACAGGAAGAATGTGACTATGCAGAGCCACTGCAAATGGAGAGGAATAGTGAAGGACAGGCGGAGCGCTGAGAGAGACTGAGGGAGGAAGCTTTTTGACATTATTTATTGGCCACATATACTACTACTGTGTACTATGATGTAAGTGCTGAGGTCAAAGGGCAATTGAGGGGCGTGGGTTCTCTCCTCCTGCCTTGTGGGTTCAGGCAAGTAATCCCAGATTAAGAGGCTGGGTTAGGTGGCAAGGGTCTTTATCCATCTCACCGGTCCCAGGAGAGTATTTTCAAAGAAAGGAAGAGGCATTAGCATGTTTACAGTTCTGGTTAGAACCAAAAGGAAAAACCAAGATACTCTTCAGCGGCAATGTCCCTGGAAAAGCAGGAAGGGGTAGGACACAGAACGGAGACAAGCTCAGTGTTCCAAAATGTCAATAAGGGCCAGAGTCCAGTAGGAAAAAAATTATAGGGAGAAGACTGAGAGGTTCAAAAAAGAGGGGTGGAGAGCTGGTGCTGAGGGGTAACCTCAGAGAGCAGCTGCCCTGGCTGGCTACGGAAGTCACACTCTGTCAAGTTCTAGGGGTGCAAAGGATGGAAGCCGCGCCACCGCGCCGCAGCTGCAAGCCACCGCTGCAGAAATGGCTGAGAAAAGGCAACACAGGATGTTGCCTGAAAAAGAAAAAAAAAAAAAAGGCAGGCAGGTAGGGTGAGAGTCTATCTCGAGTATTAGCAGCAGCATCGGCCAGAGCAGATCACTTCTCCGGCCTCAGAGGGAGGACAACGTCCCCCAGGGCTTTGGCTGTACCCGCAGCGCAGCTGAATCTCACGCGCCACGTGTTCCGTAGCTTTCATCCCTGCAAAGAATCAGCTCGGCCCGCTGCAGACCGTTCTCTGCAGATTCCCCTGGCCGGTGGCCGGTTATCTGCTTGCCCTTCCAGCGCCGCCCGGGCGGCTCCGGGCCCTCGCGGCATGTCAAAGTTCCCGGGCGGTCTGCATCCGCCGCAGGATCAGACCGCGCGGGGGGTTTCCATCAAGTCCCCGCCACCCCGGGAATCCCCCCATCTGGCCACACACAAACCCCGCTTCCTCCAAATTTCCTCGGCCGGCGTTTGAAGCCTCCGCACGCCGCATTGAGGTTTGGACCCCGCTCCTCCAGAGCCGGTCTCAGCCCGCCCACACCTGCCTGCCACCAGCCGTCCCTTCTGCGCGGCTCCCGGAAGAGGCCGAAGGCCTTCGGCAGGTTCCGCCGCCGGCGCGTGGGGGCGGGGCCTGTCGAGCGACTCCGGGCCCGAGCTCGGCTGTTTCCGTGAGTGGCCGCTGCGCACTCGGCACTGGGCGGCGCTGGCTGGCTCCCTGGCTGCGGCTCCTCAGTCGGCGGCGGCTGCTGCTGCCTGTGGCCCGGGCGGCTGGGAGAAGCGGAGTGTTGGTGAGTGACGCGGCGGAGGTGTAGTTTGACGCGGTGTGTTACGTGGGGGAGAGAATAAAACTCCAGCGAGATCCGGGCCGCGAACGAAAGCAGTGACGGAGGAGCTTGTACCACCGGTAAGAGGAGCAGGAGGAGGAGGCAGGAGCCGGAGAGAGCCGGGGGGACGGAGGGGGGCCGGGGAGGCGCCGGACACCCGCGCTCGGGGCCTTCCCCCTCGCAGGAGGGGCCGCGGTAAAGATGGAGCCTCCGCCCGAGCCCCACAACACCGCCGCCGCTCGCAGCGAACAAAGAATAATGGCGGCGGACTGGAGCCAGCGGCGGCCGGGCGGCAGCGACTCTGCCTTGCAGCCAGCGGCGGCGCTCATGGCGGGGGGCGGCCGGGGCGGGGTGCGAGCGGGCGGGCGGGCGGGCGAGCAGCCGGCCGGCCGGCCGCGGCAAGCTGGCGCCCGCGTTCCCGCCGCTGCCGCCGGGCCGGGCCGGGCCGGGCCGGGCCAGGCGCGGAGCCGGAGCCGGAGCGGAGTGCAGCCGCCCCGGGGGAGGCCGCCCGCCCGCCCGCTTGCTTGCTTGCTTGCTCGCCGCCGCCCGCCCGCCCGCTCGCTCGCTCCCTCGTTCGCCCCGGCTGTGCCGGGCTGGCCGCCCGGGCCGCCGCCTGGGTGCCCGTGGGGGGTGGAGGAGGAGGAGGAGGAGGAGGAAGAAGAAGGCGACAGTTGAGGGCAGAGGAGGTGAAGGTGCTGCTCTCTCTCCCTGCCGCCTTCGCGGCGGTGCCGGCTCGGCGCGAGCGGAGGAGCCGCAGCCGCGTCCGACCTGCTTTTCCTCTCCGCTCTTTGTGCAATAAAGTTCGAAACCCAAGGTTTTCTCTGGTGCCGTATTTCATTCTTGCCCCTCTCCCCCTGCTCCCACGCGGTTGGAGAAAATGCTGTTTTCTGCCCTTGGCTGCTCCGAGGAGGGATTTTTGACTATGTCCCTCACATAGGGTTTGAAGATGAAGAATTAAAAAAAAAAAAAAAAGACGACAACTACTCCGTAGTCATGGAAATGCATTCTTTTGGGAAGGAAAGGGGTGCTAAGAAAACATATTTGTAATAACTTTTTACAGAAACTGTTGGGATCTTGTAAAAGGGAAGCTGGGGTTTGAAAACGGTTTCGGTTTTAACTCTTTTCAATAAGATAATAATCACTTGAAGTCAATCATTTTGAAACCCTTCTTAGAAACGAATATTAGCTGAGGTACTTTTTGTTTTATATCATTGGGGGAGGCAGTCTTGCCAAGGTTTTTTGAGTCATCAGATCTCCCCTTAATCTTGCTCACTCACTCACCATGTTTCTCACACACTTCTGTCTAAACTTTAATAGAAGATTGATAGAATTCTCACTCTAAAAATAGTCATTGAAACGGTCCATTATTTATGTATTATGCAGCAGGTAATCCCAGTCTGAGGTTGGTGACAATTTAAGCCAGCGCTGGTTGTGGCGTTCCTTTCCTTCACCTACAATGTTGGCAAACGGGACTGTCAAAAAGTCATCGACACATTAAATATTGAAAGATTTTCAAAGAGCATTGCAATGTGACCTGTTTAAACCTGCCGTATTTTCTCAAAAGTTACAGTTTGATTCTAGTCTCAGTTTGCATCCCCTCTGCCTTCTAAAGGTTTAGCAGAAGATACTTTGGGGCCATCTATTAAAATCTTGTGCACCTAGTGATCATTTCCCAACTTAAAAAGCAAAGCCCCAAATCATTATTTTCGCTGTTTTGAAAGATGCACAGTTTGTTTTTTAAAACAACCAGTTACTTTCCAATTGAATTGTGACTGATACATACAAGGGTTTTGGTTAGGAATAAACATTGATTGACAATAGAATCATTGTGTTTGATTTTCCTGTGTGTCAGTAAGAACTCGGAAACTTTGTTGCATTGCTAGTCTTTAGCACCCAGCAATTTGCCATTGTCAAGAAAATTAAGATGCAATGGAGATAATGTTTCCATAGGATTGAGAAGACAGTTTTATTTCCACCCAGTGAAATTTTATACATGGTGATAATAGTAAAATAGTTTTTCCCAGAGATTTTTTACCAGCCAGTAGAGATGATATATGAAGATGAATTTTTCCCTTCTGAGAATAAATTTTTTTTTCTGATGCGTCCTTTCTTCAGTCGTGATCAAAAGATATTTTAAATTTTATTTATGGAGAATCAAACTGATTCTCAGCAATTGCAAGTAAAACTTGGAACACTTTCTGTCTGCATTAATTTTCAAGCATTCACCTGGAACCTGGCACTAAATTGTAATTCTTTCGGGGCCAGTAAGAATTACAGAAGTGTCTGTTTACCTCCTCTTCCTTCTTTCTGGCTTTTATTTAGTTATGTATTTATTTATGGATGGACCTGTGCATTTAGAAAGCTAATGAATTATTTGAAAGAATTTATCTAGTGGATACTAAATGAACATTTCTTTTGGAATTTGAAACTAGTGTTAATCACTTTTGAACAAAATTGCAAATACTCAAGAGCCCTAAGAAACAGAAACCCAATACATAAATTTCCTTTTCCCACTTTCTGAAACTCATTTATCAGCTCTAAATTAGGAGTTTTCTCTTAGAAAAGTAGCAGTGTCTCTCCTAAGGCATTGGTTTTTGTTGGTTGTGAGTAGTTGTATTTTTTTTTTAGTCTCACCTTCTATACTCTTTTTAAACAGCAGAGAACATGGTTTACTTGTGACAATACTTTGGCTCTGTCACTGAAAAATAGAATGTTAATAATTCCATAAACAGGTAGATAGGTCTGTCACTGAAAAGTAAAATGTTAATAATTCCATAAACAGGTAGATAGGCAGATACAGCCGTATAAAGTTTCCAGTTACACACTCATGTCACTGTCTTTCTTGCTGAGTTACTTCAGCACTGGCTTCTGTATTTTGAATAGTTAGAGCTCAAGTCTGAGCTTAAGAATATAGCAGATAATATCAGAAAGTAGATAATTGCAGCAGTTAGTTCTTGGTGCATGTGTGAACTTGACCATACTGTTGTAACACTTGACTGCAGTCCATGGTGATTTGAATGTTCAACACTTCCCGTGGCAGACAGTGTCATGAAAGAGCATCTATCTGGTTTGGAAACATGACAAGTCGGCTTTGAATCCTAGCATTGCCAGTCTTCACATGCCTGCAACTGGGCATTTTGTGACCAAGGGAAAGTGTCTACTTTCTCTGCCTCAGCTCCCTCATTTGTACAATTAGAAGAATAGCAGGTACTTCTGGTGTTTTTAGAGAAATAGAAAGTACTTTTTTTCCCCTAATGTGGGCCTGCAGCAAATTATAACTGTTCATCTTAGCTTTAATTTCCTACCTCTGAGGCCTTCTTACAGGTGTCTTTATCTCTTCAGACTTACCATGTTTAATACACTAGACCAGGCCGGGCGGTGGTGGCACACGCCTTTAATCCCAGCACTCGGGAGGCAGAGGCAGGCGGATCTTTGTGAGTTTGAGGCCAGCCTGGTCTAGAGAGCGAGATCCAGGAAAGGCGCAAAGCTACACAGAGAAACCCTGTCTCGAAAAAACAAAAACAAAGCAAAAAAAAAAAAAAAAAAAATGCACTAGGCCAGAAAAGTCCCTCAAATCCAGTGAGGAATTTCACTCTCTTGACTCTCAAGGAACTGTTGGGAGCAGTTATTTATCATTAGAAAACAATCAAAGGAAAGAGAACACTCTTGGTGAAGTAAAAAGAAGTCCCTCCCCTCCATTTTTGCATTTTCAGTTTTGTTTTTTTAATTATTCAAATAGTTATAGTAAAAAACAAAGTATAACAAAATATTTGCCTCTATTCTCTTTTTTTTTTTTTTTTTTTTGATTTTTCGAGGCAGGGTTTCTCTGCGTAGCTTTGCGCCTTTCCTGGAGCTCACTTGGTAGCCCAGGCTGGCCTCGAACTCACAGAGATCCGCCTGGCTCTGCCTCCCGAGTGCTGGGATTAAAGGCGTGCGCCACCACCGCCCGGCATTGCCTCTATTCTCTTATCCACTGTTGCCCACATGTCTTCAGAAACACTATTCATATACAAGGAAATATGTATTTGTATCTCCCACTTCATACAAATAATAGCACACAATACAGACTGTCTTAAACTCTGTTATCCCTTACCTGTCTGTCCCTCTGACACTTGTTTCCCAGGCTGATTACTATAGCTTAGCAATTGGTTTGTATAAGCACACAAAGGCCTTTTAAAAAGATCTTTAAATTTTACGTATGTATGTGGATGGTTGATTGTATTGTATGAATGGGTACTGTGCGTGTGCAGAAGCCTGAGATGGTCTGAAGAGAACATTGGGTCAATCCCCTGGAACTGGAGTTACAGGCAGTAGTGAACTATCATGTGGATGTTGGAACCCAACCTGGGTCCTCTTAACCACTCGGGCCATCTCTCCAGCTTGGACCTCTTTTAAACAGCTTTTTTTTTTTTTTTTTTTTTTTTAATTTTTTTTTTTTTAAGATTTATTTATTTATTATGTATACAGCATGTATGACTGCAGGCCAGAAGAGGGCGCCAGATCTCACTACAGATGGTTGTGAGCCACCATGTGGTTGCTGGGAATTGAACTCAGGACCTCTGGAAGAGCAGTCAGTGAGTGCTCTTAGCCTCTGAGCCATCTCTCCAGCCCATTAAACAGCATTTTTTATATGGATGTGCTTAAATCTATTAACCTTCTAGTGAACTGGTTCTAGGACATACATGACCTTTTAAATTATGCCACCAAGCTTGGTAGTAGTGCACGCCCTTAGTCCAGCACCCAGGGGGCAAAGGCAGCTGGATCTCTGAATTCAAGGCCAGCCTGGTCTACAAGTCAAGTAAGTTCTAGCCAGGGCTACCTAGTGAAACTTGGTCTCAAACAAATAAACAGAAACTTATTTAAGCAAGAATCATTTGAGTGAAAAATAATGGGGTAGTTTGTGAAAGGAAGTTGACATTTAAACTGCCTTAGTTTTAGCTGCTTTAGTTAAAAGACTAAGATGACTAGGGACAAGCAAGATGTGTAGGAAGTTAACTCAAAAGGTGAGGTTAGTCTGACTTTAACTTTGCGTCATTACCATCCTGAACTTTCAATTATTTTGACCAAAAAAGTATTAGCAGTTTTCTCTCTCTCTCTCTCTCTCTCTCTCTCTCTCTCTCTCTCTCTCTCTCTCTCTCTCTCCTCTCTCTCTCTCTCTCTCTTTTTTTCCAAAGCTGAGGACCGAACCCAGCTAGGCAAGCGCTCTACCACTGAGCTAAATCCCCAACCCCAGCAATTTTTTTCTATTGATAAAATAAGAGTGTTTCATTTAGTCTAGTGTTTTGTTTTGTTTGGAAGGGATGATGGTTCTTTTCTTTCTATCCATTTTGGTTGTTTGAGAGAGGGTCTTATTGTGTAGTCTAAGACTTTTCTAGAACTCATTATGTACCCCAGGTTGACTTCAGACTTGAAATCATTCAGACTTAGCTTCTTGTAGCCTTTTGGGGTCATAGTACTCTGATGGTTTTTTTGTGTTTTTATTATTATTATTTAGTGTAATTAATCAGTAAGTTTTGTATTTCTTGCTTAAATAGAAATGAATAGCTTGACTCATGTCTGTCTCCTGAGATTCACACTACTATTTTTTTTGAAAGCCCCTAGTCAGTCAGCTGGACTAAGTAAAATGCATTTCAACCCAAGCACAGAACAAATCTCAATAGCTCTTTGTTTCCTTCTTTGCTCTTCAAAGCAGCATTAAGCTGTAGTGCATTTTATGTATACATGTGACTGATTTTCTAAACAGTGCATCCCACTTTTTTCTTCACTTACTAAGTAAAGCTGTCATGGTAGACTTAATTGTAGGTACAAGGTTTTAAATTGAGAATGAAAGTTTTGCGGCCATGCAGGCTATAGTTTTATAAGACTTAACTGTTGCTTGGAGGTTTTCTTAGTATTATAAAATATTAACATGCTATTTTTACCTGCTGCATAATTAAGGTGTGCACAAAGCATTTGTACAGATTTGGTAAGAATGAAGGCAGATGACTTGTGAGTATTTGCAAGCTATCAGTAAAGTAAATGTTTTCTCAGTGTGTTTGAGTTGCTTCCTGGTGTGGAATCAGAGCTCACTGATGTACAACAAGCTGACAGTGTGAAAATAGCTATTTTGTTACATTCTTCCTTCAGTGTAATTGTGTCTTTTCTTTTCTTTTCTTTTCTTTTTGAGACAGGGTTCCTCTGGATAGCCCTGGCTGTCCTGGAACTTGTACTGTAGACCAGGCTGGCCTTGAATTCTGCTTCCCAAATGTTGGGATTAAAGGCATGGCTGGCTTAGAATCATTGTTTTAAACTAAGTATAAACTCATTACATCTATAAATGTGGGTTTTAAAAATAAAACTTTGAATAAGGGCAGCCATTTAGTTTTTTTCCAACATTCAAAATTCAATTCTTCCCTTAATTTGTGCACACTCTTATCTCAAGTTATGGTTTTGTTTGTCTTATGTTCTCTTTTCTTAATTCTTCCAGACAAATCCATTGAAAAATATATTTTATTATATTTTGCCCAGATTTTTGATTATCTATTGGATTACTAAAAAAAAAAAAAAACTAACGTCTTTCATATTCTCTTTCATTTTTAACAGATATATATATATATATATATATAAAGTGGTAACTCCCCTAATACATACTATTTTATTTATTCGCACATTAGACATTCTAGCCATGAAACATTTTCCAGAACTACTAAGTACTTAATTCCTGAGACTGTTTACATAAACCAAACAGTAGTTAGAACTGGACATATAACTCCTTGAGAGCACTTGCCTATCATGAACAAGGTTTTGATCTAAATAACTTGAAGCAAGGTTTGGTAAGGAGGTAATCTAGGAGATTGACAGAATTTTTTTCTGACAGGAGAAAAGATTGATCCTTAGTTGAAGAATAGTAAGTTGAGTGGGAAGATAAAATGGCTAAGTAATGACCTTGATGCAGAAATGAAGGGTGGATCCGAAAGTTAACGATGTCAGCAGTGATGGAAGGTTTCCTTCCCAAACGCTAATGGTCTTCTTTGAAACTAGGACTTGTTCAATCAGTTTGAGTTGTATCCTAATAAGCTGATTATTTGCACGTGAGATTCTGGTTGCAATTACGATATAGATGTAACAAACACTGTTTAATTTAGCCAGGATATAATAAAAACATTTTTGAAAAATTTATCCCCTGCTTGTTTTAGCAATTGACAGGAAGAAACTTGGAGGCATCTTATTTTCATCACTAAGGTGATAATTATTGCTTATTTGGAAGCATTTATATTCTTCTTAGTTGTTTTTTTTTTTTCTTTTTTTTTGTGATTTGTTTGTTTGTTTTGAGACAAAAGTCTCCCTTGTGGCTTGGCTGGCCAGGAACTCACTTTGTGGACCAGGTTGGCCTCAGATCTAGGGATCTACCTACCTCCTATCTACCTGCCTCCTGTGCTGAGTGCTGGGATTAAAGGCATGCCCCACCACCGCCAGCTGTTGTTACTCTTAAAGGGGTGCCATTGTCTTGAATCAGTAGAAGCCTTATAGTTTGCTGCAAATAATAATAGTAATCTGCTGTTATGTGCTGCTGTTTATCAGCCTAATTTGTTCATGGGACATTTGGTGGGATAATCACAAGAAAATGTACTCAAGTAGTTAAGAAAATAATTCCCAGGTATGAAGTGAAGGTTGTTTAGGTGCTGTAAGTACAGTGTCCATATGTGTCTCCTAACCACAAAGAACTTGCAGTACATCCTGGAGGGGTGCTGATGCAAGGACACATGCGTGCTCACTGCTGTCCTGAAGAGCTATGGAGTTTAGAAGAGAAGAAAATTCATGCAGCAAGTCTTGGTGGGCAGGCAGCATTCAAATGGAATATTGAAGAATCTGTAGAAGTAGGCAGCAAAATACACTATGAAATGAGGACAGTGAATTTGATATATGTACACATTGGTGAAGAGAGTGTTAGATTAACCGTAGATTGACATTATAAGGAATCCTGAATATGAAACACAAATTTAAGTTTTTGTAAGAAGCAAGATACACACACACACACACACACACACACACACACACACACACACACACACACACCATACATACATACATACAGCTGGAAAACACAGTGAATTATTTTAATATGTAGATTTCTTGACCTCTAGTGTATTATAAAGGACATCATAGCTTCTCTATCAGCTTTATGAAGTGTTATTGCTATGTATAATTCACCTGTTTGGCAGATACAGTTCAGTGGTTTGTAATGTGACCAAAGTATACATCTGCTACTACAGTCAGCCCTGGAACATACTCATTACTTCAGATAGAAACCATCATCCCCTAAGCTCCCTGCATAGCAGCCCTAGACAACTGCTAATCTGCTTTGTGCTTTATAAATTACCTGTTTTGGACATTTCATATGGATAAACTCATACAATGTATTCTTTTTTTTCATACAATGTATTCTTAATCATGATGAGCTTCTTACCATATTATTTTCAAAGTTTACTCATATAATATGTATCAGTATTAATTTTTGTTACCAAATAATAGTCTATATTATACTCATTATTTACTCATTAGTTCATGGACACTTTTTGACTAAATGATACTAATGTAGACATTTCACTTACCTTGCATCTATCCAGGAAAGTGTTGAACTGAGTGTTAACCCTGTTGTAGCTGTTTGAGGAACTGTCAGGTGGTTTTCTAAAGTCACTGCATGTATTTTACATTCCAGCCAGCAGTGTATGAGGTCCTGGTGTCTCCATGTCCTCATTAACACTTGTTACTCTAGTTTCCCATTGTGTCTGTTCTTGTGGGTGCCAAGAAAGCTATGCCATATGGTTTTAATTTTTATTTCCCTAATGATATCAGACATTTTTTCAAACGTGTTTATTGGTCCTTTATATATCTTTGAGAAGTATCTATTTAGATCCTTTGCCTGTTTTTAAATTGAATTATCATTCTGGGTATAAGTGCCTTACCAGTTACATAATTTACATTTTTCTCTCTCCTATCGATTGTCATTTCACTTTCTTTTTTCTTTTCTTTTCTTTTCTTTTCTTTTCTTTTCTTTTTTTTTTTTTTTTTTTTTTTTTTTTTTTTTTTTTTTTTTTTTTTTTTGAGACAGTGTCTCACTATATAGCTCTGGCTGTCCTGGAACTCACTATGCAGACCATGCTGGCCTCAGACTTACAGATGCCCATCTGCCTCTGCCTCCCAAGTGCTGGGATTAGAGGTGTGTGCCACTACGCCCTGCTCCATCACTTTTTTTTTTAATTACTTTTATGTATTTATATTTTATGCATGAATGCTCTGCATACATGTAGACCTGCACGCCAGAAGAGGGCATCATATTCTATTATAGTTGTGAGCCACCATGTGGTTGCTGGGAATTGAACTCAGGACCTCTGTATGAGCAGCCAGTGCTCTTAACCACTGAGCCATCTCTCCAGCCCCATCCATCACTTTCTTTCTTTCTTTCTTTCTTTCTTTCTTTCTTTCTTTCTTTCTTTCTTTCTTTCTTTCTTTCTTTCTTTCTTTCTTCCTTCCTTCCTTCCTCCCTCCCTCCCTCCCTCCCTCCCTCCCTCTCTCTTTCTTTCTTTCTTTCTTTCTTTCTTTCTTTCTTTCTTTCTTTCTCTCTTTCTCTCTTTCTCTCTTTCTCTCTTTCTCTCTTTCTTTCTTTCTCTCTCTCTTTCTTTCTCTCTTTCTTTCTTTCTCTCTCTCTTTCTTTCTTTCTCTCTTTCTTTCTTTCTCTCTTTCTTTCTTTCTCTCTTTCTTTCTCTCTTTCTTTCTTTCTCTCTTTCTTTCTTTCTCTCTTTCTCTCTTTCTCTCTTTCTCTCTTTCTTTCTTTCTCTCTTTCTCTCTTTCTCTCTTTCTTTCTTTCTCTCTTTCTTTCTTTCTCTCTCTCTCTCTCTCTTTCTTTCTTTCTTTCTTTCTTTCTTTCTTTCTTTCTTTCTTTCTTTCTTTCTTTCTTTCTTTCTTTCTTTCGACAGGGTTTCTCTGTGTAGTTTTGGTGCCTGTCCTAGATCTCTCTGTAGACCAGACTGGCCTTGAACTCACAGAGATCCACCTGCCTCTGCCTCCCAAGTGCTGGGCTTAAAGGTGTGTGCCACTGCTGCCCTCACTTTCTTGATATTATTATTTAAGGTGTGAATAGTTTCATTTTTATTTCTAGTTCATCAGTTCTTTTCTTTTTTGCTTGTGCCTTCGTAATCTTTTTTGTGGGGGAAGGGGTTGTTTATTCGAGACAGGATTTCTCTGTGTAACAGCTCTGGCTATCCTGGAACTCACTTTGTAGACCAGGCTGGCCTCAAACTTACAGAGATTTGCCTGTCTCTGCCTCCAAAGTGCTGGGATTAAAGTTTTCCACCACCACTGCCTAGCTGAATCTTTTTCTTTTCCTTTTTTTTTTTAATGTCACAATTTCCAGATAAGTCTGAAAGCCTAGCAAACAATACCACTGTAGTGAAAAACAATTGAAGTCTAATGTATGTGGAGCTGCATCCTACCTCCTGCTCTTCTCCATTAATCTGTGTCCATAACCTTTTTTGAAGTGACTGATGAAAGAAAATGAAAATGAAGAGCCAAGAAGTGACAGTTTTGAGCATAACATAGTCATTGGCTACTTTGTGAGTGAATTTATGGTGTTAGTGTGGGTGCCATGTATTTACTTATAAATTATTCTATTTGGGAAATTCAGTTTTAAACTTAAACTTTAAACTTAAACATGAGGTGAGTGATAGTGTGTTCATTTTCTTTTAGAAAAACTGAACTGGCCCTTTGGAATGTAAATGATGTACTCACTGTCATAGGAAAGCATTTGTTTTTTGTAGCATTTTCTCTCTGTGAAAAAGTTTTCAAGGCTCTTGTTTTATTAATAACTGCTAAAGTTTGTCTCTAAGAAGTATCAGTTTTAGTTTATAAATTGATCACTTGGAGGAAAAATTCTAGCGTAGGTCATGGAAAAATGAATTAATTTCAGTATGTTTTTAGTTAGATCTGTATCAGTGGAGAGATTACAGTAAGTGCCAGGTCATGTAACCCTTCCCCCCCCCAATTTCTTATATCCCAGTCATCATTTCCAGATAGAAGTGTGTGGTTTTAAACAGTAGTATTTGTTAGAGGGAATATTTATAGGGAGATAGAACATAAGTTTACTTTATACTTGTCTCCTTTGATACAATATTTCATCTTTAAATTGTAAGCTCTTTGAGAAAATGTTCTTGTGTGTTTTAATCCATTGCCTTTCTGGTTTTTTAGCAGAACATCCACTGTGCAGGAAGCACAGAACACCCCCACCCCACTTCCACCCTCACACAACCCTGGCAGGGTTTCTCTGTGGAGCCCTGACTGCCCTGGAACTAACTCAGATCTACCTGCTTCTGCTCTCGCGCGCGCGCGCGCGCGCGCGCGCGCGCACACACACACACACACACACACACACACACTCACACTCACACTCACACTCACATTCACACTCACATTCACACACTCAAGTGCTGAGATTAAAGGTGTGTACCACCAGGCCTGGTTTAATTGCAGATTTTTTTTTTAACCTAAAGAGGAAATTTATTTTTTGTGGCATAAAAAAATGTTTTGTACTTTGAGTTTTCATTAATTCTGATGGTTTACATAGTGTTATCTTCCTCTGAAACCTAAGAATGATATTGAAATTGTGTTAATCAAAATGACTTTTTGAGAAATCAGTATCATGATAATAAAAAATATATGTCTACCTGGAAGGTTAGACTTGAAGTTGATTACTTCAAGACTAAAGATAAAAATACTGAACCATGTCTTCTATCAAAACCATACATAAAGAGAAATATTCTGTATAATACTTTAATGGTGAATGCATGTCATTATATATTTGTCCAGATTCACAGTGTGTTACACCAGTAATAAACCCTAATGTAAAAAAATAAGTAAATAAAATAAAAACGTGTACCCTTGTCTGCATGCCGTTTGTCAGCTTTTTAGAATATCCATGTCTGTTTTAAATATAGTCTGCTAGATCCTTGGGTTTTGTTTTGTTTTGTTTTCACTTGCTGACTGACTGGTGGGCAACACATAATTAAAATGATTGTCGCATATTTTGTTAGACTGTAGAGTTTCAATGTTTACCATACATACAGTTTTCCACTTTTATAATATTGATGGCTGTGAGGATAGCCCTGCAACCTATAAATTCCTTACAGACCTCTCAGCATCTGTAGTTGTCTGTGAGGTCAGAGCTAAAGCCAGAATGTGTGTCTTCTGACCCCTGCCCTAGCATGCAGTCTCACCTCGGGGAGCTGAGCTTTCACTGTTCCGTATCTGACATGTCAACATTTCACCAAGAGTAGCATTTCAAGACTTAGTTCAAAATAACTAAGATGCTGTTTAAACTATGTTAAAATACGTGGACATTCAGTGTCCATTGAATGTAGTGATCTCACATAGTCACTTAGGTTTTGCTAACCACGTCAAATAGAATACTAAATATTTAACTTCAGGTCATAACTTTGGGATCCTTACAGTTTGGGAATTGGACTAGTTTATAAAGCAGAACTTAAAATTTAAAGACAGTTTCACTCTCCTTCAATGTGAAAACTACTTTTGTAAAAGTAACTGCTTTTTGAAGGTGTATAGTCTTTTTTAAGAAACAAGCTTCCAGGTCCATTTGTAGCACTTTACATGTAGACATTGCCTAGTGTCAGCTTTTTGAAAAGGCTCAGTGTAAAAAGCTGTATGAGGTGAGTGTTTGCAAAGAAAGTTCACTGGGAAGAGGCGGGCTAAACACGTGGCCATGTGAGGCCCTTGGGTAAAGGTGCTTGCTGCCAGGCCCGGTGACCTGAGCTCGGTCTCAGGAACCTACTAGCAGGAGGTGAGAACCCCCCAGCCTGCTCCCTGGCTGCCCTACTTGTGCATGCGCATGGTAAATAAATGTTTGGTTTTTAAAGGCACTAATACCGTCGTTAAAGACATGACCGTTTCAAATGCTGCGCAGTCGCAGTTGCTTGCCAGGCAACACTGTCTCCTGGTGACCAGATAGCAGAAAGCTTGTTCTCAGAGCCCTGTGGAGTCTCACCTGAAAGAAAACAAGGCAAGTGAATGTTGCCTGTAGTTGAAAAAGAAGATAAGAAACTTGGATTTCTCAGCTTTCTTGTTGAAAAGAACTGTATACTTGATACTCACAAATGACTGCCATAAGTCACACAATGTTCACACAAATCACATAACACTTTCCCAATTCACTCTTGCTGAATGCTTGCTTTGAGAACTGCCTTTTCTTAAGCTATACTACATGTTCAACCTTTTAAAACTGGCTTTCCAATAGCATGGTAATTACAAAACTGCAGTAAACCATAAAATACTGAAATTAAAATTTCTCTGAGTTAAGCAAATAAATCGTACTTTATTAAGTAATATTGCAGTGTGTTGCTATTTGCTGTCTCCATTTGGAGTGGTGGTTAGGTTATACTGGTATTTACTGTTGGTACAGATTGTCTATGAAAGTATGAAAACTAAAGCCTTTCTAGAATTTATTCAAGTATTTATTTATTTATAAGGTGTGTGTGTGTGTGTGTGTGTGTATGACTGAGAGAGAGAGCACGAGCGCGGGAGCGGGAGCGCATACACCACACATTTTTGGGTACCTGCAGCATCAATCAGAGTGTGTCTCATTTCCTAGAACAAGAGTGACAAGCTATTGTAAACCACCTGGTGTCCTGGGACCTAACTGATCGGGGAAGAGTAAGCAAACACTTTTAACTGTTGAACTCTCTCTCCAGCCCCTAGAATTAATTTAAGTCATTACAGTACAATCACCTTCATGTTACATGCAACTTTTCTTATCTTCTTTTATCTAGAGAAGAGACTTAAGTATAGATTTATTCTCTGTTTGAACTGAGTTTAGAACAGAATTTAATCAACTTGGTGTAGATAGCTATTTATTTTAGTTGATTTCATTGCCTGTCTTGATTCATTCTTTTAAAATCAATACACTTTGATTTTTTTTTTTAAGAATATAAACAGTCTGACCAAATCTTGGGTTTAGACAGTTGGGGTTAATAAGTATTGAGTTGGGTATGTGTCTAAAATGGTATGCATATGATGACTGAATATGACTTTCTTACCTGGTTTCAATGAAGGGATGCTGTATTTACCACCAAGAGACTATTATTAGTCTCAGAAAATTGGAACATTGCTCTGTTTGGAGTGTTGATTACATACATCTCAATTCTGATAGACTAGACATACCAAAACAGCCAAATGGCAAATGTGAATTCAAGGCAACAACCAGAAAGAAGCAGAAAGCAGGGGCGAAGGTGGAGGAGTCCAGGCAGTGCCACGTGGTTATCGGCTGTGAAATAACTTGTGCCACACAGAAGCTGAGCTTTCCCACTCTCCAGTAACATTTCAGCAAGAAGCACGTAGCAGAGGGGGAAGGATGCATTGACAAGACTTTCAGACTCTTCAGGAAACTGAAACCAAGTACAAAAGAACCAGAAATGATTGTATCCCATGTAAGAGTGGGTGTACCTCTGCAGGACGTTTGTAATGTATTTATGACAACAGAGTTGTAAGGTTTATTTTAAAGATTTATCTTTAAGGGTTGTGTGTGTGTGTGTGTGTGTGTGTGTGTGTGTGTGTAGATATGTACATGTAAGTGTAGGTCCATACTGAGGCCAGAGGTGTCAGATCCTAGAGTGGAATTAGAGCTGCTGGTCATGTGACTGCCAGGAAACAAGCACAGCCCCTCTGAATGAGCAGCACACACTCTTAACTGCTGAGTCATCTCTTAACACTAGTCAGCTTTTAAATTATGTGCCCAAATATGCCTATTGCCAGAGTTGCCCTGGAAACCTCCGAGTTCTGTTTATGTGGTTTCCTTAAATCCCTGGAGTTTAAATAGTTGAAGATGAGTTGTGAGCTTGTTCTTGTGCTGGGGAACCTGTTTCTCATTTCTAGTTGAGGTCATTTCCATTTTAACAAACAGCATGCGGTCCATTAGTTAGAAATGCATTTCTTTGAACTCTTATCTCGCATCTTTAAAATAATTAAATTTGTGAGTTTAGGGGCTTAAATAGCCAGGTTATGAGAAGGATGAATCTGTTCTTTTTTTAAAAAGATTTATTTTAAATATGTGTCTGCGTGTGTGAGACTAGGCATGTTTGTGCAGGTACTAGCAGAAGCCAGGAGACAGCCTCAGATCCCCTGGAGTTGGAGTTAGAGGTTTTTGTGAGCTGCCTGATGTGGGTGCTGGGAACCAAACTTGGGGCTCTCCAAGAGCCGCCAGTGTGTACTCTGAACTGCTCAACCATCTCCAGCCCCTGAAGATGGATTTACTTTTCAAAAACTTGTGGACTATTGAGGATCTTACGGACTGAGGTTCTTAGGAAAGGAATAAAAATCAGGAAGAAGAAGTGAAGGTTCACAACCTTCTTTTCATTTAGTGATTGTCAAAGTGGCAGCTTGGCTAGCTTTGATGAGCTTTAATTTGCAGTTTGATGACAATTTGTGTTAACTTGATGTAGACAGATAGGGAGGTAGTGCTGCCAGATTTATTTCTGATTCAGCACACTTCTGTGTGGGTGCTGCTTAGGGAATTTAAGGCTACCTTGTTAGGACAGATCCAGTGGTCAGCCTTCATGACACTGACCAGTGTGCCACACACTATCACCTCTATTTTTACTAGTCTGATTTCCCTGCACACTCCTACCCTCTGACGTGGTAGACATCTTGTTTGCCTGCTCTTTTGCTCTGCTCCTGCCCAGCAGAATGTAAGCACAATAAGGAAAAGTTGTCTAAAGTTTCATTCTGTTCTGTTTTCTCTTAGTAGCTTCAACAATGGCCAGCATGTTTAGATATAGTGTTTTCATATATGCATAATGTGTATCATGTAAATTGATAAAATTTAAGACTATTATTAGCAAAGTATATTAGTAAAGGGAATGATTTTGTTGTGAATTAGCCCATTGCACTTTAAAAATTCCAAGTCCAGTAACTTTGAGAGTTATGATTTTAAAATCATTACTGTGTTTGTTATGGAGTGGTAGGGATGGCATTTGAAGAATGGCTTTGTGGAGTCCGTTTTGTTTGTTTGTTTGTTGTTGTTTCTCCCTTGAGGCTTCCAGGGATCAAATGCAGGTTGTCAGGCTTGCATGGCAAGCACCTTTACCTGCTTTGCCTTCGCCCCAGAGGCTAATTTCTATGTTCTTACTTGTTCAAGATCCCACAAATTGTTTCTGATAGGTTAATCTGTGCCTGGATACGACAGTTAGATTAATGATAAAACTGAAGACTCCACATGTCTGTTCTTCCCATACTAGAGGACATAAACAGGCACAAGTTTTGAAGTGTGACATAAATGACCCCACTTCAAATGTCAGCTCAGTCCAACTGGCAGATCGCTGTTGTAGTGCCTTCAAGGTGAAAACCAAAAGAAGAGTGTCTGTTGTGGTTGAGTCCAGGAACCGTCTCACCTGCCATAGTAATTCTTACCAGCACTGTTTGCTTATGAAAGACACTATTGGTGCTGTTGCCCACTTGGTTGGTGTCTGTTTAAGCTAGAAGTTAACAGTTTAAGGCTGATCCCTACCCTGAATAAGGGTTGGTAGCCATCTGAATGAAGTGGTAATAAAATACTGGTAGTTTAGTTGGGGGCTTGTAACCATTGGAAAAACTATAGCTTCCAATGAGAAAGAGTATTATCTAGTTAGGGAGGGGGGGTGTGAAGAAAATCATAGCCCTGTCTTGAGTGTCTGTGGCTATAATTAAATTTTCTCATCTTTTATTGTGATTTAGTAATGAATCTTATTTTCTGAACCAAAATCTCATAAAGAAGCCTTATACCTTAAATTTTTTTTAAAGTAGTCTGAGTGTGTTGTAATAGAAACAGAAAAGGTGGCCCGTCTGTAGACTGCCTTTGATCAAATGGTAGAGGGAAACTGTGGATGGCAGCACAGCTGTGAGAATGTGTGTGGGCTGAACAGTCCTTGTAAATGATTGTGTCTCCTTTATCTGCAAAGGAGGTAGTCCAGTACTCATTTATTGCTCCCAAAAGGACTGCTTTATATATACCACATGCCATTTCCTCCAGGTCAAAAGTATAGATCAATTGTTTTTCTATATTTACATAGCATGTTTTTCTTAAAAATCTTAGAGTATAACTTATGATAATTTAAATTTTCATGAATGATAATCACCAGGTTATTTCAGGTCCCCCCCCCCTTCGTAAATACAGAGCAAACAGTCAGCCAAAAACAAGTGAGATTTGAGAAAATGTCAGTGGGTATCTTCAAATCACTACTGAAATATAGTTTGGGTTCATAGCTCACAAATGTTATTCATGACTTGTGATATTGATGAGTTTTTTTTTTTTTTTCTTTAAGCTGTACAAACACTCTTGAATCCCTAGAAGGAAAAAAAAATCAACCACTGATAGTAAAGATTGTAAAAAGAATACCAGATGATGAGACTTGCCATCCTATAGAAGTTCTGTAGATAGCACTCCACACTCTTTCCATGCATGCACCTTCACAGCTGTTGTTTTCCTTTTTTTTTTTTTTTTTTAACATGAATGGGATTCCCTTCCATTTAATGTCATTACGTTGTAGACAGGTTTCTTTTTACTGAAGTAATTCTTTTCATAGCCCTCCTAAAGATGGTTTTCTGGTGTTAAAAACCAAATTCCACATCAGATACTTTTGAACTGCATTTTTGTAAACTAAACATTGAGTTTCATACTGACTCATATTTCCACTTCGGATGATTTTGTGGCGTTCATGGCAGTTATTTTTCCCAGTGTCTTGGGAGCTTTATGACTGTTTTAAATAACTATGTTATCAAGTCTGGTGACCTTTTTACTTTGTCGTCTGTGTTTTGTAGATGCTGGTACTTCTAACTTTTTATATTCATTTCTGAAGAAACATTTTATCTAATTTAACCTATTACTTATAGATAATGATATGTTAAATATTGGATACATTTTGATAGTATATAATGATCATGAGGATAGATGCCAATTTTGATTCTTAGTTTTAGAGTTGTTTGGTAAAGCATTGAGATTTCTGTTACATGAGGGATGAGTATAGATATTGCTCATAATATCTATTTTTGTCTGGTAATATGTAGGCATTGAGTTAGAAGAGGGATACACCGGAAGTATTCCCTTCCCCCACCAAAAAAATATTTAGAAAGGGTTGCTTCCCCAGTTATCTGAAACTGTACTAATCTGCATGTAACTCCTGCTTCTAGGAGCTTTCTCCACTGACTTTGCTGCTGTGAGGTGCCAGAGCACTACACAGATGCAAAACACTTAGCAAAACAGGGTCTAAAATGTACAAGAGTCCAGTATTGACTTATCCAGAGCTTATAATCAAATATATGAAAAGGTGTTTTGCTTCTATGTTGAGCTCTGCCATGGGTGGGGAGTGGAGCACCATGACTTTCTCAGTATTTGGAGTCTCTGATTAGGCTCTGGCCTTACTCTCACTACCTTTTTACCTCCATGTCCCACCACGTGGACTTGTGCCAATTGGGCTGATTTGCCTTGTTACCATTATCTGCTAGGGAGTGTCTTACAGTTGCTCTGCTTCTTACTCTGACAGGAGGAAATGCCTAGAGGAGGGATCTGAAGCCAGTATCTCAGACCTGACGCTCGCTCCTGCTTTCTACCCTCTTTCTGAACCTGACTGGTGCAGCTTGAGAAAGTCAGCTTTGCTGCCACCTGCCCTCCTCGTTAGTAAAGGAAGAGTCACGAGAGGGACCATTCCTATTTCCTGTTAGCAAGAAACACCCAAAAGAAGACTTGCATTTCTTCATTGTTTGTTCTTTGAAGGTACTAGGGTTTATAGCTCAGCAGATTTGAACAAGTTGAGTAAAAGGTCAGCTCTCTTCTGTTTTAACTAGCTTTCTAAGTGCGTTTACTAACCTAACCATCACATAGACCTATTTATAACTTGAAGTTTGCCTTTAAAGTCACGCAAGTACAAGGCACTGTAGTGCTCGTAACACTCTTCCATATTATTGTAGGTAACTAAATGACCATGGAATCTGGAGCAGACAACCAGCAGAGTGGAGATGCTGCTGTAACAGAAGCTGAAAACCAACAAATGACAGCTCAAGCCCAACCACAGATTGCCACATTAGCCCAGGTATAAAGTCCACGGAGACTCCAGGCTGTGTCTCTTCCAAGAGAATTTCATTTTTAATAAAAATAGACATAAAGTGATGGAAATTTTAAGACTATCAGAATTCCGATTCATTGGTAGTATTAGCTTATGTGTAGAAATGATAGTAATGATTAATGAACAGTAAACTGCACCATTAAACATTAATATAGTATGTAGTGACATGATCCAGAAATAATTACCTTTTTACTAACATAAATTAATGGGCCCTCTCAAGGTGATAAAACCTTGATGACAGCTGCCTTGTGTTTTTGTTTTTGTTTTAATACCGCACACACTTATTTTGGGACCTGGAGGTGCTGATATATTTGCAAGCCTAAGTTTTTACAGTCTAATACTAAAAAGCAGATTAAGCAAGTAAATTAATGTGTGAATCAGTCCTAAGACCGATAGCCGTTTTTCTCCCCTCTGCATTTGAAGTACAGAAGTTTAGTCTGGTTTTGTTTGAAGCATCCTGTCCTTAAGGCCGTCATCTCTGCACTTACTGTTTTGTTCTCATCTGTTTTTCCTGTATTAACAAATCTTTACCTCGATATTAGTAAAAACGTGCTTAATATAAAGACCAAATCATAGAAACCTGTAGGATAGGACTGATATTTTCTTTCCTTGTTTTTAGAGACAGAATGTCTCTGTGTAGCCCTGGCTGGTCTCACACTCCCAGAGATCCACCTTCCTCGCCTCCACAGTGCTAAGATTAAAGGCGTGCACCACCACGCCTGGCTGGTGCCTCTTTAACTGGAAGGCTCCCCAGCAGAGTGGTCCTGAGAGGCTTGGCTTTGCCCGGCTCAGTTTCTCTAAGAGTTAAGGCTCTGTGATGGAGGTGGCTGCTCAGCACAAGTCCTGGGAAAATACAGGGCTCACCACAGCTGGGATGAGGGTGGGAGTGAGTCAGAGGCTGGAGCTCCAGCAGGAATGCAACAAGAACGAGGAGGCAGGCTGCCTTGTCTTCTCCTAAGAAAACGGGCTTTCCCTGTAGATCTCCTGAGTAAGACAAGCCAGATATACTCGGGGATAAGTTAATATATCAGATGAGGCAGCACTTAGTCAGTACAGGCTAGTACAACCCGCACAGAGAAGTGGGGGCTCCTCTGAGCTTAGCTGAGCAGGTCCCTTGATGATGACAGCCTTCAGCACGTGTTGTATCCTGGTCACTGTTATTCTGGTTTGGTTGTTCCCTCAGTTGGCTGTATAGAGTCATCTTGGAAATTCTTTCTGCTCTCATGACTTTTTCTCGGGGAATTTGTATTCTTCATAGGTAGAGCATGTAGCTAACAGAATCTTTGCAAAGAAAAGATTCACTAGGATAAGAATTCCTGGTAAGAAGACTTTTCCTTTGGAAATTTTCTGTTGTTTTCTATGGTTCACTTAGTGTTGTTTACACAATTTAAGGAGATTACATTCATTTCTCATAACTGGTTTATTATAAAACACCTTAGGTCTCTACTTACAATGAATATGAATGAATTGGTTCATTTCTAGTCTCTGCATTCAGTGGTCCTTTTATAGTGAAAACTCATATCCTCAGTTTGGGAACATTTCTTTCAATTAGTTGGTGGTTTTGTCTTTCATGTAGGATCCTTGTGATCCAGATGTTCTGCTTCTGGGACTGTTTTTGTTTGTTTCTTCATTTTCCTCATATTTTCTTTGCTGTTTTTCATCCTTTTTGCTCTGTTGTTACATACTCCATTCTGCCTGCTGAATTTTTATTTTGCTATCATGTTTCCAAGAGTTCTGTTTGTTCCCTGGGTAGTCCTTTGGTGTTTTCATAGTATCCCATTTCATAGGGTAGTGTCCTCAGGGGGAGGGGGTTTGTTTGTTTGTTTGAGGGTTTGTTTTTGTTTTTTGCCTTGTTTTGGTGCTTATTTTGAGTTCCTATTCTTCACCAGGCCATATAGCTCTTCATCTCCATTTCCATTTGTTTTAATCTCTCTTTCCTAGTAGAGGCTTTCACCAAATTCTTAACCCTCTGGATGGGGGAAGAGACTAGGAGGTAGGATTGTAGCTTAACGGTCGGGCACACACTTATCACATGTAAAGCCCTGGTCTTATGCCCAAACATGAAATGATAAATGATAGGTGTAAATGACTAAGAAACTACTTTGGAAGCTTCATGGATATGTTTGGAGTCCAACAGTTCCAAACCGTCAACTTAACTGTAGGACAGTGGTGGTCTTAACTGTTACTGTCTTGGGCCTTCTCCTTGAGTTTGTCAGGTCCCCAGAGGTTTCACTCATCCTATTTATATGGAAAGGGCCTGGGTGCCAAGGGAGAGAAGAGGGCTGGGGTTTAATGGTGACTTTCGGTCAGCCTGGTGTTATGTGGTTACGACCCATTATGTGTAGGAGTTCTCCACTGTTCTCCCACAGTGGGCCAGACTTTTCTTCCACAGGCATTGAGAAAGGATTCGTCTGCTCCTAAAGAGCTTCCAACCCACCCTTCTATTTACTTTCAGCCCTTTTCTTCATGTTACCTATACAGTGTTGGAGATCCTAAGCATCTGGATTTTTGTGGTACAAATCAGGCTTTCCCTTCCTCCATGAATTGGCCATCTGCGGTCTTCTTAGTTTGTTACTACTGATCCATCTGCTCTTCAGCCTACAAAACTCTGTTGCCTCCTTTCCTAGTTTCCACATTTATATGATTATACATGTAAAAGTGAAATTAATTTGATGAAATGTAATTCAGAATTCAAAAGGGAACATGTTCGGTTTATCATTAGGCAGCCCTCCAGCATTGAATACTTAAAGTAGAATGTGTAGTCAAACTTGAACTTTAAGAAAGCGTATCTTTTCTCCTTTTTTATTATCTAGTTACAATTGTATTTTTTATTTGATCATCCAAGTTCCTTAACAAATATGCCACACTTTAAAAAATATTCTTTTTTTTTGACAGTTTGATACATTCATATAATGTATTTGGGTCACGTTCATGACCTCTTTACCCTTTCACTCCCACCAGACCTTTCTTTCCAAGTTGTCTTCTATTCTGATGTCTTTTGTTGTTATTGCTGTGACCCACTGAGTTTAATTATGGCTGCTTACATGAACTTGAGTGGGGAATTACTTACTGAAGTATGGACAATTTGCAAATGGCTATACTGCTAAAGAAAATGTCTGTCCTTCTCCCAGCAACAATTCATTGCTAATAGTTCCTCAGGGAGCTTAGGAAGCCCTACCCCAATTCCCTCCATGCTAGAATGTTCCAGGCTCCATCTTGCACATACCCTATGCAGGTAATCAGAGCTGTTCTGAGTTTGTTAGTGTGACAGTAGTGCCATGTCGAGAGCAGAGTGTCACAGCATTCCTCCCCATCCTCTGACTCGTCCATTCTCTCTACGTCCTCTTTCTCTGTGTTCCCTGAGCCTTTGAGGGAAGTGTATATCGTAGATTTGAACATAACTTCCTCTTAATTCTGACTCCAGACAACTTTTGAATACTAGGAAAACATTGTAAAGCTAAGGCAAGATGATTACAATTTTGTCAATGAATAGGAGGGATAAGAAAACAAAATCAGTCCAAGCAGTAGAAGAAGAAAGATAATCAACATAAAATACACTTATTTTACTTTCAGAATATAAAGTGGAAAGAAGCCTGTGGTCTTGATGACGAGAATCATGTCCAATTTTAGTTTACTAGACAGTGCGCCTCTGTGTCCCTAGGCTGGCCTCACCTTCTTCAGTCCTAGGACTACAGACATTCACCACCACACCCAGATGAAAATGTAAAACTTGAAAGAGTAATGATAGGACTTTATTAAACAAATCCTATAATACATTCTATTGTATAGCCATATTTTTAGTAAGACTGTGCAGAGATATTTGTAATAGATTTTAAAACTGAAAAATAGGTTCCATGGTATGTGTTATAAAAATTGAATGCATCTGTGTGTCTTGAGAAACATCTGTTAAAACATGTCTCACTTGGGACCGGGCCACATGCTTCCCAAGATAGTTGTGAATGTGGCCCAACACTTTTGTACATGGCAACATCACTGTGTCAGAGAGTAGGACACCTGTGATAGGAATGCGCCTCAGGATAGAGTGCTTGCCTAGCAGGCACAGGTCCTGAGTTTAATCTTTGGCATTGAATAAAAATAGCTAGAAAAATAAAATGAAAAATGGTAAAAATGCTGTGTTAGTTGGTGTGCTAAGAATATATGGGATTTTGGGCCAGGCCTTTAGGACAGGTCCGTAGTAACTGTTGCTTGGGAGTCTGAGGCAGGAAGACCACAAGTTCAAGGTCAGCCTGGGTAATCAAGTGAGACCCTGTCTTAAAAGTGAAAAAAGGAGAGCTGGAGATACATCTCGTGCTAGATTACTTGTCTGTTTCCTGCCCACAGACACAAGAAAGGGGTCAGGCAGTATAGTACTTTATGTTAGGTTTACATGTCTATGGAAACTTACGAATAACTAGGGTAGAAATCACTAAGTCAGCTTATTATGTTTGCCTTTAAAGGATGCATGGAAGAAGACCTGATTCTGTAATTGCTTCAGATATTCAAACAGCTTTCCATGGAATTAAGATGAGACATTGAGCTCATAGTAACTTTATGGCTGAACCTTTCAAACTAAAGAGGACAATATCCTTCCTTAGTTTCCTCTTAGATTCTGATGTTATAAACAGGACAACCTTTGTGACTCTGCAGATAGTCTAGCACCTCATTTAGAAAACCAGGTAAACATAACATGAAGTGACCAGAGAGAATAGGACTAATAAGGAAAGGTGTTGTAGCCGTCTCAGAAAAGAAAACTTTTAGTTTTAATCTATGTGCTGAAGATAACTTGTCTTCCAACGATCTGTCCCCAGCTTCCCTGGAACATCCACTTCTGCTGTGCGTCTCTCCAAACTGACATTCAGCACTACAGCTCTCGCTCCGACCCCAGCTGTGCCAGACCTTGTCTCGCTTTCATTCTCTTCCAGTTGGCATATTTGCCACTTCTGTCACCTTGAATTCCTCTCTTCAGCTAGTCATTCAAAAAGCCCTTCCTTACCACCGACTACCCTATCTCTGGCCTTTATCACCTTACCCTGACCACTAGAGGGGCTTTCTCATGGTCCCCCACCTCCCGTTTTCTTCCTCTGAGATGTATGTCTCTTATTCAGCCACTAAAGCGATTCATCTAAAATGGAAACTTCAACATGCTATTTGATTAAAAACAAAAACACAAAACAAAACAAAACAAAAAAACCACAGCATTCCTCCTATATTCTCAGAATAGATGAAAGTTGTTTTGTTTTTCAGACAGGGCTCGAATGGTAGCTTAGGCTGGCATTGCTTAAACTTGCAGCAATCCTCCTGCCTCAGCCTCTTTAGTATTGATAGTATGAGCAGATGTCGTTCTGACTGATTAAAATGTAAGATTTTTGTTTGTTTATTTTGAGACAGCATCTCACTGCACCCTTGACTGATGTGGAACTTACAGAGATGTGCCTACATCTGCCTACTGAATACTGGCTTTAAAGGCATGTGCCACTGCCTGGCTTGAAAGCTTTTTAAGGTGACATATAAAGAGGTTTTTATGACTAGACCATTGAAGCCTTTTTGAACCTCTGTATCTCCGCTTCTGACATTGAGCAGTGGTGTGTGTCTTTCCCTCTCTTACAGGCACACACGCATGCACGCTGGCACGCATCTTAAAATACCACCTGTTAACCAGTTTAGTGTTTTTTTTTTTTTTTCTGAATGGGAGGGATTGAAATTATTAATTACTTTCTTATTAATGAAAAGACATGCTTGTAATTAGTCTAAACTAGACTATTAAAATATACATATTTTAGAATGTGTTGTTCTAGACTTAGTAAGTCCTATTTGCCCAAATTTGAAAAGTTAAGGTTTTAAAACATGGTTTTTCTGAAAACTTTTATGCTTAAGGCCAGCATGTCTATTGTTGACCTTGGATGAATTAATCTCTTAGAATGTTTTTGTTTTTAAGTAAAGATAATTCTTATTACTCAGCCTTTAATTTAAAAAAAGAAAGAAAATTGGATAGAAAAGCAGGCAGGAAAATGTGGAGCACCATATGAATGAAGTGGCCTTCAGAGGATGCCTGGGTTGCGTGTATTGATGCTACATGAGATGACAGGCTTTTTTCTTTTTATTGTCACCTGGGACAAGCTTAAAAGTAGAGGGGAGAAGAATTTGTATAGGGTTTTCATTTTTTTTTCACTGATTTCTTTCACATTGTTGAAATACTTATCAAGCAGGAAAGTCATATTTTTGCTAATTAGAAGTTACTTAATATTGAACCTGAGTAGTCTCACGCAGGTTCTGTGATGGTAATTGCTTTCCCTGTTTCTATAGGTATCCATGCCAGCAGCTCATGCGACATCATCCGCTCCCACTGTAACCTTAGTGCAGCTGCCCAATGGGCAGACCGTCCAAGTTCATGGAGTTATTCAGGCGGCCCAGCCATCAGTTATTCAGTCTCCACAAGTCCAGACAGTTCAGGTATGTGTATAAAAAGTTCTGCATATGCTTTAATAACTTGTTTATAGCCATTTCTGTCTCCTTTTATTAGTTGTGAAAATAAGGACACATCCAGTTTAGATTTATTATACTTCATAGTAAAGGAGTATATTGATTCTGTATAGATCTGTTTTATATGTAAGGACAGACCTAAAGGAAATTACCTTATTTTTTAATCTACAGAAGAAAAAGCATTTATTTAGAGAGATAGCAAATACATGTGATAAATGGAAATATTTGGGAAAGACTTACTGTACTGGTGTACCTCAATTAAGGAACATGAACCAAAGTCTGTATGGGGGAAGACTTGATAAAAATTGATGACCTTACCTGAGATAGAATTTGTACTTAAAGATCACATCAGACATGATATTGGCCGTTTAGAGCTTTTAGGTAGAGTATATAACTTTTAAATAATAATGTGTTCAGGAGGTACATCGGAAGGATGTTAACTGTATCACATGTACTGGCTGATTCTTTGGAGAGTGTGTTCCTTTGGGGTAGAAGGGAGTTCAGACACTCTAGACTTCTGAAGGTGACTGCATAGGCCTAGGGCCCAAGAGCGGTAGCAGTGTAATCTTTGCAGTTCAGCTGATTGAAGAAAAAAAACAAAGACTGAACATTCATGCAAGTAGGCCATAACCCCAGCCTCCCGTTTCATATTTTTTACTTCACAGTCTTCCTGTAAGGACTTAAAAAGACTTTTCTCCGGAACTCAGGTGAGTCCTAGGTCCTAGATTTGAAGAAAACTATTTTTAGAAAGGAAGGTGAGAAATTATTTATGTCTTTGTCCTTCTCTATGAACATGGAATTTCAAGATTGAGTCAAACTCTCGGCCTGAGTATTGTACCTACTCATTGCTTGGTTATTGCTTAATTTCTCTATGCTGTTTCTCCTCCAACTGGTAGTCCAGAATTGCATGAACACTGAAAAAAAGGAAGGAAGCCGTACCTCCTGGGGGCTGCACAGTTAGAAGTGAAGCCTGATTGCTGACATTCTGTGTGGCTAGCCAGAGTATGCCTTTCTGGTACCGTGACCTGGTGATCCTGAGAACTAAGCAGTCTAATTCTTTCCTGTGGAACGCCTTCGTCTCCCTTCCTTCCCCACACCCTTCCCACTTGAAAGAAAGTTTCCAGAGTCAACAAGCCTCTCCTTTGCTTCTGCGTTTATTATATGGTGTACCTTTGATTTCTCTTGCTCAGCCGTAATGTTTGTGATGAGAGCTGTTGCTTTTCCTTGTATGGTAGCCAGAACTGATTGACATTGGCAGGGGGAGGGTGCGTCCTCCTTTGTCCTGGAACCATTCTGTCAATGTCATCAAAACCCATGTCAAGTTTTGTCAGCTTTATGCTGTGGTATTGAGCTGCTGTTACCTTTTGTCCTTTTTTCTCTCCTTTGTGCTTGTGGTTGGCTTTAACACTTTGTGGGTAGAGAACTGTTATCGTGTGAAATCCTGAAGTTAGCAACTTCCTGAAGATACTGGGAATGGACTTTATTAACAAGTTATGACAGTAGTATTCAAATAAAGGCCAATTTCTAGAAACCACAATGATAAGAAGTAGTCTTGACTTAGTTTTTGTTTCATTGAATGCTACCTTGTCATCCTCCATCATTACTAATTCCATACTGAATTTTTCTCAGAACATAATGGAGAGAACTTGGTCTGCTAGTCAAGAGTTTTAGAGATCAGACCTACTTTGTTTGGATTGTAATAAGTCAAGTGACATTGAACACATTGGCCCTTTCTTTTTCACTATAGAAGGTTTTAATTAAAAATAAAACTAGGCCACAAGATGTATATTACAATTTTTAATTAAGAAAATGTGGTTTTGATTGTTGCTTGTATTCTTAATCTAATTTTGAGGCAACATAACTTAAACCCGGGTAGTAAATGTCCTTAACTTTGTTAGAAATATGTATTTATCTTTTCAAGAATATTTTCATCACAATGAGGTATATAATTTTTAATATATATATATATATATAAAAGAGGAAAGTCAGACTCCTTGAAGCCTGAACTATATGGAAATGTGTGTGTGTGTGTGTGTGTGTGTGTGTGTGTGTGTGTGTTTCTTTTTTAATGTTAGATACTCTAAACCAGGAGAATCTGTTAAACTTGGATGGTTATTTGAGCCAGCTAACAATGGTTAGTGTTAACCAGGAAGTAGTGGTTTATAAGAAGTTATTAAGCAGAGAGTGAAAGTGTCCCTCAAACTTCTAGACGGTGGAATGTTAGTGTTATATAACAAAGTTCCCAAAATATGCAAGGTATACGTCTTTTAATGGAAGAATAAGAACAGGGGGACTTGGGTTGATATCAGAAACTGAGCTGCAGTAATATGTCGTGTACAGCTCCACTTTGCTGCCTTAATTTATTCTTGCATGTATAAATCACATCTCATAGATAATGTGAGAATCCTTGCAAAAATAATGGCACTTTCACAGTGTATACAGGGTTGGTAGTGGCACTTACCAGTTTGGGCCACATTTCAGTGTAGTGCTGTCTAAATGTACCAGAAAGGATTTATGTATTTTATTACTTTAAATTATTACATCCATTTCTTAACAAATGTTAATTGATGACATACTGTGTGCCAGTCATTGTTCTAGGTGCTGTCAAAGGCAGCAGTGAACAAACAGTACATCTCTGTTCTCATGAAGATCACATTTGAGTGAAGAGAGACAGACTATGAGAAAATAAAATATGTCAGGTGAGGATCAGTGCTCAGAGGTCAATAACACAGGGGAAAGGGTAGGGAAAGAGGCGAAGGGAAGGTGCTGCATTCATCTAAGGTGGCTGGGGAACACAGTGAGTAGACACCAGAAGGCAACAAAGGCAGCTGAGCCAAGCTATTGATAAAAACAGTCCAAAGATGTGGACATGGGTATGTTTGGAATTTGAAAGAATAGCATGATTAGAACTGCTGGTCCCCTAAGTAGAGTAAGGAGGAGGAGGAAAACAGCTGGAGACTCCATGTTGATAGACTCTTCTTGAATGCTTTGTGATGTGATGGGGACAGCAGTAAACACCTTATACAACATAGTATAGTAAACACCTTATACAACATAGTGTGGTTCTGTGGTCAGTATACAGCATCGCTGTCGTCTGATTTAAGAATGGGCTGTGGGGGGCTTTTGTTTTGTTTACCCAACACAAAAGTATTCCAGAGTTTCTGATCTTGGTGATGGCAAGCAAGGTCTTTGAAGGGATATTTTACCTGGTAGATTTTTTTTTTTTTTTTTTTTTTTTTTAAAAGAAATCCATTTGTACTATCATTTCTTGGGGGTAGGGGGAAGGTTAGCCACAAATGAAAGAATAATTACTTTTTAGAAGAAATTTAAGCTGTGGAGAGAAATTTGAAGATGGTTTTTAAACTTTTTTCATGGTTAACAATTAAAAACTCTGTACACTTTAAAACCTTAGACTTTTCTCAGTTTTCCAGAAGTCTCAGTCTCAGTAGCTGCTGAACTTCCCTGATAATATGAAACTAGCTGGGCATGGAGACCACATCTTAAACACTGGCTTCACGAGGCAGAAAGGGGGATGGATGTCTGTGAGTTGAAGGCAGGCCTGGTCTACAAGGCAAGGTCCAGGCCAGCCAGAGCTATATATAATGAGATCCTGTTACAAAAAAGAAAAAAGCCATACCTCCTTGCTAGAGCAAAATAACCAGTTTAGATCCAGAGATCAAATACACTGGATAAATCTCATTGACAGCTTACCTCATTGATAGAAATGAAAAAAAAAATTTTAAGCACAGCTAAAAGGCGCTTAGTTTTCTTAATCCCTACATTTAGAGTTCTCTTTTAAACTAGTAGATATCCAATCACATTTCCAGAAATTTAAGCCTAGGTGGACAGGGTATAAGTAAGTACTGCTGTATAGGCAGCTCTCGCAGGCTCTGCCTCAATGCTGGAAATTAAAGGCATGCACATCCATACCTGACCAGAATCACTGTTGAAAGACGTTAATGAGGGTGGTGGTGGCGCATGCCTTTAATCCCAGCACTTGGGAGGCAGAGCCAGGCAGATCTCTGTGAGTTCGAGGCCAGCCTGGTCTACACAGAGAGATCCAGGACAGGCACCAAAACTACACAGAGAAACCTTCTGTCTCAAAAAACAAAACAAAACAAAACAACAAAAAAAAGACGTTAATGACATTTTTCCCCTTCCTTCCTTCCTTCCTTCCTTCCTTCCTTCCTTCCTTCCTTCCTTCCTTCCTTCCTTTCTTTTTCAAATGATATTTCAATGAAGCACATTTAAGGACATTGTTCTTTTAGTATTTATTATTTATGCCTATCCTAAGAACTTCTTTATAAATAACATTTAAAATTTACAAATATATATATCCTTATGTGAGATTTCCTTATTTGCCTGCATGTATGCCTGTACAAGATGTGCATGCCTGGTACCTGTGGATGCCATAAGAGGGTGTCCTTGGGACTGGAGTTACAGGTGGTTGTGAGTTGCCATGTGGGTGCTGAGAATTGAATCAGATCCTTTAAAAGAGCAGCTGGTGCTCTTACCTGAGCCATTTCTCCAAACCCCAGTTTCCTTGTTTGTAAGGGAGATAAGCAGAGCAAGTTTTAAGATCAGTATTCTAGGCTTTACTAAGCTTTTTTGAGTGAAAAATTATCTAAACCAGGAGTCTTAACTGTAGCCAATTACAACACTTTTAAGTTTGCAAAAGGATTTTATAGTTTTAATATTTCTTTATTTCTATAACCACTATGTAGTTGTTTTGAAATGTCAAATTTTAAAAATAAATAATAGTTTGGGTTTTTAAAATGTCTAGACTGTTACCAACGGCCAAAGCTAAAGACCTGTTTAAGGAACTTGGGGAGACAGACGTTAGTGGTCATGTCAGCAGGTGAGGACATGTCAGGGCGAGTTCTGCTGATGGAGTGTGATGATCATGGAGTCTGTATTTGGGTTTTAATTCTTTTTTTTTTCCTTTTTTTTTTTTTTGGTTTTTCGAGACAGGGTTTCTCTGTGTAGCTTTGCGCCTTTCCTGGAACTCACTTGGTAGCCCAGGCTGGCCTTGAACTCACAGAGATCCGCCTGGCTCTGCCTCCCGAGTGCTGGGATTAAAGGCGGGCGCCACCACCGCCCAGCTGGGTTTTAATTCTTATATGTTTATGAATACTTATTAAATTGGATTTTGATATTTTTATTAGTGTGAAATCATGGATCCTGTGTGGGTTTTTTTTCTTTGATTTCATTTTTCCAGAGCAGCTTGTTTCCTAGTGAATTGGAGAGTTAGAGTTTCCCATGTAGTCCTGGCCCCGTGCACAGCTCTTTCATGTTAACACCCTACAGTGCTCCATGTGCTTCAGCTGCACCATCCTCATCTAACTCCAAGTATAAAGATGGCACACAGGCTTCTCTCAGTGTTGTACATTTTATAGCCATGTGGTTGGGTTTTTTCATTGAGTTCATTCTTTTCTGTCAAAATTTGGAGAAGGGCAACACAATCCACTTGAGTTGGTGTAAGGGACAAAGCTACAACTGAAAAAGCAGTATTTCACCTCAAAACCAGTGTGTGCTTTGTTTACTAATTTATACATTTTGACTTTGTTGTTGAATCATACATCCCAGGTTGGCTATGTACCTACTATATAGCATGGATAACCTTGAACTACTTACTGATCCTCCTGCCTCCACCTCCCCAGTGCTAGGTTTACAGTCATAAGCCACCATACCTACTTTCATATGGTGCTGGGGATCAAACCCATGGTTTTTGTTCATACTAAGCAAACACTACCAACTGAGCTACATCCCCAAGCCCAGTATGTAAGTATCTAGCTCATCGAGCTTGTTTTCGTGAGTTTCAACGGGAGTGAGGTCTTCTGTGTTCATGTGTGTCCTTAAGATCTTGATAGCTGTTAAGAGCAAGGCATGGTGGTACATACCTATAACCCCAGCACGTGGAAGCAGGGCTGGGAGAATTGTCTGTTTGGGGCCAGCCTGCATGTGGAGTTCCTTTGGAATTTCTCTTTTGTCTGAATATAGTTTTCCTTATTGCTGCTATTGACTATTTTGAGGTGGTACTAACCCACACAGGCCCTCTTGTCTTGTTTAAGTCTGCTTCTCAGTATGACAGCATCATGTGTAACTCATGGAAGTAAGCACATGAGGCCCTTACAGTGTAGGCTAGAAACACTTGATAATATAAATTTTATAAACAAGCATCCACAGATGAGTGGACTTTGAATCTAGAGTGGTCTAAAGTGCTCCAAGATTGTTGCTTCTAGCAACACTGACTCTGGGACCACCAGGATTTTATGTTGGTAAAGTCTAAAGTGGAAGTATTGAGTGAACGGGGGCCACACTCCTTAGCTTGGTGGCCACAGTGAGTTAGTTGCCTGCTCTGCTTGTGTCTCAGTTCTTCTGTCTTCTATGAGCATGAGACCAGGACTCTTCTGGTACCTGGTGTTTACTGTATGAGATAATGAACTGTATAGATGTGTTAGCATGATATCTGGCATAATAAGTTATTAGTAAATTCTAGTTTCTGCTACCCCACATAGTCTTTAATCCTCATTTTCCAGTCTAAGGGCCCTTAACAGAAATGCATAGCTCATTACCTTGAAGTTTTACTCAAAAATAATTGTAGAATGCCAACTTTGAAGCACGTTTATGTATAGTAAAGGATGTTTACTGACTTGCAGGAAAACAGTGTCTTTGTTAGGATTGCTATTGCTGTGATGAAACACCATGACCAAAGCAACTTGGGGAGGAAAGGATTTATTTGGCTTACACTTTCATATCACTGATCATCGTCAAAGGAAGTCAGGACAGGAACTCAAACAGGGCAGGAACCTGGAGGCCATGGAGAGGTGCTGCTTACTGACTTGTTCCCTGTGGCTTGCTCAGCCTGCCTTCTTACAGAAACAGGACCACTAGCCTAGGGGTGACCCCACCCTCAGTGGGCTGAGCCCTCCTATGTCAATCATTAATTAAGAAAATGTCCCACAGGCTTGCCTACAGCCCAATCTTTTGAGGTATTTTCTCAGTTGAGGCTCCTTCCTCTCTGATGACTCCAGCTTGTGCAAGTTGATATAAAACTAGCCAGGACAAATAATCTACAGTGTGATAAAGAATCACTGACTTAATTGTACATCTGTAAATATGTGTTTGCATAACAATTATAGGAAAACATATTGTTAGAGACTTAGGGCTAACTATTTGTTCTTGTTCTACTGTCAGAAAACTTATTTTGGTTGGCAATTCTGTTCTAACAACTGCAAGAAATAATTGCTGTTAGTGATATATTCAGGATTGGTTGCTTGGGAGAAATTCAAAGTCATTTTTAGGACAAATGTTTCCTTGTCATTTTAGTCTGTAGGAAATGAGTTTTACTGGTATAGTTGTCTCCATTAAAAACTAAAAGTGTATGTAAGAGTTATATATACATTCTTTGTATTGGACTTAAATATTTTATGGGAACTAAATTTGATAATCAAGATAAAGTTGTTCTTTATGTTTTCAGATTTCAACTATTGCAGAAAGTGAAGATTCACAGGAGTCTGTGGATAGTGTAACGGATTCCCAAAAGCGAAGGGAAATCCTTTCCAGGAGGCCTTCTTACAGGTACATACTTTAACAGTTAGTCAGAGACCTGCAGATATTGGGTGTCAGAACACCGCTAAAACTGCTCAGGCCAGTACCGTGTAGATTATTTCTCTGGAGTTACTTCTCATATAAGTTGATGTCTACTGTACAAAATAAGACTACTTCTTCCTCTAAACCAGTGGTTCTCAACCTGGGGGTCGTAGCCCCCAAATGACCGTTGGAATGCACGGATATTTACATTACAGTTCATACACTTGCAAAATGGCAGTGCTGAAAGAGCACTGAGACAGATGTTATGGTTGTGGTCACCACAGCCTAAGGGGCACAGCATCGGGAAGGTTGAGAACAGCCGCTCTCAATAGTTGTGGGAAGACAGTTTCCCCCTCATTCTGTTTTTGTAGCTGTGCTGACTGCTGCTCTCCCTTTTAATTTGGGATACACTTGAATTATAGCATTGTTCTGGGTATACACTAGTGATCTACTTAGCTATACATTTACAGGTGTTTTCTATGTCGTGGTACTTAGCGAACACCTGTATTTAACAGTTTGCAGGGTAGTGCTTTGCTCACATCCTCTAGTTTGGGTTCAACCTTGTCTATGCCTTGCCTCCTTGAAGAAAGGTCAAGAACAGTATGTATATCAGTTGGCTCCATGTTAAGTATATCTAGAAACAACATGCCTACTACTCTCTGAAGCTTACTCTAGAATTCAGTAAACTTCACAATTTTACAGTTACCTTCCCTATTTATCTTCCCTATAAATGCCTATTTATCTAAGCTCCTATTATTTGTCATTTATTTTAGATTTATTTTGTTTTATGTGTATGAGTGTTTTGTCTGCCTGTGTCTATATACCAGTCGTATGCATGGTGCCAACAGAGGTCAGAAGAGGATACTGGATTCCCTAGAACTGGAGTTAGACATGGTTATGAGCTGCCCTGTGGATGCTGAGAATCAAACCCGGGTCCTATAGAAGAGCAGCCAATGCTCTTAACGACTGAGCCTTCTCTCTAGCCTTGTTCCTTTTTTTAAAGCATAGTTGATACTTTACCTTCCTCCATGTACTTCACTTGTAGTTGCTACTAAGCTTTTTTTCTATCCTCACAAATTATTACTTCTCAATATTATTAGTCAATTGATTTTGAGGTCTTAAGAAATTTTATGCTGTGGGACATATATTATAGGCAATATGTATAATCTAATTTTTTTTATTTTGTTTATATGAGTGTTTGAATGTATTTCTGTGTACATGGGCATAAAGTACCTGGAGGGACTAAAAAAAGATGCCAGATCCTCTGTGACTGGAGTTATAAACAGTGTGAGCTGCCATTGCTGCTGGAAGTTGAAGCTAGTAACTGCTGAGCCATTTCTCTAGCCCTTTTCTTTTGTTTTAAATATAGCAGGTGTTAGATTCTGAGGACATTGAAGTATGTCTCATGTTAGTATATAATACCATTGATCCTGAAGCAAATCCAACAAAGTATTAAGAAACAAGTCACACGAGTTCTGTAAACCTTATGCAAATCATAGCTGCAAGTCAGCCAGATGGCCCCAGCAGATAAACATGCTTGCTTATTCCTAGTGACTTGAGTTCCATCTATGTAAGGGTGGAAGGAAAAAACCAACTTCAGATTTGTCCTGTGGCCTCCACACAAATGCTTCCTACCATATTCACACTAAACAAACAAACAAACAAACAACAACAACAAAAAACCCACAAAGATACCAGCTTTATATTGAAGACAAAATTTGCCTTAATTTTTTCTGGCCCAAATCCTAGCAAATGTTATTTAAATAAATTTTGCTTTTAATAATCAAACAAAAACTCTAGAGACCAAACATGTAAAGAAAGGATTATAATGGTTATTACTTTGCCTTATAATGAGACTTTCACACTGGGGTAATATTTATATGAAGTTTGAGTTCCTGAAAAGTAGCCTTTATATCTAGATTACAGCAAACTGTCTAACAGAAGCTTATAACATGTTTGCATGGTTGGAAAAATGAAATTGATTCATAATATAAAATAGGTTTTTATTAGAACAACCGATCCTTAAAAAGCAGTTGATTTGTAGGCAACAGGAAGGTGCTCCATTTGGTTTTATTTGACTTGGTATTTTTACCAGTAATTTGTAGGTGGAAGTTTCTCTCCTACCTCCTGTTCCCAAATACCTGGCAGCTACTTCTTAAGTAATTGACTCCAAGGCTTAATATTACTTATAAATGCTCAGCCAGTAGCTCAGGCTTATTACTAACCAGCTCTTACACTTAAATTAACCCATAATTCTTATCTATGTTTAGCCACTTGGCTTGGTACCTTTTCTCAAAAAGGCATTCTCATCTTGCTTCCTCTGCATCTGGCTGGCAACTCCTTGACTCCACCCTCCTTTTCCCCAGCATTCTGAGTTTGGCTTTCCTGCCTATCTTCCTGCCCGGCTGCAGGCCAATCAGTGTTTTATTAAAGTGACAAATCTTTTTTTTTTCCTTTTTTTTTTTTGAGTGACAAATCTTTACAGTGTACAAGAGGATTATTCCACAGCATTTCCCCCCTTTTTGTCTAATTAAAATGGAAGGTTTTAACTTTAACAAAGTAAGATTATATATTTTTAAAAAAGACAGCTAATAAGTAAGAATTATAGTAACACTAATCCATTTGCATTTGGCAAAATTAGAGAAAATACTTAATTATCTTGGTTAGTCTAAAGTTTTATGTCTAATTTCTCTTTTATTATAACTAAAGAAAACTATGACTGTAACTATCTAGTCTTCAACTCCATCAAAGACTCCAGAAGGATGTAATGTTACTTAATGACAGGGACATCAGGCTGCCTGGACAGTCACCCAAAGTTCCTCTGCAACATTGGGGCATCTGTCTTTGGCCTACAGGCCTATCATACCTGACAGACTTATTTTGAAGCAGAAATTTTGAAGAACTGTCCACCTTGTCTTGGCAAAGTTTTGCAGTCGCTTTCTTTGTGTCCTGCTTGTCCAGTTTGTACAGCATACTGTCAGTAGTCAGGGCAAGGGCACTTTCTTTGCCCATATGGCTAGCTTTTGCCATAAAGAAAACAAATGCCATATGGAGTTTCTTCGATGCCCGTCATCTTCTTTGAAGTAATTGGTGCTGCCAGAAGCTGTCTCACTGTCCAGAAAAGTCTAAGTTCTTAAAACATTTTAAATGCCATATTCTTAGGTCTTTGAAGTGTTTGAAGATTGCCTGTCTATATGAAATATATCTGTATGACCTTGAAAACATAACTTAACATGCCTGTAAGTTTGCTATTATAGATGACTAGTAGTCTGTATTTCCTAATTATATATTTCATTTTTAAATGATCTGCATAAACATAATACTCTAAATAAGAGTTTGAAATATACATACAGTGTAACAAAATTAACTTTAAATTTGTATCAATAAACTAAAATTCATACTGATGTAAAATATGTAAGATTAACATCTGTTCCCATTAGAGATTTTTCAGGGGGTCTTCCTCGATCAAATCTGATTTTTCTTAACACAGAATGAATCCACAGCCTCTCATTTCCTGTGGAAATAAAAGCAGAACTTCTTTCCCAAAGTAACATATCTTTTGACTTAAATTTTGAAGTCAAGACATTTTCAAAATACATAGGTTGGATTAATCCAGCAACATTTATAATCAAATGTCTCTTAGCAGCTGTTGCTCCTTCCTCAGCTGCCAGACAATTCAAAGACAACACAATAGCTTACAGTATCCAGACTGTGTATTTTCCATCTTTACATGGCTCTTTTTTATATTACTTTACTCCCTTTTAAGGACTTTAACTTTATTATTTTAAAACTATATTTTTTATGACTGTCTATACTTTCTCTTTACTCTCCCAAGCCTACGTACTTTTTTTTTTTTTTTTTTTTTTTTTTTTTTTTTTTTTTTTTTTTTTTTTTTGGTTTTTTCGAGACAGGGTTTCTCTGTGTAGCTTTGCGCCTTTCCTGGGACTCACTCTGTAGACCAGGCTGGCCTCGAACTCACAGAGATCCGCCTGCCTCTGCCTCCCGAGTGCTGGGATTAAAGGCGTGCGCCACCACCGCCCAGCTGCCTACGTGTATTTTTAAACACACTGTAACCCACTCAGAGGTTTTGTTTTGTTTTGTTTGTTTGTTTGAATCTGTCTTTACTGCATATTTCTATCTTTTTCTGACCACATGAGCATTTAAACTGCTAAGCAGTCATGACTAGGAATAAAGCTGTGGCTTTGGTTGCTGGCTCCACCCCAATCCTTGGTTCCTTGAGAAACTAATTTCATGGCAGAGGCACTTTGACCTCCAGCTCTGAAAGCCATGTTTACTGCTCCAGCTCTGAGAAGGTTTTTGGTCCATGCTGCCACCGAGTATCATGCCACATGCTGCTTATAAACTTTGTTAAGTGTTTGGTAGCAGGGCCTCTTGAAAAGAGCCACCCAGCTAACACACACCGTCCAACTCTAGTCATAGAGTGCAGCACTCTCTTCTGGTCTCTGTAGGCACTAGGCACATGGAAACAAAACACCCAAAGGCCTAACATTTGAAACAAAAACCCGGGCAGTTTATTTATTTTAGCCCCCCCACACACACCTACTTCTTGTTGGAGTTTACCATATAATTCATGTGTTTTAAACTTTTGTCATATACATTAGCAGTTTTCTAATGTTTATTTTTTATACTTAGTGAATTTTTTCTTAATTAAAATAGCTCCTTATTTTTCTAGGAAAATTTTGAATGACTTATCTTCTGATGCACCAGGAGTGCCAAGGATCGAAGAGGAAAAGTCGGAAGAGGAGACGTCAGCCCCCGCCATCACCACTGTGACGGTGCCGACTCCGATCTACCAGACCAGCAGTGGGCAGTACAGTGAGTGATAACTCTCTCTGTGGGGAAGTGAGAGGGAAGCTGCTGCAGTCTCTAAAGAAACGGCAAATGCCAAGGCTTTTGCTGCCGTTGCTGTTTGCTGTGTTATCAGAAATCGGTAATGAAAAGGCTAGGAGTACGTGAGTGTGTAAGTCAGTAAGTCAGTTACATTTTCTTCAGTTTAGTATAGATTCCTGACACAGTCTGAAAGTTTTTGAAGGACTAAATATCTAGATTTAATTCTCATAATGTTAAGATATGTTTTCTTCAGATAATGAAGATGAAGACCAAAAGTAGTTCTGTTATTTTAACTATTTTTATTTAATCCTACCTCCTAAAAATAGCATTTAAAAAATCTTTGTGTTTGGTGTTTCAGGTAGGTGTGGCTTGGTTATAGTCTGCCGTTGTGGTCAGTGTAGTGAATGACGACACTGGAAACATAAGAACTGCTAAAACTGACAATCCTGACACTGCTTAGTTTACAAAAGTCCTGCGTGTGCCAGGCATTGTGGTGCACGACTTTAATCCCAGCACTCAGGAGGCAGGGCCAGGTAGATCTCTGTGAGTTCAAGGTCAGCCTGGCCTACATAGTTACAGGACAGCTAAGACTGCATAGAGAGACCCTGTCTCAAAAAGAAAAGAAAAAAAAATACTGTGTATATTAATGTTTTGTCTGCATGTCTGTCTGTGCACCATGGCTGTACCTGGTGCCTACTGAGGTCAGAAGATGAGTCAGAATCCTGGAACTGGAGTTATAGATGGTTGTGAGTCACTGTGCGGTGCTGGGAACTGGTCAGGGCCCTTTGAAAAGGCAAGAAGTGCTCCACCCGGTGAGCCGCCTGCCAGTCCTGCTGTGCTATTCTGAAAGGAAGGACTTTGACAACCATTAGTTTCCATTTCATATCTGTCCTGCATTTAATTCTGTCTTACCTCTCCTCTTTTTTCGTCTTTTTCTTGAGTTGTTAGAAAGTACTTTTGATAAAAGGCATTTGTGTAAATGTCACTTTTCCCCCCACCCCATCCTTGCCTTCCAGTGTATCTCTTACATGATTCACACACAAACTACTAGCTTTTTAATTTCAGCATAATGTTGGTTTGCCTGCCTGCAATTTGCATTCCTGCTATATTAAAATCGATACCTAAAGCAATAACTTTAGCTTTTCCAACACTGAAACTTTTGATGTTATTTATAAGGAAGGGATTTTTTTTTAAGATTTATTATTTTTATTTATGTGTGTGTGTGCCTGAATAAATTTATGTGCAAAAAATGAGTTTTTTCTTTCTTAAATTTTTTATTGGCAGCTGTAAAAGAGTATCCCTCTCTCTGTGTTTAGTTTAAGGTAATTTCATATCCAGATAATTTTCAGTATTCTAGATGGTTCCTCTCTGACATTGTACAAGACTTCATTCTCCCCCAGCATGAACATACTAAAGGATATAATACATTCCTTTCAGCAGTAGATTCACTACTGCAGATTCTCACTTGAACTAGAAAGGATGATTTTCAGAAGAACCATACAGAAACTGAAAGGAAGAAGTAAAGTATAGGATTACCTGCCATCCCTTAGATACTTTAGTTTTCAAACTCTTGCAAAAACTGAATATTTATAGTTTATATATACTAGTTCTTTGAGTTTTTCTTACGATTTATTCATTGTATCCACCATCATCTTTGCACACATGTGTGCCTTTGATGAAACTGATGTAGCATTATGTTCTTGATGTTTGCCCCTAAGAAACATCATAATGAATACTCACATATATATCGAACTCTATATTTTGTAACTTGTTTATTTTGAAATTTATTATTTTTATTTTATGTGTATGAGTGGTTTGTCTACATGTATGTCAACACCACATGTATGCAGTGCCTATGGAGGCCAGAAGAGGGCGTTGGATCCTCTGGAACTGTAGTTATAGATGGTTGTTAGCTACCATGTAGGTGCTGGCTTGAACTAGGGTCTTTTGGAAGAATAGTCAGTGCTCTTAACCTCTCAGTCATCTCTACAGCCCTGTATTTTTAACCTAATTAACATGGTTACCAAAATCTAACGTTTAGAGCTTTATGATATCTATAATCTATAAACCTCTCTCATCCTTTCCCAGTAGAAAGGATTGTATATATCCCTCCTTTTTTTCATTCTCATTTTTACTTAAGCTGTCCTATACATGTACAGAATCTCAGCTAATACAATTTAATTGTATTTAGATTAAGTTAAAATATATTTCCTTAGTTTGTATTCTTGGTAGTCATTAAAGTATACCTAGAAATATGATTGTCTTCTATTCTTGTTTGAATGAATTTGGTTTTGTTGAAACTATCTTACTCTTTTAAAATAATCAAGTGTTCAAGTAAATATTACACAGTTAAAAAACATGTTTAAGTCTTAGATGAAACATTTTCAAAGAATTTTATATATATGTGACCTTATTTAATGTTTACAACAACTACACATCTCTACGATCAGATGCTTTAGATTTCCAAGAAAAGTAACAGGATCAAACTATTGCTTACAGACAAGAGTCCATAGCTTTTCATATATGGTTCCTTTCTTCCTTTCACTTTGAGCTCGTTGCTCTTGTAACTAAGAAAAAAGTGGAGTGTTAAATACATTTGAATTTGCAAGTTAACTCTATATGAAAAATGAAGATTTGATTCTGTTACCTTTATGATACTTTCAAGTAAACATTTGGTTTTTCGAGACAGGGTTTCTCTGTGTAGCTTTGCGCCTTTTCCTGGAACTCACTCTGTAGCCCAGGCTGGCCTTGAACTCACAGAGATCTGCCTGGCTCTGCCTCCCGAGTGCTGGGATTAAAGGCGTGTGCCATCACTGCCTGGCTCAAGTAAACCTTTTTTATGTATTTTTATTTTATGTGTAAGGATAGTTTGCCTGTGCACTATATGTGTGTATGCCTACAGAGGCCAAAAGAGACTGTCCAGTCCTTTAGAACTGCTTGCAAATGGCCAAGAGCCTCCCCGTGGGTGTTGGGAATAGAACCTAGGTCCTCTGAAAGAGCAACCAGTACTCTTAACTGCTGGGCCATCTCTCCAGCCACTTTCAGGAATCTTAAAAAATTAGTTGTAGAATAATTCTTAAGACTTCTTTTTCACATCCAAGATAGTAAAGCCTTGGCTTAGCTAACATAGAAGGATTGTATATGCTAGTGTGTTAATTTCCACAAGTTTTTCATCTTGCTAAAGTAACCAAATAATCACCATTAACTCATATCTCTTGATTGCGCAGTGAATTTTCTAGGTGCACATCACTCAGGATGATATAGTTCCCCAGAGCTTACTGATCCCAAACTAACTCCCCTGTGATAAATGGTAACATACTTAAATCAGATACATTGGTACCACGTGTTTTTTTCTTATGGAGAGCTGGCAACATAACTCAGTTGATAGAGTGCATTTCTGCCATGTGTGAGGTTCTGGGTTTGATTTCCTGCACGTGCATGTGCATATATACACACAGTGGAGTTGTTCAAGTAGTCTTTTTTTTTTGGGAGGGGGGGGACTTGATCCTTAGTAAGAGTTGTCTGAGAAGGATTCAATCTTTTTTTTTTTTTTTTCCCAACTCTGGTATCTAAAGGATAATGTCTTCCAAATAAGATAATAACTTATGTTTCAATTAGCCTTTTTTTTTTTTTTTGAGAGGGTTTCTCTGTGTTGTTTTGGTGTCAATTAGCTTTTCCTGTGTATTTTTGTATAAAGGTGATTTAGGTTAAGAATGAAATATCTATTAAGTATGTATTCATTAATTTCCATTTGCCAGGTAGTGGCAAATGTGTTTATTGAGCAATCAATGGAGGACCTTGTATGAGGAATTAGAGATGGAGCTTAGAATGTAGTGAGATACTTTATCCAAGTGGTGATCTTAATGATCATAAACTTTATAAGACACTCATAATGACGAAGGTCCAGGCCAGTTCATTTCTTTCATTGATGAAATTTTTGTTGAAGATGATTGGTAGCAGCCGGGCGGTGATGGCACATTTCTTTAATCCCAGCACTTGGGAGGCAGAGGAAGGTGGATCTCTGTGAGTTCTAGGCCAGCTTGGTCCACAGAGTGAGTTCTAGGACAGGCTCCAAAGCTACACAGAGAAACCCTGTCTTGAAAAAACAAAACCAAAAAAAAATATGATTGGTAGCCTGTGCTAGAGACTGAGCCCAAGACCTTAAACATTCATGTCAAGCAGTGTATTACTGCATTCTTCTTTTTATTTTTTTAAAAAATTACTTATTTAGTTTATTTGTTTGAGATGAGATATTACTATTTTTTCCCAGGCCGGTCTCAAAACTCCTAACTCAAGTGAATTCTCTGCCTTAACCCCTTAAGAAGTTTCATGCCATTCACATGGATGTTTAAGTGTACTACCGACAGATTTATAAATCACTCTAAGAGTTAGAAAATATACTTCACTGATAGATGGCTCTATTAATTATATTTTAATGAGCATTTATTGGGTGCCTCCTATATTAATTAATTAATTTCCTACCTACAAGAAATGTATTTATGACTAAGGTAACAGATATTAAGTAATAGATGAGGCAATTAATGGTGCTGTAAAGTATCATTGTGAAGGAAGACTTCCTCAAGAGTTTAAATACGTTAAAAAAGAATTTGAATTTTTCACTTAATTTTTATATTATCACACATTATTCATTATAGTACAGTTCATAGAGTATATTTCTCTTATAAAAACTGGGTATACTTTCCTGAGAACACATTTACTTAAATATAACAAGTCTTTCTTAGTGATGCTGCTGTCTATAATAATTTCTCCTACATTATGCTTTTCTAATTGCATGAGTTTAGTGTGTTTTGAAAGTCTTACATGATATTAATTAAACTTGTAACAATCAAATTCATTGGGTTTTAGTTGCCATTACCCAAGGAGGAGCAATCCAGCTGGCTAACAATGGCACCGATGGGGTACAGGGCCTTCAGACGTTAACCATGACCAATGCAGCTGCCACTCAGCCGGGTACCACTATTCTACAGTACGCACAGACCACTGATGGACAGCAGATCCTAGTGCCCAGCAACCAAGTTGTTGTTCAAGGTAATGGAGTACACAGTATGATCCATTCTTTTAAAACTTATTGTGTACACTCAGGAAAAGTAAGTATACTGCAAAGCACTATTAAAGTAGTTTCTTCAGTATAGATTTAGATATTAAAGATTAGCTATGTATGCATTTAATACATAAATATTTCTCGTGAAGTTTTCTATTTTTTCACTTGGACGAAAATGTCATGGCATAAAAACAACTATCTTGGAGCTTTAGAGGGGAAATACCTGTCTTTAATACCTTCAGTATTCAGGGCTAGGAGAAATAGCATAAATGAGAAGAAAACTGAGGCAATCCCAGCTAGGCTATATGACTTAAGTAACACCCAACTACTGTGGGCCCTACCTCATGTGTGCTAAGTCACTATGAAAAGTTTTTAGTGGACTGTTCTCTGTTGGGTTTTTTTTTTTAATTATTATTATTTTTTTTATTTAAAAGAAGCTTAGTTTTTTCCCCCTAAAGTTGTGAATTTTGATTTCAGATAAAAACATTCCAAAGAACATATATCATTATGTAAATCTTCTGCTCTTTGGAAATTGTTCTTACGTCCTCAGTGGACTAAAGAATTTGGGGGTTTTTCCCTTCATTTCAGGAGTCTGGAGAGTTAACTATTCTCCATTAATTATTTGAACAGTTCATAGTTTATACCAGATTAAAGATGGATAGGCTGAGAAATAATAACATTTGCTTCTAAAAATATTTTTGTTAATAATAACGAATGTTGCCTGTGTTAATGAGAGTTACATCCTTTCACCATGGATAATTACTTTTGAATGGTACCAAAACACCAAGTAGAAATCCCTAATATATTTATACAATATATCCTGTTATTAGACCAATGATATTTGAAAAAATATTTTGCTTATTAATGGGAGTAAAACACCTTTTCACTTTACATGCAGGTACTCAAAAAATTGTAAAGCAGGATGTCAGTGAATTTGAATTCTCAACGTCAGTTTGAAGATGGTAACATGTTTAGTATATAAATCTTTGTCACTCAAACGATACAATTGATATTTTTAACTGATATGATGATTTTATCGAGACCTTCAAAATCTCTCACATAGTGTTAGGTTACTTATTAGGACAGTATGTCATTAAGCTGTTTTTAGAAGCAAATAATTGACAAACTGTGATTATGTTTCTTTTCACATATGGTAGATTGTATGGTTAGAAAAACCCAAAGCCAGGCAAAGTGGTGGACATCTTAATCCCAGCCCTTGGGAGGCAAAGGCAGGTGAATCTCTTGAGTTCTAGACCAGCTTGGTCTACAGAGTAAGTGCCAGGACAACATAGTGAGACCCTGTACCAGAAAACCAAAAAGGAAAAGAAAAAAAAAATCCAGCTTGACTTTATTTATTATCACTTACATTAAAATAATGTTTACATTAACCATGATTAGCACCCAATAGCCCACTTTTTCATGCTTTGAGTTTTATTTGAATTAGAAATTTATAATAGTTGACCATATGCTTATTTTCTCTTTCATTTTGTTATTTATGAAAAGTCATGGTCGTTTTTATGTCGTGGCAAGAGTCTGCTTGAAATTTTTTAATATGAATTTATCCAAATCAAAGGAAGACACTGAGGACTATATCTAGGAAGATCATCTATGCTGGGCCTCACTTTCCTTTTAGACTTAAGGTTGGTAAGCATGTTAACCACAGACTAGATCTCCATTCCAATAAAACATAAATGTAAGACCCAGCAGAGACATTAAAACATCCTTACCTGTACTAATAGGACAGTAAATTGGCATCTTCTTTTTAGTCAGAATCATCTGTTCCGTTTCCCTCATAATCCAAGTATGTTTAGATTGATTGACACACACTTAAATTAAATTGTAGTGTTTCAGTATCTTACACGTGTTCGTTCTTTGTTGCAGCTGCCTCTGGCGATGTACAAACATACCAGATTCGCACAGCACCCACTAGCACTATCGCCCCTGGAGTTGTTATGGCATCCTCCCCAGCACTTCCTACACAGCCTGCCGAAGAAGCAGCACGGAAGAGAGAGGTTCGTCTAATGAAGAACAGGTATAGATACCCCAGATACTTAAATGCTGCTGTGGGTCAAGTATGTCTATACATTCCTCCATGGGTACCTTTACATCTACTCACAGTAGGTTCTGTACATTGATTTTTTTTTTCTTTCTGGTAGAACTAATGGATCTTGCTGAAGCTTCTTTATTTATTAAACTACATTTATAAGGTAGCTAATGGAACTTCAATCATAAAGTTGTTTTTTTTTTAATAGTATTTCCACAAGAGATTTAATACATAGCTTTAATGAATTTGTACTTTATCCCAACCAACTGGGTAGGTTAATTAAACTTTTTTTCATTAGTAATATTCATCAAAGTGTCATAGTTTATTTGCATTAAGTTTCTTTATAGTAAATGTATGGTTGCCTTTTTTCTTTTAATGAATGCTTCCTTTTGCATTTTTTATTCACTTAAGATTTATTTATGTATATTTTAGGCATATGTGTGAATGCCTGTATGTGTGTATGAAGTACCATATTAATACCTGGTGCCCACACAGGCCAAAGAAGGCATTAGATCTCTTGGAACTAGAGTGACAGGTAGTTGTCATCCACCTGATGTGGGTGATTTGAACTGGACCCAGGTCCTCTGCAAGAATAGTAAGTGCTCTTAACTGCTCAGCTCTCTCTCTCCAGCCCCTTGTTTGGTATTTCTGAATTAGAGTCTTGCTATGTGGGCTAGAGTAGCCTGGAACTCTTGATCCTCCTGCCTCAGTCTGTGAGTGCTGGGTTTACATGCCTGTGCTACCGTGCCAGGCTTTAGGGAGCATTCATTTTATTTACTCACAATGATAATTTACCATTCAAACACTCTTTGAAAATAGATTAATTCTAAAAAATATGGTATTCCTGACAGAGCCTTAATGTACACTTAGTTTTCGTTGTGAGTAATTAAAGTGTCAATAGAAGAATCTATAAAACATACATAAGCCTTTCTTAGGAACTTACTTGCTTTCAGTGGTTTTGCCATCTAAAAACAAAAGGAAGTTATTAATGTGGATATGATTAAGAAAAAACAAACCAAAACAAATGCTCTGGGGAAGTAGCTCATTTGTTAAAGTGCTTGCCACATAAGCAAGAGCACTGGAGTTCAGACCCCCAGAACCCATGGGAAATGCTTGGTAGGGCCTGTAATTCTAGTCGGATGGCAGAGATGGGGTTCCTAGGGCAAGCCGGTTAAGTTAAACTGCCTGTTTCTGTGAGTTCTGGTTTTTAAGAAACTCTGTCACGAAAGATTAAGCTGGGAGTAAAACATCAAGGAAGATAGTCTCCACTAACAACAACAACAACAAAAGTGAAAATAATGTAGTCAGGTGGGTGAGGGTGGGGTGAACCAGGAGTAGACAAAGATGGAAAGTATTTGGTGAAATTCTTGTATTTACCCCGAGAGTCTGTATACTCTGATAAAGTGAATGAAACAAACTGACTTAGAAGATCTCACTTCAAGACCTAACTTCACTCTTCAGCTGTGGTTCTGAAAGAACTCATGATTCTCTTTGAGTAGTTCCATGTTTCGGTGGATCAGCCTCTTTGTTCCTAAAATAGTCTTAACTGTCACAGTCTTAGTCAATTATATCTAGCTCTGAGAAAGAGGAGAGCCGTGCTGAGACACTAGGGGAAAGTTGGAGAGACACCTGGTGACCTTTATTTGTGCACCAAACAACTGTAAGTGGTTAAGTCATAATAGAAATGTAAATGCCTAACTTTTATTTACATGTATTTGAAAAGACGAATGAAATTACTAATTAATAAGTTCAGTTTTAAAGTATTTGTTAAGAAATGGTTGACCTTTCCTAAAGTAAAAGTAAAGACCTAATTATAAAATTGAAGGCAGCAGCACTTACTAAAGCAAACAGTTGTAAGTAGACAGTAGTCAGAATTAAAAAGGACTTTGGATTATCTCTGTTGAACAGAGATCCATCCCTTACAGAGAAAGATGGAGAGTCTGGGACCATGAGCAGGAAGAGGCAGCGCTCCAGCTTCTTTCCCCCCCTTCCCTTCCTTGCATACTGGGGATTGACCTGGGGGCCATTGTCATGTAAGGCGAGCACTCTGCCACTGATCTGGACCCCGCCCCCAGCCCTTTTCTAATTGTTAAAAAGGGTCTTGCCTTTATGCAGACTGACCTGAGTCACTCTGTAGCCTAAGCAGGCTACTTTCAGTCTTCCTTTCTCAGACTCCTGAGTAGCTGAGATTATAAACCTGTGCCAGGCAAGCCTACTAGCATTAACAGCTTCTTACCTGCTCAGAGCATTGCCCGTTTATAAATACCTGTTACATTTCACTTTTTCTCCATTCATTTTTCTCTTCAGATTTGAATTTTCTCTGTGTTGGCGTTCTGAAAGTCACTGTGACAAAAATACCTGAGAAATCAATTTAAAGAAGAAAAGGGTTATTTGACTCAGTTTCAGCAGTCTGTGCTCACTTGGCACCATTGTTTTGGGCCCTGGTAAGGCAAAACATCATAGCCAGGATCCTGCAGTGGAACAGAGTGGCCCACTTCATAGCAGACCAGAGGCAGAGACAGAAGGAAGTATTTGGGGACTAGTAGTGGATCTCACATGGGGGAGAGAGAGGATGGGCTCTCCCAAACTGTCCTCTGGTCTCCTTGTGTGTGCTGCAGCGTACATGGGCCCCAGTCACCTCTTCTACACACTAAATCAATCAGTCAGTCAGTCAACCGTGAGTGAGTGAGTGAGTGAATGAGTGAGTGAGTGAGTGAGTGAGTGAAAATTGAAAGGTGGTAGTGTAGGAAGTGATTGAAGAAGACACTCATTGACCTGGTTTCCACAAGCATACATGCACGTGTACCTGTACACACATGTGCACATATGAACATTACACATGCTTATACCACACACTGATATGAATGAGTGAATGTAAGTTGTTGTGACTGGAAATTACCACCTAGTCCCCAAGAGCACACCATAATGACTCATTTCCCTTCAGCTAAGCTCCACCTCCTAAATTTCTCTATGCAGGTATGAACCTATCCATGGATTAATCCTTGAATGAGGTCAGGAGCCTCGTAATTGAGGAACTCCTCAGAACTTTGCTGTACCAGTAGTCAAGCCTTTTGAGCAGCATTCCAGGTGAAACTATAACATACTGTGTTATATTATAACCACCTCCAGCACACACCACGTTAGGAATGGCCACAGTGTGGGTTTTTGGTTTTTGGTTTTTTTCAAGACAGGATTTCTCTCTGTAGCTTTGGAGCCTGTCCTGTCCTGGATCTCACTCTGTAGCCCACGCTGGCTTCGAACTCACAGAGATCTGCCTGCTCCTGCCTCCCGAGTGCTGGGAGTGCTGGGATTAAAGGCGTGAGCCACCACCGCCCTGTAGGGCCACAGTTCTTAAGATAGTTGCTTACATGAAGTCTACAAAGCTGCCTGGCATTAAAAACATGGATGGTAATAAAATGCCTTTGCATAGATTTAGTTCTACTATCCGTCAAAGGAACATTTTCCACACTCTGAAGTGGTTCCCTTTCTTTTCCCAGGTTACTTTTTAAGCGTTACGAGAATCTGGCTTCTGTGACTATCAAATCACTTACATGTGTCTAGAAAAGTACGGGCTCCGCCATATACCTCATAAGTCTAGTATGTTCTTCTCGTTTAATTTTACCTCTGTGGAGTATCCAATTTTTGAATGCTTATTACCCTACTCTTCTTTGGTTTATGCTAAATTATAGTGTGTATTAGGCACTCAACCTATACACACACACACACACACACACACACACACACACAAATCTCTTCATAGCAGGATAAAATCTTATTCCCACTTTGCAGAGGAAAAGGAAGGTAAATATCAGAAAAAAGCTAAACATGCATTCAAAGGTCCTGTATTTTAAGGAACCTATAAGGCAGATTTGAACTTGTGTCTGGTGATAAATGAACAATGAACATGTTACTTCCCTGCTGTGCCTCTAAGCAGAGTAAAAAGTACTATGTCAGGAGATACACAGCACCAGGAAATAAATGTAGAATGCTTTCCTGGATACCCATTTTGCTTAAAGAGTCAGAGAAATAAACTCCGATTTTCAGGTGAAACACGAGGTTCAGAAGAAATTGATACTGTAGTGATTGCTTTAGGCTGTCCCCAGAGTCCCTGTGTCGGTGTCCTCTTTACTGGGGGTGCTTCAGTAGACAAGTTAGAGCAGCATCACCAGAGTAGTGACCCTTGTGTCCATCGAGCACAGCCTGCCTTATACTGAACAAGAAAAAGTTGGGGAGCCCCAAAATTCTACTGTGTCCAAATTGTCATTTATTCCAGAGTAAAAGTAGTTTGCAAGCATTCTGTGTTACTACAGCAACAGTTGCAAAATCTCAATGTTTTAGAACAACATGACCTCTTCCTCTCACTTCCAACTTGACAGCTCCAAGTTGGTTGCCATGGCTTGTCTTCATAGCTCATCTTCATTGCCAGCTGCTTCCTGGATCCCCACTGAGGAAGAAGCACCTCTAGGACATAGCCTTTCTGTGGTAACAAGGAAAGGGCGGTACTGCTTTTATTTCTGCATTTGAGGGGATGCCCGAGTGGGTAGGGTAGGGCTAAGGAGGCACA